>NC_065891.1:8561556-9178112 GCF_905147045.1 Nymphalis io
AATACTAGAACTAATATTAATATTTCATGTATGCAATATACATACCTTTTTAAGAGGTTGTTCACTATTGGCAAGCTCTTGTAAAAGTTTTGGGCTAATTGTGAGTAAGTCACAACCAGCCAGTTCCCTTATTTCACCAGTATTGCGGAAGGACGCACCCATTACTTGAGTTTTGTAGCCAAATTTCTTGTAGTAATTAAAGACACGAGTAACAGATACTACGCCTGGATCTTCCTTTGCCTCATATGTGTTCTTTGTATGTTCAACATACCTACAACAGAATAAAAAAAAAACAATTTTTAGATTAAATTATCATTTATATATATTTATTGAAGAAGCATTTAAATCAGTCCCCTTAATATTTTTTATATTACACATAATTCATGTAAAGTGACAGCCTGTAAATGTACCACTGCAAGGCTAACATCTCCACTCCATTTGTAGGTAGAAGGTTTTGAGCTTATCCCAAATTATATTAGTACATTTGATTAGTACACAATTATTAACATACCAATCCAAAATTCTTCCAACAAATGGTGATATCAATGTAACATTAGCTTCAGCACAGGCAATTGCTTGATATAAAGAAAAAAGCAAGGTCAAATTACAATGAATTCCATGTTTTTTCTCAAGCTCCCTGTAACAAAACGAAAAAATGAATCAAAAATACTTTTTTTTTTCAAATAGCAATAACATAAAAAAAATCTTACTTGGCAGCTTGAATTCCCTCCCAAGTTGATGCCAGTTTGATCAAAATTCTTTCCTTTTTTATGCCATGTTCTGCAAACATTGTAATTAACTTGATTGCTTTAGCCATACTAGCATCCTTATCAAAAGACAATCTGGAAAAAGAGATTATATAGGGATAAAAATTATTTTGCAAATTATAAACTTAACATATAATATGATTTTTATTACCTGGCATCAACCTCAACTGATACTCTTCCGGGTATAATTTTAAGGATTTCACATCCAAACAAAACACTCAACATATCTAATGTTTCAGCTAGTTGTTCATCAATTGATCTAGAATAAAAAGTAAATGAAGTTTAAAAGCAATAAATATTTAAAATAATCAGTCAAACTGCAGCACTTGGTTTAATAATAAAGTGGTCACATTTGCAACCACAGGATCTAAGATATTATATTCCTTGTACCTAAATTCGAACTGAAACATAGTAACACAAACTATTTTTGTTTGGCAACAAAATAACTGACTAATGAGTGAATTCTAATTGATAACCTTTTTCCTTTACCTTAGCCAAAATTTATATTTACCGAATATACAATATATTACTTACAAAATATATAATCCTATAAAAATACAAGATGCAGTAGGTAGTAGCAGGTCAAATTACGTTAAGACCAGCATGTCTCTCTGTTATTAGTTCTGTTATAAGTTATTGACCAGAGTTGAAACTTAATTAATTATATATACTATATTAACCTTCGGTTTGTAATTTTTCAGCAATATAATAATGTAAATGTTATACAATGTACAATTTTAGTCATTTAAAATACTCACCCTCCACAGTCCTTGCCATATTTAATAGCTTTATCAAGCAAATGTTGATATTGCTCCATACCAGCAGCAGATAAAATTAGACTTGGGTTTGTGGTAGCATCTGTGGGTTTATAGGCTTTCATGGCTGCAAAAACATTCAGATAATGATTATAAACTTCGTCTTTCTAAAGTACATTGTCGAAAAGGTTACATACATCGTTGTTATGCTATGGGTTTAACATTGAAGTTTAACTACCCCATAAGTGATTGTTACCCCATAACTAACAATAATTATATATACTTTCTAACCTTCAAAATCGCCTGTATCAGCCACGACAGTGGAAAATTGTTTAAGTTGATCTAATGCACTCATTTTGGTACGTTTGGCTTGAGGTTCACTACTCATACTGACTGATTTCTGGTAACAATTGCCTGAAAAGTAAATTGAATGACAATAAGTAGAGCGGAAAAATGTTTACGCGGGACCGGTTAAGTCTTGAAGGTGACCTCGTAAATCAACGTATAATGATATATCGGAATGCAATCGTCATCCTCGTTTACCGATAACCTTTATAACGAACGCTTCAGCGTTAAATATTTAGTTATATGGTTAGTTTTAGTATGTTGTACCAAAACTAAATTGAATATTTACCAAAAATAAGTTTAATTGATTTGTGGAAATAATAGGTTAATCAAACTGAGAGATTGTAGCTGTTGTAAGCCAACAGATTTATTAAATTAATTAATGTACATACTTGGATACTTGTAGCAAATAGTTTTTTTAGTGCGATCAGTTACGTCAGATATTTATCCAAATTCCCGCCAACCCAGTATTACCAGAGCCAATTTATCGAGGATTCAACTATTGAAGTCGATTGTAGTTACTACTTTCTGTTTGGTGATAACGTGACGTGACGCGTAGAGTTCTAAGCCACGAACTTCCAATCCAATCTAATTCTACTCGATATGTCTATATGTTGTACATGTAAAGGATCTTAAGCATAGAAACCAGGACAAACCTTATGTGCACTTATAATGTGCAATAATAATAATTAATAAAAAGCCAAAAGATAAAAACAATTAGGGATCCGACAAGTCATTTCGTTTAATTAGCACAAAATATACTATTATAAATAAGGTTGTTGTGCCAGATATTTTTCAAACGCCTTCCCCCATGAATGTTTTGTAAATATTGGCCGCTTCAAAAAGTGTCGGTATCTGAGCAAACTCACGGAGCTTATACTAAGAAGACTCATTAATTAAGTTTCGCATGTACTTTAAACACAAGTATTCATTGGAAATTCTTATAAATATTGTTGAATGTGAATAAAGGAAAATATATATTAGCTTAGGGTAAAATGGTGAGTGGGATTTTGTATGATAATTATTGTAAGTTTTTAAGCGTAGGCAAATACTAACTATAAAATTATCAATAATTTAAAAAGAAGTTTGCGAAATTGAAATAATATATTCATTGACTTTTATTTAATTCAAAAGAAAAGTCAATATCTACCGTCTGAATTCGATTTGGTTAGTTATTATAATACGGTTTCTCTAATGTCGTAGTGACGTAGCTTTCTGACCACAAAAATGTACTTGCTGTATCGATAGCTATTCGCCCGTATCATATTAAAGGGGGTTATATTGTTATATATAGGATATCCCAAAATTTAACGTTAAGTTAAAACCAGGATGTGAGCTGTTTTAGAACTACTTAGAAAAAAAAAATGTTTTTTTTTTAAACATTTTTTCGTAAGATGTGTGGAGGAATTAAAATGTCAGTTATTCATAACTATACTATATTGATTTTTATTCATAAAACGACATCGTACAAAACCTTCATATGAACAATAATTACTACATAGGAAAAACATATACAAAAGGAACACGAACCAAACAAACGCGCGATTATCGCCATGTGTGAAAGCGCAAATATAAAATACTCCGACTGAGCTTATCCGAAGAACGATGAAGAAGGCAGAAGCACAAGACACAAACAAATTAATTACATAAATAATCTGAGAACCTATTTTATATAACTAATTAATTCGAATATTTACTTTTTATCTATTTATGCACTAACATAATAAAACAACATAATTAGAAAAATAAAGTTATTTTTAATTATTATTTTTTTTCACTTTTCTGCCGTGTAAGTTATTTTTAAAGCGGGTATAGTAAGTTAACGTCAAGAAAATAATGACAACATTAGGAAATTAACAGTGTGGAGCTTTAACATAAAATAATATATATAAATGAATTAGATGTTAATGTAATTGATTCTCTATTCGAGTTTTATTGAAATTGTATTTTGATTTGAAACATCTGTTCGCATCCTCTTGGGGAAAACTCGTATGCCGTTACGGCAAACGGTATTTATTTTATTAACGATACTCTTATAACATTGATTTTTTTTAATATGTACCGTTAATGTTTGACATCCTCTGACACTATTTATTAATTAAATTTATTATGAGGTTTTAAAGGTTGTAAAACTGATGAAAAATATACGTTAAAAGTAGCAGGTTTGTAAAACATTAGTACTATCACTTTTTAAATATTATAAGTCATATTATAAAATCATAGGAGTTTTATTACTTTGGAGTTTTATTACTTAGTTTCAGTAAAAGAATAGTGAAATTTATTGTAAATTTATCTAGTTTTTGTTTGGCTGCTAAAGCTATTTCTTTAATATCAAAACGCAATCCTAATTTTTAATGATTAAAAATAATGATTAATTTTAAAATATAAACCCAATAAATAATATATTTTCTAAACTTGATAATTTTATAAATGAAGAATTTTTATAGATTAGGTGAATGAAACCTTAGAAAAGTCCTTGTCATCTATGAATTTAATAATGCATTTATTCATTCCAATACAATTCCATATTTAGTCTGTGCTTCTAGAAAATTCGGGTACATACCTTCAAAGGAAATAATATCTAGACTCTGTGTGAAGGTACTGTGTTGCAGACCGGCGTTCCACTGAGATCGACTGACTGATTGTCAGTTTATAGCAACGTGTTTTGTGTGACCGAAAAAGGGTGATATTTCAAAGGTTTTGTGTCTATTATTACAATTTTAAACCAGTATGGCCGCAATGTCAGTCATAGGTATTGATTTCGGAAACGAATCGTGTTATATAGCTGTTGCAAAAGCAGGTGGGATTGAGACAATAACTAACGATTACAGTCTTAGGGGTACACCGTAAGTAATAATTTATACCTTCTTATTTTTAAATATTTTACTGAAATAAACTTCAATATTCATATTAATTGTCCTGCGAAATAACCATAGAAGTTAATATGTATATATAGGAATATAACTTAATCATTCTAATAATTAGAGAGTAATGTAATTGATTCATCATTCATGATATTAAATTTTACTAACGATATCTTATTGATTATTTGCAGATAATGTGATCAATAATTATTTCGTATAAGTTACATACTTTCATGTTTAACGATTTTACTGATTTTTCTACTAGGTTAGTTAGATTCATCGTTCATATTTGCAATTAATCAATTTCCAGGTCATGTGTTGCATTTTCACCAAAGAACCGAATATTAGGTGTAGCAGCCAAAAACCAAATGGTAACAAATATGAAAAACACTGTATTTGGTTTTAAAAGACTTTTAGGTAGGAAATATTCAGATCCACATGTGCAAAAAGAGCTGAAACACTTCCCATTCAAGGTTGAACAGAGAACTGATGGTGGAATTGGCATTAGGGTCAACTATCTTGGTGAAGATAATGTATTTAGCCCAGAGCAGGTTTGTTGAAAATTTTATCCACAATTCTATAAAATCTAATTAGACATTTATCTCAAGGTCTTAGCAAAGTAAACATAGATAAAAAATCAATATACATTTATATTTGCTTGTTATAACCTCTAATACAAAAAAAATATTTGTAGATTACAGCAATGCTGTTCACAAAGTTGAAAGATGTAGCTGCTACTGCATTACAAACTCAGGTTAATGATTGTGTCATATCAGTACCTAGTTACTTTACTAATGCAGAGAGGAATGCTTTATTAGATGCTGCAACAATTGCAGGTAAGCCGTTATAAATTTGTATCAATTATTGTTTTGTCTTGGTATGCATTAAGATGCATCATTGTTATTGTTAATGTTACAGATGGAGATATTATTTTTGTATCCTATAAAATCACTTATATTTCCTGAATAAAAATGATACTCATTTACATTAGTATCAATGCAGTCATTATCAAACATCAAGTCTTCTATGCTCAATCATATGCATAATAATTTAAATGATCTATCAAATTCTTAATAACATTTTAAATCATTTATTCGATTTTGTTCACACAATCAAATTAAATAAAAAGTCACAAAATGTGTTATATTTAATAGTAATGTAAAACATTTTTGTACTGTAAATAATAGTTATATAATTGTGTTATATAAATAAAGGACTCAAAACTTGTACTGAAAAATTAAATTCATTATTTTTATCCTATCATCACATATTTTTCATATATAAAAATAATTGTTTTGTTTTATTTATTAATTTATAGTAAGACTTGAAATAGGTAGGTAGGTATGTTAGTAATCAGTACATCTAATTCAGAATGTTGGCAGCCTTGCCTTTAATTGCACCACTAAGGTTTTTATTGGTCATGGCCTTGACCTTCATGTCAACCTATTCAAGTAAAACTATTGATTCTGTGTTTTACTCTAATAACTAAATGTTTTAGGTCTCAATGTATTACGTCTTATGAATGAGACCTCTGCAACTGCACTTGCCTATGGTATTTACAAACAAGATTTACCTGCACCTGAAGAAAAACCTCGAAATGTAGTTTTTGTTGACTTTGGTCACAGTTCCCTTCAGGTATATTATTAAGACATATTACATTTAAATTATTAATATGAATTAAACAGACATTCATATACATATTTTGTTCTTCATAGGTGGCAGCATGTGCTTTTAATAAGGGTAAATTAAGGGTGCTAGCCACTTCAACAGACCCTTTCTGTGGTGGAAGAGACATTGACATGGCATTAGCTGAATATTTCTGTCAAGATTTTATGACTAGATATAAACTCGATGCCAGGAAAAATCAAAGGTATACTTGATTTACTAACATTTTGGATTATTTTTATGTCATTACTTTTAATTATGTAAATATATTTTGTTTTTTTAAATTACAAATTGAATTGAATTGTATAGGTGTGGTGGATAGTATAATTAAGTGAATGTTATATTACTGTTCTTATGATCACAATGTTTCTAGAGCTTTCCTTCGGCTTTTACAAGAAGTAGAAAAAATTAAGAAGCAAATGTCTGCAAATAGCACTCGTCTGCCTTTGAACATTGAATGCTTTATGGAGGAACGTGATGTTACTGGGGAAATGCAACGTCCTCAGATGGAACAAATATGTACTGAGACTTTCAATAGGGTCGAAAGGACATTAAGAGGCATTTTGCATAATGCCAGTAAGTGTTATTATTACCTTATGTATATTATATATATACTTGATAAAAATATATTAACAAATAATCCGATTTCCTTTTCAGAATTGAGACCTGAAGATATAAACTCAGTGGAAATTGTAGGGGGTTCTACAAGGATTCCTGCAGTTAAAAATTTGATTGAACAAGTTTTTGGCAAGCAAGCATCAACAACACTTAACCAAGTATGAAAGATATTTAGTAATCAATTCAACTTCTAAAAAATGTTAAATTTAAATTGATGACAGTTTTATCGGCAAAATATTATATACTATAATAAATACTACGTGTAAAATGATGGTAACAAAAATATTAATTCCCATTTACTGCTAATTGATATTAACAAACGAAAAATTTTTTTTCAGGATGAAGCTGTATCCCGTGGTTGCGCATTGCAATGCGCGATGTTGAGCCCCGCCGTACGCGTGCGGGAGTTCAACGTGACCGACGCGCAGCCCTACGCCGTGCGTCTCGCCTGGGACGCTGCAAGAGGAGAGGATGGTGACATGGAAGTAAGGATTTTTTTTATCCAATAGATTTTATCTATCTATTATATTGGCAATAAAACAATAATGTATTTATTGGATGAGGTAATTAATAAATCAATATATAGACTCAATACACAAGTCCAAAAAAACTAGCACGAAAATTTTACGCGCATTCGCTCTTAAGGTAACAACTGTAAACCAATGTATATATCTTGCGTCTGCAGTGTTTTTCATAACTTATTTATGAGCCCATTCCTTCTATCAAAATTCTCCATAGGAGTTCTCTTGGTTCATTGGTTGTAACGTGAGTAATAATTATAACCCATAATAACGTATTTGTAGGCTTGCGCGTCATCGAACAATTAAAGGCGCGCAACCAGGTTTATGGGATTTTTTGGTTTCGAGATGATAAGTGTGAAATGTTTATGTTTATAACTAAAAGATACACCAAAATAATTAAAATCTGCTTAATATGCCACAAGTTGCAAAATCTCTTCAATCAATAAATTATTAAATTATTTCTTTTACAGGTTTTTCCAGCATTCCATGCCGCACCATTTTCCAAGATGCTTACTTTCTATAGAAAAGAACCATTTTCAGTTAGTGCTTACTATTCCGATCAAGTGCCCTATCCTGATTCTTTCATTGGTAAGTATCTTTTATTATGTAATCTGTACAAAAAAAAGGTAAACCCTGTGAATAGATGATAAGAAGGTTTGGAGCTTATACAAATCGTATTTCATAACAGGACAATGGAACATTAAAGATGTTCAAGCAACAGCTGAAGGGGAGTCACAGAAAGTTAAACTTAAAGTACGAGTAAACATTCACGGAATAGTCACGGTTGCTTCTGCATCTTTAGTGGAGAAGAAGCAAGATTCTTCTCCAAATGAAAATGTCGAGATGGAAAATTCCAATGACAACGCGCAGGGCACTCAAGACGCCCCGATGGAGACTAACGGTGGTTCCCAAGAACAACAACAACAACAAAACGGGCCCGATAACCAAGAGGTGAGAGAGGATGAAATGAAAGGAGAGCCGCAACAAAAACAATCGTGGACACAGAGAGTAGGACAGTGGTTCAGCGGGGTATGTGTCGGTAGCGCGTTTGTGGAGTGAATCTGTGATGTTTGTTGCTTCACTACTTATTTCTCAATGGTTACAACATTTTCTAGTCTGGATAAAATTTTTCAATTAGTTGATTTTCCCATAAATCTATTTCTTCCTAAGTGAATTGCAGCAGACATCACATTGTTTGCAGCTTCCCCACCCTCATTTGAGGCCCCATTTGCACAGTATTTTCATAAGGCTTTAATGTAACCTTTTGAAGATACATTACAAATTTTCGTTCTCTTGAAGCATTTATGAGTAAATAGTCTCTGTGTCCACGCATGTTTTTGTTTGCCCTGCATTTATTGAAGTATATATATTATAATTTATTTTAGCAGCAACCAGGATAATTTAGGTAATGTAATTTTTTTTACTGCTTGTGTTGATTTTAGGTGCAAATGGGTCATCACATTACTTGGTTATATTAACTTCTCACAAGAATCTAAAATCATGTTAACATTTAAGTTGTTAATAAATCCAGGTCATTGTGGTGGTGGGGAGATTATTATTGTAATGTAATGAACAGAACTTTTTATTTTTAGGAAAACAATGATGACAAAAAGGATAAATCGAAAGATAAATCCAAGAAGGTTCTTGTAAAAACTATTGAATTACCTATAGATGCACGAACTCATGGATATGCTCAGCATGACCTGAATGCTTACATGGAGCAAGAGGTACAATCATGTAATGTATTACTAAACTGTATTGATAGAACCTACAACTTAAGTTAATATGTATACTTATGACTAGGGTAAAATGCAAGCTCAAGATCGCCAAGAAAAAGAACGTGCGGACGCACGTAACGCTCTTGAAGAATATGTTTATGAACTTCGTGGAAAGCTGTCTGAGGGTGAGATTCTGCATGACTTCGTAGCTGAAGAGCAACGTCAACGACTCGTCAACCAACTTGATTCACTGGAACAGTGGCTGTATGATGAAGGCGAGGATCAAAATCGACAAGTATGGATGTTATTATAAACCTACTTGAGAGAGTAATCAGTATTTGAAAACTAACATTTAACATATTTATTTCATTTTGCTTTATAAAGGTTTACAGTGATAAATTGGGAGAATTGCGAACAGAAGGGGAACCCATAAAACAACGGCGACTTGAATTTGAACTTCGCCCCGGAGCTCTAGACGACTACGCTCTCGCTATTCAATTAACTAACAAGGCAGTTGACTTATATAGGTAATTTCATTGTGCAAAATTATAAATAAAAAGTTCTTTCACAATTATTTTATTGTAGTATTGAATTTAGTTTAGCATATAAAGTAATTTTAAATTAAGAAACTATTATGTAATAATTTAGTTACTTGCACTACTAATCACTATTCTATATCCAAAGATCTGGTGATGCAAAGTACGCGCACCTGACCGAAGCCGACATTCAGAAAGTTGTGGATGCTGCTAAAAACGCGCTGACGTGGTTGGAGAACGCCCGACAGGCATTGGCCCACGCGCCCCGACACTTGCCGCCGCCGCATACCACGCACCAAATTCGACAGGAGAGACAGGTCACATACAATATCATACTGATATGTATAGCAATAAATAATTATAATGTAACATAAATTAAAGTTAATTTTTTATTACAGACTTTCGAAAATACGGTAAACCCTATTTTAAACAAACTCAAGCCTAAAGAGAAGACTCCACCACCAGCTAATCCCACCGCGGGCGACGGCCAGCCAGCCGACGCATCATCGCAGGAACAAATGGATGTTGAATGAACACACTGTCTTACTCACATTTACATACACACACAGCTAAAACTGAATAACAACAAGACTTTAGACAGAAGCCTTCACTCCACGACTAAGCTAAACATGCTGCCGATTGTTACCACAATTTACATGAAGTGGCATTATTGTTTTGACTGTATTTTTCGAATAAACAGGATGAACAATTCCAACTTATATAACATTTTTCATTGAATCTCTAAGTAGGTAAAAGTAATAATATTTCAATACAAACAAGAGATGATTAATATTTAATAACCTATAATGCCATTTGAATGTAATAATATTTGCTTAAAATCAGAAAATCAAGATACACAAGTTAAGCCTGAAGTTGTTATTTAGTTGTCTGGACCCTTCATAACTAGCTTACCAATATTCACATCTCATAGGTACATACAATTATACTAAATTATTGTTTTGAATTTAACACATGATAAATATAAATTGTGATTTAAAAAATATATATTTGTTGAGACAAATAACTGTTACTTTAACATAGCGCATTTCTAATATAGTACACTGGATAGTATTAATTATTTACTTTTTTTGGTTTATGTATTTTTTTGTACTGTTGCTATATGTTTTCATTGTGATAAAAACCGAATAAAATATTTTGCTGAATAAACGTAAGCAATTATATGTAATATGAAATTTTGCTTACTGCTTCAGTCAATACTATAGCATAATTCTGTTTTGGTCATTTTAGCTAATTATTAAATTAATATAACTTATATTGTGTCTGAAGTTTTCTTTTATTATTTTGGCATTGCGATACATTATTTAATATATAATTATATTGGGATTTATTAAATAGCCTTGATGATAGCTATGAAGTTACACTTGTTAACATGATTAAAGCATCAAAAGAAATGATATAGCTTATTAAATTTGTATATTGATTTCAATGAAGAAGTAGTGATATAAATATTATTATGACTACTAACAGCAATAAAACGTTTTTTGCCTTTATAATATAAACATATTAATAAACTCAAAATTTTCACTCATTTTAAATAAATGGTTTTATTGCGTGATAATGAAAACAGTATTCTTATTAATAAAATCGATGCTGCAATTCTCATATACCTTTTTTTAATCAATAAAGGTAAACTAAACTACAACTAACAAAGTACTACTTATTAATATTACATTTCTTGTGATAGTTAAATCTGAAATTTGTTTCATCAACTACAATTATATCGCAATAAAACCAAATATTTAAAACAATTATATACAGTAGCAAAAGTTGCAAATTGTATTATTATTATATGCCACAGAAACAAAAAATAATGTAAGATAGTGTAGCACTGGCGTGCGTTGTAAATTAATGGTCGAACCATTGTAACATTACTTGTGCATTAAAAATGTTAAAGCTTAGTAAAATGATGACTTAACAATTTGCGTTTTATTAAATCAAAAGGAAAAGTCAATTAATTACAGGAAACTAAACATTATAACCTAATTATGGTTACTGTTTCTTATCTACGAAAGGTACTTAAATTAGACAGACATTTTTAAGGATTATGATTCAGTAGTAAATAAATTTGTAAGTATTCAGTAGTAATTAAGATTGTAATCATATATATTATAGACTATAGATTATAGTCAGCGTTATTAAACTAGCCCTCTCGCGACGCGATCTTATTTTAATGCTTTTTCTATCTACGACTTAAATGCAAGACGGTAGTATTTCAATTTTTTTTTCATTTACAAATTATTTTGAAGATTAGGGTATACCCTATAGAACTATAGTTCTTCTTAAGTATACAAATGTAGTTTCGATAACTTTTAGCATTTCGTGATTTTTTCTATCGAGGAAATTTTATATCTCTCATCAGAACAAAAAATCTAATAAAGATATTATCAATTCGAGTCATGTAAATATCTGACAATAGTTTTTTTTAAGACTTATTAACAAATCAATGGCTTTTCTGGTAGGTTTTTTTTTTTTACTATATATATAATTCTCATAAGAATAAATTAAAACGAAGTAAATATACCATAAATGAAAGTGAAAACCACATAAAAATTCAGGACGCAAACAAGTTACAAGATAACGCGGATAGCAGTTTGTTTTTTTTTATTATTTATAGATATGACAAAATAACGCCATGTTTTAAAATCAAACTAGGAGAAAGAGATAAAAGTTATGAAATCATTGCATCTTGAATTTTGTGTTAAGCAATAAAATTATTTATTACACATTAGACATATTAATGAATTCTAAATCATTACAGCAGAACAGTAAATTGTTACTAAGAACTAAGAATTATGTATCATTGATATAGTCTTCTGGTTTTTTTCTCAGTCTTTGTCGATGATTTTCTTCTACACTTTTATACATTACTATGGCACCTAAAAAGGCTAAAAATATAAAAAAAGAGTCATTTATCTTTTCATTGAGCATCGAGACAGTAATTATAGCCCTACCACCTAAGTTCTAGGCAGGTCTTTGTAAACGTTAGTCTGGAAGACCCACTCATCAGATATATTACTGAGAAACAATAATTCTTTGTTGCCATGTTTCAGTTGAAATGGTCATGATAAAAAAATTAAAATAGAGAGACATAACGTTTTAGACACAATCTAAGATTGGCGTTTCAATTACATAGTAACGAAAAGTTTATTGTTATTGTGCCAAAATGAAGGCACTTATTTTAAATAAATTACTTACGTGGTAACCACGTTAATATAGTCGCTTTCGTGCGCGGGATGAAATTTGGAATACCATATCTAATAGCACGGGCAAATGGCTTCTGCTCATGAGGTGATATCTGGTAGTATATTATTCCCCGAATAAAAGCTAAATTGCCGAATTTCTTTCCCATTTCAATGCGAGGTTTTTGTATTCGTTCAGATATTAAAAGGTTGTCGTCACGGGTTATTTTAATCTATTCTAATTTATCGTCCGATCTGTTTGCGTAGTATTTAATAAGTTATTAGAACATAATATTTTTGACATTAGTATTTATTTTTAATTTTAAAGAACAACTGCTGATACCGTGAAAAATAATTATCGACTATTATATACATTCAAAATTATTTTATTAAGTAATATAGCTTTTTTATTTATTATATACATAAGTCAGTTTATAAATCACAATTTACCATAAATATTGGTTTAATTATAGTAAAAGCTTGTATTTCAACTTTCGACAGGTATCAGTGAGGTTTTACTCACAATTCTAAATTAACAGATGAAAAATAAATACCTTTTATTTCCAGTATAAGTGCCGATACTGTAAAACAAATTATTATCTAATTTGACTATTGCTGAATCTTTCTTTTCTGTTAGGACAAAATGAGTAGAATTTATTTGAATCCTGTCAAATTAGTTAACATTTTTGCAGACTGACGCAATAGTTTGCGGTAGGGAAATATTTTCCGTTCGTTTTAAACAGTTTGTAGTCTTGTCCTTATCATTTAAAGTAAGCCCCGTTAAATATCAAATTCCACAGAACCGGCAACGATATGCCGTTTATATGTTATTGTGCAATCACGATCTTTTGACAAACACTATAAATTTATTAATTAAAACTGTCCAAAGTATTTAATTGTTTATCACTACTGCACAAGAGCGAAAACAAGAAAATGGGGAAATACCAATAACAGAAAGTATCATAAAAGTAATAGTTTATTTGAAACAAAAATATATATTGTAACAAAGCATATAAAACATTATATTTAACAAAAAAAATTATAACTACATTAAATCTAAGGAGTTGCCGAATGTTTTGAGAACTTTCGAAGAAGTTTATATTAGTCCTCACGAAACAGATTATTCCAAGGGCATTAAACAAATTAATATAATAAATTCGTAGTTGGTAGTAAAAAATACGAAAACCATTAAATTAAAACCTAGTTCTTATACATGTACAAGTATATTTTTATTAAATTGTTAAAACAAATATATTCATTTAATATATAATAGGTATGTTATTACGATAAATTTTTATTCATAATCTTTGAATATATACACGTTTACAATCTATAATACAATCGCGCACGCCAAAGCGGCACCGTTTCGGTTACTTTTGAAATGACAGTAACAGTAGTATGTATATTTTGAAAAACGACTTAGGAAAAAGAAAATTGATTTCATACGCATATTTCTTTTTTTTTGCATTAATGAATTTATGAATTTCATTATTTTATTAAAAGCTTTGAGCATTAGAGGTCCCACAGTTTAATTTTTTATAATAAAATGAATACTATAGAACTATATAAAGTACAGTAGTTTTAAATTATTAAGTATCCATTGACCAAAATCGTGGCGGTATAACCACGCAAATGCTGGAATCCGAAAATGCAAATCCTGAGAGCGGGCAGCAGCGCTATTGGTGAAAGATTTCTAGCCACTGCGGTCACCGACCCGCCTGTCAAGCGTGGTGACTAAGGCAAATACCCCCCTATGAGTGACGACACACGTCCTGGCCATGGTACCGACCATGGTAACGGTGCGATGGTGGGTGCTAAGAATCCCAGGGCTACGGCAGGGTACCACAAACGGCGAATGTTTCTGGCCACGTATAATGGACGCTCTCTGCGGCTGGACGAAAATTTGACAGAATAAGAAGTTGGAAGTAGAGTTAAGTCGTATTAACTGGGGTCTAGTAGGTCTATCAGAAATCCGAAGACAGGGCGAGGATACGATTACCCTAGATGCCGGTCACTTACTCTACTTCCGAGAAGGACATCAACCATCCCAAGGTGGCGTCGGCTTTCTGATCCACAAGTCACTCAGAAGCAATGTCGTGGAGGTAGGCAGTGTGTCGGCCAGGGTGGCATACCTTGTCTTAAAGATAACCGAGAGGTATGCTTTGAAGGTTATACAAGTGTATACCCCAACGTCATACACTGACGAAAAGGTCGAAGCCATGTACGAAGACATATTAAAAGCTATGTCTCGTACCAGTAATCTCGTACCAGAAAAAGCCCCAAAGGAAGTGGACCTGGCGAAGCCCCGATAACATCGCTATGTTGGATATATTGGATAAAATGAAGCCGATCTCATTCATCGCTATGAATGAGATCGGCTTCATTTTATCCAATAAACGGCAAATATTCAGTGATGTCTCCGTGATCAACAGAAACAACAAGGCTCCAGGAGATGACGGAATTACCTCAGAGCTTCTCAAAGCAGGAGGCACACCAGTTTTGAGAGAGCTAACACCGAAGACATGGATCAGAAGTATGGTGGTGCTCTTTTTCAAGAAGGGTGATAAAACTCTGAAAAACTACCAGCCATGTTTACAAGTTGTTTTCGAGGGTAATCACGAATCATCTTGCCCGAAAATTCGATGACTTCCAACCCGTTGAACAGGCTGGGTTTCGAAAAGGCTTCAGTACCGTAGACCACATACACACACTTAGGCAAATAATACAGAAGACCGAGGAATATAATCAGCCTCTATACATAGCGTTTGTGGACTACGAAAAAGCCTTCGATACCATCGAGACCTGAGCTGTTCTTGAATCCATGCAGATATGCCTAATTGACTGTCGGTATGTCCAGGTGGTGAAGAGCTTGTACGAAGCCGCAATCATGACCATCCAAGTACAAGATCAGAGCACAAGACCAATCCAATTGCATCACGGGGTAAGACAGGGAGATGTAATCTCACCGAAACTTTTTACCAATGCATTGGAGGACGTCTTCAAGACGCTCGATTGGAACGGACGCGGCATTAATATAAATGGCCAACACATTACACATCTGCGATTTGCCGAGGACATTGTCATCATGGCGGAGACTGCAGGATTTGGAAGAGATGCTAAACAACCTGAGCGATTCTTCAAGACAAGTAGGTCTCGGGATGAACATTAAAAAGACCAAAATTATGGCAAACCAACATGTATACCCAAGACCAGTGGTCGTCAATTGCTCTCCACTTGAAGTTGTGCAGGAATATATCTACCTGGGCCAAATTATACAACTTGGTCGGCACAACTTTGAGAAGTAGGCTAAAAGAAGAACAAGTTTGGGCTGGGCGCCATTCGGGAGGTTGCGTCATATTTTTGAATCGTCGATCCCACAGTCGCTTAAAACCAAGGTCTTTAATCAGTGCGTCCTACCTGTAATGACTTACGGTGCTGAAACGTGGACACTTACCGTAGGACTGGTCCACAAATTTAAGGTAGCTCAGCGAGCAATGGAACGTGCGATGCTTGGGGTTTCTCTGGTAGATAGAATCCGAAATGAGGACATTCGCCAGAGAACTAAAGTCACCGACATCGCGCGTAGAATTAGCTCGCTAAAGTGGAAGTGGGCTGGTCATGCCTCCAGGCGCATTGATGGCCGATGGAGCCGACACGTGTTAGAGTGGAGACCACGCTTAGGCAAACGAGGTGTAGAACAAGATGGACCGATGATTTAAAAAAAGGTGGCAGGTACGAGATGGATGCGGATTGCCCAAGATCGCGATGGTTGGCGTTCTATTCGTCAAGCAGTGGACGGCAAAAGCCTGAAAAAAAAAACATAATTTTACTTATATGCAAGCAGATTATCTTGTAATCCAATATCAATATTATTTATTTGTTAGATTTTGCTTAGCCATAAGATTTTTTATGAAGTTATATTATGTTGATATTAATTAAATTTTATTAAAAATACATAATATAACCTTAACATAACATAACCCTTAATATATAAGGTGTGGTTATATTGAAAAGATCGTAAAATTAATTTATTATTATTTAGGTAATTATTCACATTACTTCAATAATAATAAGTTAGTCTATTGCTCACAGAAAACCACAAGTTGTAACTTTGACGTACATCACCAATACCTTTGTTCCGATTATTATATGCCAATAATTAGTACTAAAAAAATCATCATTTTATTTTTTTTCTCTCTCTTTCAAATTTCTATATTTGCAGTGTGTTATACACAAAGACAACCAACGCAAAAAAAAAACAATGCTCTTACGTATACACTATTCCAATCGAACAAGGAGTAAAAATAAACATACCTTAAATTTACATATTCCATTCTATACAATATACAAATAGTTCTTGATTACATCATACATCAACAGCCAATCATTTTCCACTGCTGAACATAGGCCTCTCCCAAGGTGCGCCAAAGCTCCCTGTGGTAACTGGGGGCCTTTTTTTGGGCGCATCTGCCATTGAGGAGGGTTTGCCCATACTCGCCGCGCTGGGCAGGCGTGTTGGCGAGCGCAGTAGTGTGGTAACATATTTATGGGGGGGGGACGCTGCTGCCCATCCCCCCCTTTCCCCGTCCCTAAGTCACCTCTTACGACACCCACGGGATTAATATAACTTTATTTATAACAAAACAAACAAAGAAATTCAAGAGTTCAAGACGGCATTTTTTGGGAATCCATAATGAGTATTCAAGATCCAATGATATCACGTCAATTCAATGTCACAGTTGTCTATTTGTGTTTACTCCTGTTGTAGTTAAAACAGGCTAGGTAACCTAGGTAACCAAAGTTGCATCGACAAATAAAGCTCACCCGTCTAAAAACGACACTGTATGTAGACGATATATAATCAAAGATATTTAATATGTCACTTAATATATTACGTTATTTTCTTATAATATAATATTCTCTTTTGATCCTTCATCACAGTAATTCTTTGTAAATGGCGTCCTTTTGTTCGTAATACCTGTTAAGTCGTATTTCGGCATACCTGGAATTATAAAAATAAATATTATTATCAAAATCGCAAGAGCGGTTCAGAAACTATGATATTAATGACATATCACAAATTGGATTTCTTTCAAATCTTCTGGATATTATTGTTAACATTACTGAATAGCTAAATAACGTTTGATTAATCAATCAAATCAAAGTCCAATCAAATCAAATAGCTACCAAACAAAAAAAAAAAAGAAAAGAAAAAGGTACTGAACCGTTTTATCTAGGCTTATTTTTGTGCACATTATGAAGAATTCCGGTAATTTAAGGAAGCCTTATCAAAGAGCACTGTAATAAAGCGCGTAATATAAAGGAAATAGCTCTGTTTAAATTAAAAATCCTGAACGTATGCAAATAATCCGATCAGTTAAGTTTAAATAGTTTAATTTATTTAGTGTGACGACGTAGTGTATTAATATGTAATGAAACTTGGAATATTGCTATCTCTTTTTTCATGTGTGATTTCAAAAAGTATAGCAAGACTATTATGATTGTCGTGAAGTTTTACAGAAATTTAAAGTGACTATTTTGTCCAAGCTTATAAATATTGTCATTTTTCAATAAATAATTAAATTAATTATTTACTTATTTGTAAAAACTGTTGATTAATTTCATTATTTTCGACAAAAATAGAAAACATATTATTCAAGCTGGCGCTTTTAAACGAATGTGGAATTACCACCATTGTTAAAACTAACCTGCAAAAATCAAAATTAATATCGGATAGTTCGCACTGCACCAGAGACCACACACCCCACATGAAATGGGAAGCTATCGAAAGTTGCTGCACTTCCTTATACAGTTTTTCAATAGCTGCATAAGGCGGCGATTCATTTTCCAGATATTCTACAAGGTATTTTTCGATCCAGTTCATCTGAAAATCTTTGCTGGGATGCCGATTATAATCGATATCATCAAGAGATATACCTGAAAAAATCGGTTTGTCTCATCTGAAACAAAATCGTCTTGATCTCTCTATTGTACTTATAGTTAATTGATACTGTGGACATAGAAATGGAGAGGGCACTTTTAATTGAAAATGTGCACATCTCTTTAGGTTCGGTGTTGTTCTACCAAACAGCAAATAAAGGATAAGTTAGCAAGGCCTAAAAAGCTGAGATGACCTAGTGGTTAGAACGCGTGAATTTTAACCGACGATCGTGGGTTCAAACCCGGGCAAGCGCCACTGAATTTTCATGTGCTTAATTTGTGATTATAATTCATCTCGTGCTTGACGGTGAAGGAAAATATCGTGAGGAAACCTGCATGTGTCTAATTTCATTGAAATTATGCCACATGTGTATTCTACCAACCCGCATTGGAGCGTCGTGGTGGAATAAGCTCCAAACCTTCTCCTCAAAAGGGAGAGGAGGCCTTAGCCTAGCAGTGGGACATTAACAGGCTCTTACTAGCGAGGTAGTGAAGACATGGAAAATAACATATTAGATTCCATGGTCGCTATTTTCATTGCGTATTGACTTACGTCTTACGAGGTGGTCACATATCCCTCTTGTTCACCATAATAAAAAAAAAATATCACAAACATAACTTACCAACAAATTCATTGAAATGATTTGCTATATCAAATGCTTGATAATTATATGAAGCATATTCATAATCTATAAACGAAATCTTCCCTTTAGATTCATTGTAGATCACGTTTCCTAGAAGCAAATCATTGTGAGCAAACACTATTGGGCTCTCAGTTTTTATTAAGAGCGACTTTAAGCGCTCATATTCTATCCTTAGTCTTGTTAGAGATCCAAAGCTACTTGCAAATCTACAACAGTCGATAAAATTATTTATTGTTAACAACACACTACTAGAACTGTGTAATGTTAGGGAAAAAAAAATGGATATGCTATATGAAAATAAAATTCATAACAAAAGGTTATCTTGATTCAAACAAACTTCATCACTCAAACAAATTATTTACAATAAAATTATTAAAGTAAAATAACTCAAATTTATTTTGGCTTGTTGTATATTTACTCACTTGCCAACTTTTTGCGAATCAAGTGATTTCTATTTAATTTGCATTGTTTCTAGTATTTCTATAGATGTTTCATCTAGAACTAGGCATAAAATAAAATTAATAAAATTATAAAACAGTGCATAAATAATTATAATTTACTTTCATTTAAATTTTTACAGAGCTTTGTATTTATGCAGTAAAGTTAAACATATAAGGTAGCTCAATGTTCTTTTAGTAAAGTTTTGAGTTTAATATTTGAGATTAATGTTTTTTTTTAAATGTAGCATTTTATAGCCAATATCAAAACGATAAACTTATTATTTTAATTTTCCGTATATGAATGCATTATAATTATGCTACATAAAATAATGACTTACCTTTCATGTTTATTAGCATCTGTAAGCTTCTCTGGAATTAAACATAAGAACTGTTCCGTTTTATCCCATACCATGGGTTCTTTTTTTATCTGTAATTGTTAAAAAAAAATTGTTATTGATTTTCTTTTACCATGTTTAAATTATAGTTAAAACTATTAAATAAATTAATTAATGCTTTAATTTAATGTTTATGCTGCACTTTATGCTGTAAGTAAGTATTCTTGTATGGGATTACAATGTTAATAATTAAACAATTTTTATTCTTTAAAAAGAGCCATGCTAGAACCAGAGCCAGAGCTAGGGGCCAGAGTTATTTATAATTAAGAAACTAGAACCTTTCCCAAAGATTATTTCAATCACAATAGATATACTTATTTGAATATTCTGTATACATGAAAATTTTAATCATCTCATTGAAAATATAAATAATTGAATAATTCAATAAATATTCTTTAGCTGCTACTAAATAAATTTCAACATGTTTTTAGTTATGTTCTATGAAATATAATCTGCTCAAACCTACTCTGTATTACAATAGATAAAAAAAATGTAATTAACAAAATTATTAAATCTCATATCTGTTGAGAAATTAACCACTTATATTTAAATACCTAAATAAATATTTATATCCATTAACCGTAGAGTAGCAGCATGGATGAATTTTCCTTAACAGATAAGGTGGCCTTTGCCCGTTAAGACATTTAAGGGTTGTTCCTTTACTTATTACAAATTTGTTTTTTTTATTTAAAAAAAAAAGTACTGAATATAGTACAATTTAATCATATTATGTGAGGTCATATGAAGAAAAAATATTGTAAAGACATGTATAATTTTTTTATAGGGTTAGCAGTAAGCTTACCATATCAGCTATATAAAGATTAATAAATTAATTTTAATGATTCTAAACATTTTATCTACTTGCTAGTCTATAATAAAATGATAATATTGGAAAAAAACAAAACTGGTAATGTGATAAGATTCAAAAAATATCATATTTAAAGAAGAAGTTTATCTTAAATAATAACCTTAGTAGATAACATGAAAAATTAGGTTTATATTTTAGTTAAATGTTATTTCATAAGAATTAAACAAAGTATATGCAATTAGTAGTTTTTAAAGCAAAATCGCCTATGACAATTTGTGTTTAATTGGAAAATAAAGTATGGATGTTTTTATTTATACTTTATAAGAAAAGTTATTGTAAGGTTAAGGATACCTTGAAATATTACATTGTATGTTTTGTTAACATTGATTTAAGATCTTACCCTTACTTAATATAAAAAAAATAATATTTGAATGTAACATTTAAAAATTGAAATCTTAATGTAACAAATACTCAGATTCATAACTTCAATGAAATCTTGATTTACCAGCCCTAATGGAAAGAATCAGCTCCACATTATAAATGGTTAGATGAGTTAGTGTACTATTTATTATCTCGTAGCTAGGGACTAACTTTGGAATTTTTCAACAAAGTAGGTAATATAACAACAAGGTGATAAAATGTATTTACCCAAAGAACAAGTGATAATCATTAAATAAACATGAGTAAAGAAGTCTTTTATACGCCTTTTAAAAAAGTGCAGAGTGTATTTATTGAATTTCATGAAAGAACTTTATAAATGAGTAACTGGAGAGCTCTTTTTGATAGAATTTAAATTTCAAGCTGGGCTCCATGAATTAAGTTTATTTTTGATTTGTATTAAGTAATATTTATTTAACTCACCTAATGGTCAACAATGGTTACCTGCTAATATTAGACAGAAAAGTTTAATATACCTCAAAATTTCTGTTTTGTTTAACTTTTTAATTAAATTAATAACTTAATTATATATATTATTTTAGCAGTTACATTTATTCAGATTTTTTTACTTATACACATTACAACTCATTCAGAAATATCAGAGTAACCATTTTCCATGAGACTTACTTTTAGGTTTTTATATCTTTTTGGTATGGTAACAAAAAAAAAATTGGGGCATCAACACTGTTGTTCTTAAAATAACAGGACTCTGCTATTTATTTAAATTTTCACACACAAATTGTTAATTTCAAAGATAAAGTCTAGATATTATGTATATTATTTTCTACTTTGTTACTTACTTCCTTCCCAAGCTCAACTTTATGCATTTTCGCCATTTGCTTTGCAACAAGACTTGATATTTTTGAATCAATTACAGTATCTGGGCTAAGAGTAACTCCAGGATAGTATTCATATGCTAAACCATTTTTGAAAACACCATAAATTTTTGGAGCCAATCCAGTTTTATTGAGAACAGTTATGTTTCTGCAAAAATATATAATGATATATGCATCTACATTTACTGAAATAAAAATTTGTAACATCTTGATCAAACATAATTAATTTCTAAGCTTTACCATAAATTAATATGTTTCATTTTAATTATTTCTAATTTTATAATAAAATATGCTTCCTTCCACCTTACTTACCGAACTTCAGCATTTCTATCAATTAGCAAATCTGTTTTGTTTCCATAAATTCTTACAAGTACTATGTTGTTTTCATTGCCTTGTTCAGCAGTATACTGACATGCGACAAGTTTATTTGTAATCCCATCAGTAAAAACCTAAAATCAAAAAAACAATCATTGTTTATACATAAAAACATTCGTAAAAACAAATCATAATGTACATGACAATTTTCAACCTTAAATTTAATATTTCCCGGAGTCCATTCTGGTCTTAAAATTGAAAGAATTTTCAATATTCCCGTATAAATATCATTCTCTTCAATTTGAACCGGGATATATTTATGACCAACTGGATAGCAAATACGCGACGTCATATTCTGCTTCTTAAATTATTTAAAGTACTATATCGTTCACACTAAATGTGTTTCAACTATTAGCATTTCACATGTGTGCACTGTCTGTATTAGTATATAGTGTATAATAATCTTAGACTGTGTGACTGTCTAGACTTAAAGAACGCTATATTACAACTAAGGAATCATTTCCATATTAAGGACGTCAACGAACTACAAATCTTTAAAGCAAAGCAATAAAATTTATCAAATGATATTTGAATGATTTAACCCTAATATGTCAATTGTCATTTTCAATTTTAATTTTCAATACTTGTCACCCAGTCACAACAAATAACGTTAATATTGTACCTTACTGACCAGAAAATAGGTAAAATATGTATCATAACCTATTTCAAGACTTATCTCAATGCCACGCTAGTCGCCATTAACAATAATGTACAGTTGTGTAATAAGACAAAACCTCGACTTGAAGGTTTTATTCTACATAATACAAGTTTAATACATTCACTAAAAGTTGTATAGAGAGCACCTCACCTGGTATCACTGACAATCTTGGTTTTTGTTTTGGTATTTCTAGCTTGACAGCTCAAGACACCACTGTGGTGCGACCGGTGGCGCCGCCATGGCATCCTTATAAGATAGGGCCCTCAGTATTTACACGATATAATCCTATTAATCGTATCTTTAAAGCTTATACGATTTACGAATATACATTTGAATTTAAATCTTGAAAATATATGATCAAATATATACAAAAAGCTCTAAATAAAGCATTTTGGATCATTTTAAAACACGCACCAACTGCAGAGTAGGCTTTTCATTTTTTTTATCTGGCAGAACTCTGTTATCACTACTTACATCAATCATAAAGTACACAGCGTAGTGGTTATGTACTCTGGCAGCACCCAGTTTTAGTGTTACTGTCAAGTGTCATTTGCAGTCATTTGTCGATCGAACGAAAAAGTTGAAAATTGTAAAGAGATTACATAATTGAGTTTAAATTTGGAACAAATTCGGAATTAAAATGGGAAAGCACTTTGGAGAACTTGCAAAAATTAGAGGCTTGATTACATATAAATTATCTCATCACGAGCAACGTGCTTATGCAGGAGCTATTTCTAATGGCCTACCAAATATTTTCCGTAGATTTCGTGAAAGCGTATTCAGAGTCGCCCCACGTAAGTTTTGATTATTTGATGTTTTTTTTACAAATAATAACTACAGAAACTGCTGAATGATGCAAGCTTCCTAACAATGTTTTCTGTCATTGCTGAGTAAAAAATAAATTTCGAACCATACCATTTACCATTATTATTTTTACCATACAAATATTTGTTTTATGTATTGTGTGTATAAATAAAAGGTAAGTCATTTTTGACACATATTTTTTGTTACAGCATTCATAATTGCATACCTAGTGTATGAGGGAGTAGAAAGAGAACATACTAGACTTGGACGTAAAAATCCTGCTGATTTTGAAAATGATCAGTAAATCAAATAAGATGATTGTAGTATATTTAATTTAATAAAATTGTTATTACTATGAAGTAATTATGTTTTATTTATAACTGGGGAAGCTTAAATTTTTTTTTCATAATTCATTACAGGCTTCAATAACATTAATTTTATAAATTATTATACAAAGCAACTAACATAATTAACAACCTACTAATGCTCACCATTTGTTTCTTATATTAAATTTCCTTTATTTAATGGATAAACATTATATTTTGTTATTGTTACAGAAGAAAAACTACTATTAATTTAGAAAAGAAAATACTTAATAGTTAAATAAAATGGTGAAAAAAGTAATTGTATTTTGGTTATGTTTTGTTAATTATATAATATTTAACATTTCCACTGCCACCTGCATGAAACTCTTTACATTTTTACACTTAAACCCACTCAGATGGGTGTGCACCAGTTGTTCAGGGGCAGGGCTTAATTCTTTCCCTCCCACCAAGTGTTATTAATTATATAATATCTAATATTCATAAGTATACAGATAATTACAGTAACAGCCTGTAAATGTCCCACTGCTGGGCTAAGGCCTCCTCTCCCTTTTTTTTTTTTTTGAGAAGGTTTGGAGCTTATTCCACCACGCGGCTCCAGTGCGGGTTGGTAGAATACACATGTGGCAGAATTTCGATGAAATTAGACACATGCAGGTTTCCTCACGATGTTTTCCTTCACCGAAAAGCACGAGATGAATTATAAACAGAAATTAAGCACATGTAAATTCAGAGGTGCTCGCCCGGGTTTGAACCCACGTTCATCGGTTAAGATTCACGCGTTCTTACCACTGGGCCATCTCGACTTTTATACAGATAATTATATGATTAAAACATAACACACTATGAACTTAATAATTTTTAATGTACTAATCAATTTGTACATTTCAATGTAATAATTTTATGTAAACCAATCGGTCATATTCATAATAATACGTATTTGTGATTATTGTATTAAATTATTAGAAAAAAACGATACGAGTTTATGATAAAATTGTGGGAATTTTTGAATTACATTAACAGCACACTCAGTCAGCGCTGTCACGCATCATGACGAATTTTTGATCGTACAATGTTCCACGAAATCTACTGCCTTTTGTTTTATAATCTGTCTAATAATTAAATAAAAAAGAGATAAGAATTTTCGATAAACATAATCCAATTATAGGTAAAACAAACTGTTTTCTTTCTTTCCGGTCGTGTCGGATTGCCGTCCCATCGGATTATGAGAGTGAGGGAAGAAAGAGTGCACCTGTGTTTGCGCACACACTTGTGTACTATAATATCTCCTACGTAGTTGGCTAATCTCTCTTAAGATTGACCGCCGTTGCCGAAATCGGTCTGGAGGACATTATTTTTATTATTATTATTATGTTGCCATAGTAACTGTATTAACCGTTTTGAGAGATAAATAATTTTCAGGTTTTAATTAAAACAAAACGAGGGTATTAAATTTTACTTTTTAATATTTATCATATATTTTTTAATTAATCCTTCGTATGCCGGAGCGCATATATGCGCTCCCAACTTTGTACCCGTAGTATGCCGGAGTGTAGATATGCGCTCAAACGTTACCTCAAAGTTCAATTTTTTTTGTTTTACCTACACTAGAGAAACATATACCTAGTTCTTTTTTATCCATAGTAATTGATATATTTTTGCCTCCCTCTCTTCTATAGATTATCATTTCGACCAATCAGCGACGACGAAATTCACGTCGCAAATTCGCGCGCCAACATCATTTTTTCGAATTCTCGCGGCCATATTTGTAAAATTTTCGTAAACTGCAAAATGTTTTTCAAATATAATTAACATATAATTAACAACAGTAAAGTGAACAAAGGTTCTCGGGTAAGCGTAAAATATATTTGTATATTCTATATATAAAATAGCTTTTTACATTTCTTCCATAAAGATTTTAGTTTAATCTAAATAAAACGTATATTATTTTTTTTTAAACTTATGATTCAATTATAATATTTATACTTTATATTTTAATTATTTAAATAAAGTTATCATATTATATTAATTTTATGCGAAGGTATTCATCAATCTTTTTAATTTTTTTTTTTGTATCAATAAGACGTCAGTTTCAGGCTGTGTTCGGCTCTTATTATTTGTGAACTGTTTTTTCCACTTCATTGTTTCATATATAAGAAAATGAATAAAATACATAATAATTTTCATAAACATACTATAGCAAGATCTTAAATTACTTTTTATTATTTAACAGATTTTGTCGTTTTAACTTAAGTCATATTTTTTACATTATTAAAAAAAATCTATTCATTTCACTACTAATATAAAATATATACTTATAGGTAGAATTGTGTTGTTAATTACGAAACAAGGATATTATTACAGTTTAGATTGAATTGAAACGGATCAAGCTAGGATAATATTTTAGACATTGCCTTTTCGGGATCACCTAGAGAAATGTTGCATATTATACAAAACAATACCCGACAGCCTACGCTTCTAGGCTTAAGTCTTTTTTTGATGCTAACAACAAAATCAGACTTGATTCGTCCAAGAGACTCTATTGTAAGTATTGATATTAGGTACTTGAAATTGTAGATTTAATAATCTTATTCAGTAAACTTTTTATGAATTAAAAAAATACCTCTTACATATACATATTCAATTGAATGAATGTTTTAGTTAATAAATTCTAAAAATAGAAAAAATATTTCATTTTTTATTTGAATGTTAAGTTAGCCTATAATTGATATATATTTTGTTACACTATTTTTATACAAACAATAAGAAAATGTTTTTTATATAAAGTTTCCTAATTAATAAAATAACCTGAAAAATGAGAGCAACGTAACAGACATGTCAAATAATCTCATTATATTACAACCGTCACGTAATATTCTCTCGTAACAGATATATTCGAACCAGACCTTTATAGGATTTTACGGGGAGTAAACGGTGATATAAGTGATGAAAAGGCGTAAAGACGATCCGTGGACCATATCGGACTGAGAAAACCTTATATGAATAGAGATATTTTTAACATTTTATGGTAAAATGAAAACTTATTTATCCAATTCCTTTAGTAGAGGCATTTGAAATATTTTTTGTAACGTAGGATAAAAGCATAATGGAAAAAAAATTCATAATACCAATGAATTTGGTTGGCAAGTAAGAGATTCCTCTCGAATCTCGTCTTCAGGATTGCTATGAAGTTACGGTAGCGAAGAAAGGTAACGGTATAAAATTTAATTTGGAGAGCGCAGTCGCAATGATACACATTAAAATAAGAAAATACAATGTAAAGCGCCAAAACCATTCTTTATAATATATTTAACAAAAATACTTTAATGTCAACTCTAGATTATGAGTAAATTCAATCAATCTTCCAGCTTTGGTCTCAATAAACTAAAGCATTTAATAAATATCATGGATCACTTCGTGTTTTTTTATCGATAAAAAAATAATCATTTAATGTTTATAATCATTTTTAGACCCTTTAACTTCTAATATAGTTATACATACAATATTTTATTTTTCACCATGAACTTGGATTAACTTTCTGCAAAATCAAGTTAAAGATTATCAACTTTGCTCTTAATTAAGATAATTTATCATATTTGGTTTGATCTTCCTTCCATCGGGCTATTGGGGCTTGCTGGGCTAGAGCCCTGATCCGCCCGACATCCGCCGACCCTGGACGGTCGCCACAGTCTCTCGCCTCGGCCCGGAAGCGGTACACCTCTGCGAGCACCTCTGCCTGGAGTTCCCAGGGCGGATCGCCCACGAGGAGCGTCGCCGCTGTCCAAGACACCGTACGATACCCTCTTATCGCTCTTACCGCTAACAGTGAACAGTGAGCACGATACCTTGACCTTGCCAATGTTTTGCGTTTACATATTTAATAAAAAATACTATTTCAGCTTCAAGAAAGTTCATAAACTTTCATTCCAAAGTGGGCAGATATAGTATATGTTCAATGCAGCCAATGCAAGATTTAAATACAAGGGTTTAACGGAGAATTGTTTTTATTTAAAGAAGGTTTTTACCAATTATACGTTCATAGCCGAGAATAATGCTCAACAATCTTTCAGTCTGTCGATATCATAATCCCATACAATAATTTTTTTGCGTCATTAACCCTATTCGTAAAATCTAGATAAAATGTTCTATGGTTCTATGGTATTTTGACTTTGTATTAAATCTAATACAATCAACATAATTAAAATTGTGTTGTAAAAAAGTGTAAACAATCATAATAAATGAGTAAAACACTGAGACTTTTATTCAACAAATATTTTAAAAAATCTCGATATGAGAGCTAGTGATAAAAAAGAGTATACAAACAACTTTCGATAATATTGTCAAAATAAAGTTTGCACCTGGCTATACCAAATCATTGCGTGCGACCTATGAAAGAGACAGAAAAAAAGTGTGATGTGTGATACGAAGGGTTAAAATATATTTTTGTTTTCCAACTACACCCAAAAACCATTGCATTGTTTGTTTTTGTTTCCGTTATCAATTGTACTGGTGCATCTTTATATGGTATTGGATTGGCTTTCTCCTCAGATATTAAATAATCTTGTCATTAGGAAATTATAAATAGAAGAAATAATAAATAAAAATAACATATTTATATATAACGAAGCACTTTAGGCTATTATTAGACTCCGTATTTATTTGTTTACATTGTCGACGAGTCGATATTTTTTATCGAAAATGGGGATATTTTTTAGCTGACGCTGGCAGCACTTACATGATAAAATTATAGGATATGAATGATGAAAACTGGAAAATTCTATTATCTTTAGGATTTTAATGCGATATATGGTTCTTTCATTCAATGGTATAACGAATCATCATTAAGAAACTATATTTAGGGACAAAACCGTCGTAGTTACGCGTGAAAACACACACCGGTAATTTTCTTCTTGCTATTGCTTTAACATGAAATAATACGACAATGCACCATGCATAACCTTCAATATGATATAAGATATATGATAAAGCCGAGACGGCCTAGTATCGCCGAGATGGCCTAGTGGTTAGAACGCGTGAATCTTAACCGATGATCGCGGGTTCAAACCCGGGCAAGAACCACTGAATTTTCATGTGATAAATTGTGATTATAATTCATCTCGTGCTTGACGGTGAAGGAAAACATCTATAAGCTCTAAACCTTCTCAAAAGGGAGAGGAGGCCTTAGCCCAGCAGTGGGACATTAACATTTGTTATTGTTATGATATAAGGATTGTTTCTCTGTCTTTTCTCTTTATTAGAATCGTTTTCTAACATAAAAATAAGCAAAAATTGAACAACAAACACAACGAACGCACCAACTGTCAAGTTTGTTTCGCTACTTGAGTAGCCTACCTTGATAAAACTGGTTACGCGATAAGGGACAAAAGATTTAATAATTATATCTCTGTCTAAACCATTTGTAATGAAATTTTCGTTCTCTTGCTCGTGTAAGTGAGAAGGAAATCATCATTGAGTCTATTAGTTTCTCTGTCTACAGCTACGACAGATAAGTGATAGCATATTTAATCGGAAATAAATGGTAGAAAGTATTCAATTTTAAGAGTGATGATAATTTATAAGGCTTCTTTTTGACTCTTATACTCAGATTATTGAAAACATGGACGTCATTCCCGATGTCTTTTAATTAGACCAAAGTCGATAATAAGCAATGGTACTTACCTAAAAGTAAGAAAAATGTATTAACCGGTAACCCTATAATACAACTACTGTCAGTGTCATTGGATTGCCAGAAGATATTTATCACTTTATATTGCTTGTCAAATGTCAGTCGCTAGCCTCAACTTGAAGTTGTTAATTTGTAGTTTGTACCGCTATACCGTTTAGTGCTACGTCAACAACTTATTTAAAACTTTAGTAAATTATATTAATCAATGATTTCTCGTTTTCAGTAACGATTCAAGTTTATATGGTAAATATCTGTCATGTCTGTGTAAATTTTTCGGCAACTTGCATTTCAATAAATTTAATTAAATTATAATTTTAACCTTGATTTATAAATTTATTGAAATTATTAGTGCTTTTGGTGTTAAAACAAGTTTGTACTTACTATGAAGTCAACAATTAACAAATGAATCCAATCTACAGGACAAACAAGAAGCTGGTGAAGATATTCAAGAAGAGGCAACTGTGACAGTTGAAACACAATTAAATCCTGAAAACATGGATGAAGACAAAAAGTCCCAAACTTTTTCTCCTAACAAACGAGTCAACTATGGTCAGTTATGTAGGGGGAATCTATAAACACTATTTCTATAAACATTTATCCTATTGATATGGCCTTGCTTTCTAAAACTATAAATATTTACCTTATCTAATTACAACTGTTGTTATTTAATAATCAATTATTAACTCTTTGAAGAAATTTCAATCAAATGATTATATTAGATATTAATCTTGGTTTCAATATAATTTAATGTCATAATCTAAGAATTTTGATAAGATATACAAAGTCACTAAATTAACAATTAGCTTTTTTTTGATAATAATAATTATACTGTTTTTTTTTAATTCAGGTTATATAAAATATGTAAGTCTAGCAGTATTAACAATTCAAAATGCAGCTCTCGGCTTAAGTATGAGATATGCTCGCACACGAGATGTTGAAATGTTTTATTCATCAGCAGGTAAATAATCTTACAATTACAAATCTTAATCTTGACACAACACAAAAAAAAGATAGAAAAAAAGAAACTGAACCAGTATTTAATGCCTAACATTGAACTATTTTACAGCTGTGCTGATGGCAGAAATCTTAAAGTTGGCAATATGCTTAGTGTTAGTAATGAATGAATCTGGAAGTATTATAAGAGGATCTCGAACTATGTATGCAACAGTCATATTAAATTTTAAAGACACTCTTCATGTTTGTGTGCCATCATTTTTATATGTAATTCAAAATAACTTGCTCTATGTCTCAGCATCTAATTTAGACGCTGCTACATATCAGGTAATAATATTAATATATTATATTTTAGTAGTAAACACCTGTAAATATTCCACTGCTAAGGCCTCCTCTACTTTTATGGAATAGGGAGCTTATTCCAACAATCTACATGAATGCAGGTTGGCAGTTACACATGTAGTACATTCTCATCTGACACATCTTGATTTCCTTATAATGTTTTCTTTCACCACTGAGCATGATATAAATAATTATACAAACATAATAGGCATCACTGAATTTTATAGTGATTAACTATAAGATTCAAACATGAGAACCTATTTGGATTTCAATCATATTTTGATTTTTATTAAAGCTTATCAGGCACTTAATGTTTTATTTATTGAACAAAGGGACTTTTATATTTTGTGACAATTTTGTATTTACAGTCATTTATTTTTAGGTAACATATCAGTTGAAGTTATTGACTACAGCCATTTTTGCAGTGCTAGTATTAAAAAGGCGATTAAAAAAATGGCAATGGTGTGCCTTGGGTTTGTTAGTGGCAGGTATTGCTCTTGTGCAACTGTCCTCAACTGGGAAAACAAAAGACTCTTCAAATTTACAAAAGCAATCAAAGATTCTTGGTTTTGGTGCAGCACTAGCAGCATGTTTTATATCTGGTTTTGCTGGTATATACTTTGAAAAAGTTTTAAAAGAGTCAGATATATCTGTAAGTAAATCATAAGTTGATAAATATCATCATTACATTTTAATAACTGAGTAATTTACTTTTGAGTTTAAATATATATTTTTGGTACTTTTAAAGAAATATATTAATTTTACAGGTATGGATGAGAAATGTGCAACTAAGTTTAGCATCAATACCATTTGCCATTATAACGCATGTTGTAAACAATGGTAGCATGACAAATTTATTAAAAGGATTTGATGGCTTTGTATGGTACTTGGTAGTTTTGCAGGCAGCTGGGGGCTTGATAGTAGCTGTGGTAGTAAAATATGCAGACAATATTCTGAAAGGCTTTGCAACCTCAGTTGCAATAATAATATCATGTATAGTTTCTATATATATTTTCGACTTTCAGTTGACTGTACAGTTTGCTTTAGGTACTATATTTGTAATTGGATCAATTTTCTTATATGGTTATGTACCTAAAAAACCAGAAACTCGAACCTCATTAAGTGTATGATTTTTATTGCTATTTGCATTTTCTGTAAATAGCAATTTGCCAGTACTTATAGATTTAAGTGAAATACTCTAAGAAACATGTATTCACAATATGATCTTAAATTTATTTTTATGCCTATGAGCCTTTTTACAATATTTTATTATACAATTGCAGGATAAAAAATTAAATAAACATATTTTATACTACATTTGAATTTTGTATTTTTTTTAATTTATTTTACTGACTAATTTCTAAAATAATATATCATATTATTTTTACTATTTAGGTAACAAAGCATCGCATCACAAATTTGTTATTGCTACCCTATCTGCCAATAGCCATCATAAAAGTACTAATTAAATTAAAGTAATCTATGAAATTAGTAAGAATTGGTAATTTTCCTTTTCCGCATTGATTCCATCCACTTCTCTAATTGTTGTTGAGGAGTAAGTGGGTTTCTCTTATAATAATCTTGTGGTGGTTTTCCTTCTTCCAAGCGAACAAAATAGTGACTGTATTGATACCTTACTTCACCAATTCTTCCTCTAGCATGTCTTCTGATACCCTTTACTACCATTCCTTTCCCAGAGAATGATTCAGCTAAAATAAATCTTTAATAAATAAATGATTCATTTATATAAAAAAGAAAATATTGGAAACAAATATTACCTATCCAGAGATTGCTTTTAAATTCAACATTATGTTCAGATACTGCTAATTTTTGTGCTTCTAGAATAGCTTCTTTAACATAAACTGCCCCCTTTTTGTTTACAAAGCTAAGTTGTTTGACAGCTTCATCAACTGTCATTCCTCGAACTAAAGAAGCAACATACCAAAGTTTTTCTGGACTGTATTTAATATTTGTTTTTTGATGACATACAAACTGTAACAAGATAAAGTTATATATTTTACTAGATATAAGTAAGCTTCTTTTCTTGTGGTCATTAAAAAGTAAAACTTATAACCTAATGATAAAATTTGGTATGTATTTTTTAAGTAGAAACATAAACTGATATTTGCCATTTAATAATAAATTATATACAAATTAAACAAAAATTATGTTTCCTAAAAAAATTAATAAATTGGCTCTACTTTAAATGTTATTAAACAATGTCAATCGAAGAATATTAATCAAAGCAAATATGAAAGTATGTACCTACTAAGAATTAATGACTTTAGTGGAATATGGTTTTTACTAAGTTAATTAGATACTATAATTACATAAGTAAAACTTACAGCAGGTCTAGGTTCTTCTCCGATTTGTTGAGGAGGATATATTTTTTTATTAAAGGTTAAAAATGACTTGGGTAAATCTGACTTTGCCCATGCTTGCTGTGGTCCAGTAGTATGCAGGTTACTTTTAATAAAGTTGAAGTATAGTTCGACTTTACAAATATTAGGACAAATGCGATTCATGATTCTAAGGTTATTTAGAATAGAAAATTAAAAAACATTATTTAAAGTAGATCGAGCAGTGATGAAACTGATGTACTTGTACAGGTGACAGTCCACAGATAAAAATGTTAAAATTACGATACTAGAAATATATTGTGCGTCTCGATTTGATTTACTCAATTTATTTTACCGAATTAACTACTGCTACGCTTCTTATACGTACTTGGAAAAAGAGTTATTTATAAATTATTAAGTAAATATTTTCATTCATTTTTTATTTATTCAATTTGATTGTCAAAACTCGTACATAATATCATTATTATCGATCTTTAACTTAATTTGAAATTATAGTATGTTTGACTTATATTTATTTTGACTGCCTCGTTGGTCTAGTGGTTTGATGTAAGGCCACCGACCCGTACAATAAAAAGTTATTGGGTTTTTTCTGTCAGAAAATTCTAAGTAGCAGGCTGCTACTGAGAATTACCATAATAAACCTTATAAGAGAATAATTATTTTATTATAATAAGTTTCTACTACTAGCAGCCCGGAGTCTGGAAGTTGGAAGTGTGTACACTCCCGTGCCTCGGAAAGCACATAAAGCAGTTTGTCCTGCGCCTGAACTCTTTCCGGTCTTGTCGGATTGCCGTCCTATCGGATTATGAGAGTAAGGGAATAGAGAGTGCACCTGTGTTTGCGTACACACTTGTGCACTATAATATCTCCTGCGTAGTTGGCTAATCTCTCTTGAGATTGGATTAATAACATGTGTGAAAAAATTATGATTATATCATCTAAACTTTTTTTTTTACAAGCAAATCAATTTGGGCGCTCTCATATAATTCTTGCCCCGTCCGAGTTTTGACTGTGACGTCACATCGCCGGTTCGTTATTGCGGGCGACTCTTTTGCGATACGCGCGATGATAATTTTGTATTTATTTTATTCTTCTTTATGATTTGACGCCCCTCATATGTTCTTTTACTTATAATAATACTAGAACAATTATTAATATATTATTTTATGCTAAAATAAGGGCAGTATTTTCACGTAGACTAACAAATAATCTACCGAAAGTCGATCTTATGATTGCGGATTCTTTCACAAATCACTCGAAATATATTAGTGAGCTTATTATTATTGTTTATTTTAATATTTTGTTAATGCAGTTTGTCATAACTGTGATCGGCAATAAGTCCGTATTCTTCATGTAAACACTAGCGCTTTCCGCTTTCGATAGAAGATAATATCGATATAGAATATAATATACATTTCTTACATTTTAATTTTACGTACACAGTTCGGAATGCGATAGTTACGATATAGAGCCACGGCATATTATTGTAAATTTTCCTCTAATGAAAGTGCAAAGAAAATTAACAATCTCGAATGTGAAGGATGCAAACATACTATGTCATTGGTAGCGCTCATAGCGATGTGAGGAGCCTACTCTTAATGAAATAATCTGTTACTGGAAGAATCCTTTTTTATGTAAAAGTGGGGCAACATGTAGGAGGCTTTCCTGATAGAAAGTGATTGGCACTGTCGAAGGACAGCAACACCGGAGTGCTTGCAGGTGCGTTGTCGGCCTTAAAGGAATGAGTAGGCTTAGGCTTTTCTTGAAGGTTTCTATGTCATAACGGTTCGGAAAAGTCGCCGGGTAAAATGGTCTAAAGTGCTGTCGTGTGCCAACATTGAATATTGCTAATTAGCACATGTCATTAATATGCAAAAGAAGCAGAGTAGGTGGCAGCTTTACGTTTAATTATATACTGCAACATGGCGATTCAAAAGTCCCCTTATATGCCTATTTAAATGACATTTGTATCATATGTGCTATATTAGACTACGTTTGACTTTCAAAGAAACATTATATGGTAAAAATCAATTTCAGTGTCACAGTCATTAATGATTTTTTCAAATTACATCATTGCCGATACGGCTTTGTTCACAAATCATCTTCAACATTAACAATAAACCTAAGACTAATATTGAAAAACATTTTTTATCGATACAAACTCTTTTGACAACACTATCGGTATTCAACGTATCAAGGCGGTTATTACGAACATTCTGAAATATGTTTATATTAAACTAATACCTATAACTAGCCTGTAAAAATTAAATGTTTGATCCTAAAACTAAAAACTTAAAAATACGACAAATTTCACTACTAAGGTACTCATATTGAAATGCTCATCACGAAAATATCACTTGTTTTTGTTGATAATATATAAAGAAAAAGTATTTTTCCTAAGTTCTATTTGTTGAATTAGTATGCTATGGTACTGTATAATAAATATATGAAAGTTTTTTTTTATACTAACCGAACTAAATATAAATAAAATCAAGAATAACGCGAAATTTCTTACCGAAACCGCTTAGTTTCTTTCGCCGGTTCTTCTCAGGGCTGGGTATTTCTTTCCCGAACCAGTGGCAGTTTCTAGTTCGACTATTTATAAGCAAGTGTAATGCTTCAATATGGAATAAAGTCTATTGATTTGGATTTGATTCTGTCAGGAACGAACTTGCGACTTTTACATTACTAGCGGCTAGTTAAACAATTGACGCTTCATATTTATTTGTAGTAATTTATAAAATAAATTATGCCACAACATACGTGACAATTTTTCCGCGTGAAGACTGAAGACTTAGGCCTCTGCCTCGAATCTCGCGGGCAGCGGGGCGGCGGCGGCGGCGGCGCGGGAGCGGCAGGATCTTACGCGTATAATCAAATGGACCGGCCCTCGAATACAGCGGTGCAGGAGCGGCGCGGGGGCGGGCAACGAGCGGTGCACTCCAGTCAAGCGGTGACCGCCCGCGTTGCGCGTCTGCATTGTAGGTATAGTGTTGTACATTTTTTTTGTGACGTATCAAAATGTCTTCGGACGTGCAAGAGCTAATTATTTCGGCAATCTTTGAGAGGACACCCATATGGAACAGCAAAGATGTGAACCATAAAAATAGAAGAATAATTAACCAATTATTAGTCGTAGAATTTGTCGGGATTTTGTCTCTGTTCTTCATAATTTCGATAAAACTCGCCATTTATTTTCCTTGCCCTATAGTAGGGATCCACTTCTTCTTTTGCCCACAATAAATCGAGCGTTAGGAATAAATTTGAATCAAAAAGATGTCGCCGTTTTTCAGACATTTCGTTCGCGAATAAAAACAAATATCTCGACAACACAACCATGAACACAACACTACACCGCTATAGTGCCGCGCGATCTGCCCGCTGGTTTGGAGAACAGGTATGCGTTGCCCGCCCCGCTGCCGCGCCGCCGCCGCCGCCGCCCCGCTGCCCGCAAAATTCGAGGCAGAGGCCTTAGATGAGATACGATCGAATCGAGAGTGGTGGAGTGTAATAAAGGTTAGGAGAATAACCTTATACCTACAAGCCACCACTCTCGATTAGACCACGACAATTACTGACAGGTACTTTATGAAAGTTCGTGATTTAAAAGTTATGATAAACTTAATGTTGTATTTTTCAAGACCACTTCTCAAATCAGTTACAATAATATTGTTACATTATCAAATCATAAAATTAACCATGATAGTTGGTGTTTTTTATAAAGTAAAATTTAAAAACAAGGATAACTAAACTACAGCTGTTACAACTAAAAAAATAATTGTTTCTTATTAAAGCATATTTATTTGCATTTTGTCAAATTTAAATTAATTTCATAGAATGTAAGAAACATATTTTAATAAAACATATCATATAATAAATATTGGTAATACATGAAAGAAATATAACTATTTTTATAAATAATTTTTGTGTTAAATATCAATACACTTTATTGACAACTCGTGACCTCATTTTCCAAATGAGCCATTAATGAAACAATTGCGAGTCTTTACTTATATTATTAAGTAATTCAAGGAGTTTCTGAAGATATAATAAAAGTAGCAACTGTTTGTAAGGACTAGGATAGTTGTGTAAAGGTTAAATAATTAAAAAACCCGGACATCTATGTTTCAAAGAATCTTTTGACTTTGTTATAATAATCCAATCTATTGTTATTTATATTCAGTATAAAAAATATCAAACAACCTAGAAAATATGCTATGGAAAAGTTTTGTTACAATATTGTATTTATTATCATGATGTAAGCATTTTAATGCATTGGCAAACTATAGGCCAATGAAGTTTAATGTTTTGTCAATAAAACATGATACAATTTAAGATTGGTCTGTGGCACTTTGATTCAAAATCATGTAACAGTTCATCAATATCATTATCTAAATCGTCACTTTGAGCCATTTTCGTAACCATATCACTTATTAGGAACGCTCCAATTGTAGCTTCTTCATGGTTGTCTTGAATATCTATATTAATAACATGAACTGGTTGGTTATATATTGATCTTTTTGACCCAAACCATTCTATTACCTGGTCATACACTCTCTCTTCACATGTTATAACAACATCAAAACGCTCGGTGCTCACTTGAAACTTCTCAGGACATGGTTTTATTCTTCGATTTCTATCTAGCATGTGTAGTAAACCATTTTGGGTATAATATGCTTTATCTTTTTCTAGTAAATCATTATAAATATCATCGTATGGTACACCAAATTCGTAGCAATTAGGGCGATCTGCTGAAGCTCCTGGTAACTTAACCTTTTCACCTGTTCCAAATGATTTCACTTTGAACCCTTTTTTGGCAAGGAAGGCATGAGCTTCCATACTCCTATTCATATTGGATGAACAAACAACTGCAATATATAAATCGCCCATTGTAAACTAAAAAGCAGTAGAATCAAATTTAGTGACTTTCTAAGTAGTTGTGACGTAGCCAATTATTTCATCATTACAAATGCAAAAATATATTTGTGTAACGGGTTCATTGCTTAGATACGATATATTTATTATGTTACTTTTATTTTATTAATAAATTTTCTTTCTACAAGTAGAGCAATACGAAAGTTTTCGAGTTAACAGTTAGTGACAACTGACATTATGACATAAGAAAAAAAATAACAATTGTCATTTGAGCTTGACATATTCGTAATACAGCTTAACATTTTTTGTTTCTTTTCTCTTGGAAAACGAAATAGTCATTATAAACACTTTTTTCTAAATATGTTTATTTATTTTATTTCTTTCGGACAACCAAAAGTAGATACATTAGATAGACAGTTAAATAGAGGTTGCAAAGGGTTTTTGACAAATGTTCTACTAATTATAGGTTATCACATCATTCGTTAAAGCATCACATTATACATAGTCATTGCATAAAGTTAATAGTTAACAATTACAAGTGCATAAAAATACAAATAAATCAACATAATTAAAATTGTTAAAATTTTAGAGAACAAAAAATGACATAATTCTATATAAGACATAGAATAAGTCAAGTTGGGTCGATTGCAAAATAGTTCAACGAGGGCAACTATTTAGGTAATTCGAAATGTTGCGTTTAAACGGAGACAGGCTATTATGGAAAATATCCAGATCAGTTTAAAAATTAAAAAAGATAAGTGTACGTTCTTTGCCGACTCTGTTACATATTTAGGCTTTGTAATTAGTAAAGAAGGGGTTCATACATGCCCAAATAAGATTGAAGCAATTCAGAAGGTTCGCATACCGAATAATGTATCCGAATTGCGCTCATTTTTAGGATTAGTTATGTATTACGCTAGATTTGTTCCAAACATTAGTACAATTTTAGCACCATTGATATTTTATTAAAAATGGAAAAAATATATGAATGGAATACAGAAAGTAATATAGCTTTTAATAAGGTTAAGCAATTGTTAACATCTAGTGAAATTTTAGCACATTATATAAAAAATACTAAAATAAAAGAAAAATTAAATCATGATAGGAAAAAGCATCGGCAGTACACTGACTGTGCTTGGAAACGAGATCAGGAGAAGACACAATTATAAGGTCAAGAAGAGAAGGGGTGGAGTTTGGAAATCTGTGGGTCGCCGTAAGGGGTCGAATATGCATATTACACGCTTCACATATAAATGCAAGCTTATTAACCCTATTGTCATCCTTCAGTAGACATGTATTGAAGTCGCCCATTAATATGGTGTGACTATAATTTGGGACAAACGTTTCTACAAGGGCTTCAAAAGAAATTCGTTAATAAGGAGGGACTATAAACAAACGCCAAGCTAAATTTTTGTCTGGCTTAGAGAAACTTCAACCAGTAAGTGTTCAGCAGAATCAACAGGAGGTGGCGGACATGACGAACTTACAATTTTAAAAGAAATGTAGGATCTAAGATCGATCACCCCACCACCACCAGTCCTGTTGTTACGATCATTACGAATGAGGAACCCTGGCAAAGAATACGATGTGGGCGGCAAACAGGGCTTGAGCCATGATTCCGATACTAAAATGGCGTAAATATTACGGGACTCAAAAGACGCAAGCATGTCAGGATAATGAGCCGGAATACTTTGGGCATTTATGTGAACAATGTTGAAATTTTTCACACAATCGGAAAAGAGGGAATTGAGACTGGCGTTAAGTGGAAGGGAAGAAATTGCACTTTGAAGACTAAGTCACTCAATGACTCATCACCTGAAGACACCGACAGAAATGCATTACTTCGTATATTACAATTTGAGGACATTAAAATAATAAAAAATAAATAATAAAAAAATAATATAAATTTAATTTAATAAAAAAAAAATAATAATTTTAAAGCTTACTTAATAACTAGTATTTCTTATTTACTGTAATTGTGCCCGACACCCACCAGCAGCGTGAAAGAGACCAAAGTATAATAAAAAATAGTGTAAAAATAATTGTTTACAAAATAAAAGTTATAAAAGTAAACAGAAACATAAAAACATAAAAAAAACAAATGATATTGTTGTTCTTAAACACTAATCAACTTGCAAGTGAAAACGTATCTTAAGAAATAACTTATATATATATATTATATACAGACATTTTTATAAAATACAAAATTAAAATAAAAAGAACAAAATACACATTACAGATTTAAAATTATTCATTTTAATTTTAATTTTTAATTCAACTATATATATATAAGGTAACACTAATTTAATTAAAGTGCAATTAACAAAGTTAAGTTGAACATATAAACGCAATACAATTACGAGGTCTGCAACGGTCATTAGAAATATAAGATAACCAGTTGCAAATAAGCCGTGAAAAAGTGTGTCCACGTCACTCGTTGAGAGTGCGACTTCTATTGCAGCGTAATCAAATATAAACCAAAGTAATATAGTCAATATAGTGTGTGTTGCCAGTGATGACATATGGATCAGAGACGTGTTCGCTCACAATGGGCCTTATAAGAAGGCTTCAATCAATCAACAGCCAATCGTTGTCCACTGCTGAACATAGGCCTCTCCCAAGGTGCGCCAAAGCTCCCTGTCCGTCCTGATTCCGTCATCTCCCGGAGCTTTGTTGTTTTTAAGCTGTTCTAGAGCCGCCCTAATCTCTCCTTGGTCAACGACCGGGAGCTCCTCGGAGTAATGGCGCATAAGAGGGGCGCGCTGGTCATCAATACTGATTCCCACGGGTTTATCCGATCTTGAAGAGAGCCCATAAAAACCTCTCTACTTCTCCGATAATCTCAGGCCTAGAGGTAACGACCCCACCATTTTCAGTTTTAAGTTTTGTCAGACGCGGCCTCCCAAACTTGCGAGCGAACACTTTCGACCCCCGATTTTGCTCAATCGCAGCCTTGATGGCACGGGTATTGGAGCGTCGGAGATCGCGTCGCGTCAGCGTTTTTATTGTTCGGTTTAAGGCCTTATCTGACAAAAACGATGGTAGTTCTCGTCGTTTTCTCATGAGCTCGAGTGTCTCAGCAGAGAGTTTTGGTGCGTTGTCTCTTCTCTGTGGCGGAAAACACTTGCGGGATGTGTTTTGCAGTATTTTGACCAGCGTGTCGGTTCTCTCATCAATGCTGCTTATGGTTTCCAACGCGGTGAATTGATTTTGAAGTTCCATTTGGAAGCTTGGAGCATGGTAGGTCGGAGAGTAGACCTCATCATTCTCGATCTTTCGGCTTTTAAGTTGATATTTAGAGTGCCTCGAACCAAGCGGTGATCACTTCCGGTATTAAACCTGTTGATCACTGAAACATCTCTAAATATGTGCCTTTTATTCGAAATGATAAAGTCTATCTCGTTCCTTGTCACGTTATCGGGGCTTCGCCAGGTCCACCTCCTCTGAGGCTTTTTTTGAAAGAAAGAATTCATCAAAAAAAAGCGCAGGGGCTCTTCGAGAAAGTTTACCAGCATTTGCCCCCTGTGATTTCTGCAGCCCAAACCGTAAGGTCCGACTTTCGATTCACCGCTATCTTGTACTCCCACTTTAGCATTAAAGTCTCCCATAACAACATTGTAGTGGGCCCTCGAGGTGTCGTTGAGGGCCTTTGCGATGTCCTCGTACATCGCTTCGACCACATCATCAGAGTATGTCGAAGTTGGCGCATATACCTGTACAACCTTCAGGGAGTACCTGTCGGAAAGTTTTAGGACAAGGTACGCTACCCGGTTCGACACACTACTGCTTTCCACAATGCTGCTAATGAGATCCTTTTTGACTAGAAAACCGACACCACCCTGGGAGAGGTTATCACCTTCGCGGAAGTAGAGTAAGTTACCGGACTCTAGAGTTATCGTGTCCTCCCCCTGTCTTCGGACTTCAGATAACCCCAGTATATGCCAGTTTATATGACTTAACTCTACTTCTAATTCGGCGAGGTGATGGTCCAGCCTCATCGAGTGTCCATTATACGTTGCCATTTTCAGTCGTTTTATACGGTAGCCTGCCGTGAACCGGTGATTCTTAGCACCCCCTGCCCTGCCGATACCGCGACCGCTACCTTGGTCGGGCCTAGCGGGCTTGCCGGTAACTGGGGGCCTTTTTTTGGGCGCATCTGCCATTAAGGGAGGGGTTTGCCCATACTCGCCGCGCTGGGCAGGCGTGTTGGCGAGCGCAGTAGGGGGTAAGATGTTTATGGGAGGGGGGACGCTGCTGCCCATCCCCCCTTTTCCCCGTCCCTCAGTCGCCTCTTACGACACCCACGGGATGTGATTGGGGGAGTACTATTCTAAGCCGGTACTCCACGGCGAAGAAGAAGAAGAAGGCTTAAGATCACTCAAAGGGCAATGGAGAGGGCTATCTATGCTCGGGGTTTCTCTGCGAGATCGAATCAGATATGATGAAATCCGCAGGCGAACCAAAGTAACCGACATAGCCTGAAGAATTGCTAAATTGAAGTGGCAGTGGGCGGGGCACATTGCTCGCAGAACCGACGGCCGCTGGGGCAGAAAGGTTCTCGAGTGGCGACCACGAACCGGAAGACGCAGCGTAGGCAGACCCCCTACAAGGTGGACCGACGACTTAGAACGAGTCGCGGGAAGCCGTTGGATGCGGGCAGCGCAAGACCGGCCAACGTGGAAATCCTTGGGAGAGGCCTTTGTCCAGCAGTGGACGTCTTTCGGCTGATATGATGATGATGATGAATATAGTCACAGAGTTGTTTTTTCAAAAATAATAAAAATTGAAAATTTTAAATTCTATTTAACACCCTTATAACTAACAAGTTAATCAATACAAGAGAATAAACAAATATTACACAGATGAGTTAAATAGAACTATTTTCTATAGGGCTTTCTGGGTCTAACATTAATATTTGGTTTCGGTGTAATCGAAGCTACTGAGGTCTGCTTCCCTGCTCCCACCTGCATCAGGGTTGCCGGCGCCGTTGTCACAACGCTGCCAGCCGCCTGCGGAATAGCGTCAACCTCAGCCACAGAGACGACTCGATGGTGCTTGCGGTCAGGGCTGACCACAACAACACAGCCATCCCTCGTCCAGCTGCGGGATACCCCAAATCGTTTGCGCGCAGCAACAAACGCTTCATATCGGCCCTCTGTCAGAAATTCGGACAATGTGATACCGCTGCCCTTTAATTTAGATTTGCCGTACCATATCTTGTTGCGAAGCCCCTGATTACAGAATTTTATCAAGATAGCACGATGCTTGTCACTATTATTTCTACGAACCAAGCGTTGGCATCTTTTAACATTGCTCACTATGATTTCTGCCAAGGATAGCCGCTCTCTTAACACCTTGCACACAATCTCAGCTGGATCTTCATTGTGGACCTGGGGCACACCATGAACAAGCAACATATTCCTCCTGGACCGGACCTCCATTTCCTCCTGTTGCCTGGAGCGAATTTGAAGCTGCATCTGCAAGTTCTGCAGCGCCGTCATCACAAAAGCTCGGAATGCACTAAATTGCGCATGTATATTGGATGTCAATTGCGCATGTATATTGGATGTCGATTGCATGTATATTTGATGTGGTGGCTGCAGGAATGGACGACCGAAATTCCCTCTGGAACTCATTCATTTGAGCTGTGAACGTGGCAGCTAGCTGCTCAATCGATTTTTGAAGCTGATCCATTGTAGTGTGTCAAGTGAGTGGTAGGCAGTGATGTGGCAAATTTTTAGATAAATAATTTAGAATAGGGTTCAAACAATTATTTAAAGTTGAAGCCGATTGATAACTGAACGGTACATTTTATTTATTATTACACTTGTTGAAACAAATATTATATATTATTAAAAAAAAGAGAACTGATTATAATTTGTTTAATCTGTTGCTCCTACCTCCGTATCTGTAATCAATTATGACTCGCTTATTGATTTTTAACATCAACATTGGCTTAAAAAGAAATACTCCGCCGTGTTATTGTTATTTAGTATTGCCAACTCAATTTACTTAACTCCCTTATTCGATGACAACTAAAACCACTACGTTTTAGTTTTAATCGTAGACAGAGAACCTAATAGACCAATGGGCCGTCCGGCCGTGAAGCTGCGATTGAGACAGAGATAGTTTCTCAATGAATGCGTATAATGTTGCCATAGTAACTGTATTCCCTGTTTTGGGTGATAAATAATTTTCAGGATTTAATGAAAACAAAATGAGACTATTAAATTTTACTTTTTAATATTTATTAAAATATTTTTACGTTTTCCAACTATGCCTAAAAACTGTTGCATTGTTTGTTTTTGTTTCCGTTATCAATTGTACTTTAGCATCTTTTATGGTACTGGTATATAATGGTTTAACATTTAAATAATGTTGTTATTAAGACATTATAAATAGGAGTACGAATTAATTAAAATAACATAATTATATATAACGAAGCACTTAAGCTATTATTGAACACCATATTTATTTGTTTACATTGTCTATGAGTCGATATTTTTTATCGAAAATCGGAACATTTTTTTAGCTGACACTGGCAGCACTTATATAATAATAATTAAGGCAATTTACTTCTTGCTATCGCTTTAATATGAAATAATACGGCAATGCACCATTACATAACCTTCGATAGATATAAGGATAGAAGTGCTCTGAGGAATTATTCTCTCTAATTCCTGCTTCCCCCTTCCTTCTTAAGTCCACGCGAGCTGGTTCTCGAAGTCACCGCCTAACTGTGACATCAATTCCATCGCGAACAAAGAAATTTGGCAACTCCTTTCTTTGTCGCACTTCCAAAAAATGGAATTCCTTACCAGCTCACGTGTTCCCCTCCTCTTACAACCCGGGTTCCTTCAAACGAGGCGTGAAGAGGCATCTTGCGGGCCGGCAAGGCGAAGGCGGCTAGTGCAGAACGTTTTTCCCGTCTGTACTGGCCGTCGTCGCGTTTGGACTCTACTACCACTTACCATCAGGTGGAGTAGAGTCATTTGCCCTCCCGGCGAATATAAAAAAAAAAAAAAGGATTGTTTGTCTGTCTTTTCACTGGATTAGAATCGTTTTTAACATAAAAATAAACAAAAATCGAACAATAAACACAATGAACGCACTAACTATCAAATTTGTTTCGCTGGTTACGCGATAAGGGACAAAAGATTTGATAATTCGATCTCTGTCTAACATGATGGAAATGGATTCAAAAATAGCTAAGTGATGCAATTCATCATCATCATCATCCGAAAGACGTTCACTGCTGGACATTGGACACTGGTCTCGCGCTGCCCGCATCCAATGGCTTCCCGCGACTCTTTCTATTTCGTCGGTCCACCTTGTAGGGGGCCTGCCATCGCTGCTTTTCCGGTTCGTGTTCGCCACTCGAGAACCTTTCTGCCCCAGCGGCCGTCAGTTCTGCGAGCGATATGCCCCGCCCACTGCCACATTAATTTAGTAATTCTTCGGGCTATGTCGGTTATTCTGGTTTGCCTGCGGATTTCATCATTTCTGATTAAATCTAGCAGAGAAACTCCGAGCATAGCCCTCGCCATTGCTTGTAATGTGACGCAATTATTGTACTATAATTTTCAAATTTATATTTAATTATCCAACTAAAAATATCTGATAAATTATTTTATGTTCATATATATTATTCTTATAATTTAGTTCAATTCAGTAAGTTGCTTAAATATAAAAAAAATGTTCTGAATTAATAATAGTCGAAATATTCATTTAATTTTCTTTATTTTCCAGCCAAATGCTTTTATTTACATTTTTGTATGGCGTTGTTTTGTATAATATGTATATATTCAAACTGTAGTATAGTTTCAAGGTGTATGATAAATTTTATGACTCTGATCATTTTTCAAATCTGGCATCACTTGCATTCAGAACACAATCTGACATCTATTTATTTATCAAATCTATATCGCTCACAACTCGCTTTCGCTCTGAGTTAATCTGAATTCAATCTTATTACTAGGATGTAAAGACATAGTTTAGGAAATGGTGAGCTACTGATATACTCGCTCTTTTAGTACGATATATATACAAGTCTAGTCTATTAGTTTCTCTGTGTACGTCTACGGAATTAATGCCTAAGTCATGGGCGTTTATGGTTTTTACCGCAAACTGATATTTATCCGATTTCAGATTTACGAATCGATTTCAAAATCCGATTTCGGTAACGCTTAGCGTCACCAAATCGCTTGCGCTCAGGCATATATAGTCTTTAATTACTTAATAGTAAGGTCGATGATTGCGTAATAGATTTCCGTAGCGGAACCAACAAATCGAAATCCGAATCGCAAAATTCGCGCTATCCTTTTTATTCCGCTTTATTCCAATTGGTTTGGAAGAGAGAAAGCGATTTTCATATTACGCAACAATCAGTTTGCGATTGGATACCATACACAATTCGTTTGGTGATATCCTTTGATTTTATTTGTCGATTCGATATCTTTTAGAAAATTCTATAGATCGTTGGCGTTTGGTTCGACTAAGTTGATTTTTGAAATCGGATTTTTAGTTTGTGAAATCGATACGAATCGATTTGTGTTTGAAATCGGATTTTGAATTCGTTTTGATACATCGGACGCATGCCTATTAAGTCATTGTCAAATGTCAAATAAGCTAACCTAAAAGGCTAAAAGTGGATATAAACAGATGTAATATAACGAAAGTATAATTTTAAAATATTTATTAAATCGAAATGTTACGTAATTTCAGACGGTGCTTGTTTCTTAGTCCACAACCTCAATATTTCTTATCCAAAAAAACCTTTCTAACCAATGAGTATAAATGTACAGAGGCTTGGAATACGCAAACAGCTTCTCCATTACTGACTAAAGTAAATCTTCACGATTTTTATAATATACTTGACCAAAATTACTCATCGAAAGGCGTGATAAGTGCAATCGATGTTGACATTTTTGCAAATGCAGTGAAAGATCCTGCCTATCTCGATGAGCTTAAAGATCTCTTGCATAAGTTAAGACTTTCAGCCGAAACTGGAAATACTTTGGAATCAACAAACCACGCTACTATACGAAATTTTATTGAATTTGGAAATTTACAAGATTTAGTACAAATTCTTAAAGATCCTTTAAATTTTGGATTATTTCTAGACTTTTACACAGCCAACATATTGCTAGATAAACTAATAACTACACAAAATTATGAACTTGGGGCTAATGTTGCTTCCCTTATTATGTTACAAGAAGATTTCTCCAATGAAATCACTAATACTTTATGTCAATATGTATGCTTCAAATATTTGTCAGAATATAAGGTGACACTTGTTGAACAACCACCACAAGCAGAAAAAAATAAGAAAAAAGAAGAAATAAAAATAAGGATAAAATTTTTAAGGAACCCATATTTTGATGACCATTTTGACATAACAGATTTAAAGATATTGTCTGGAAAAACATTAGCTTGGATATCAAAAATAGCGAATGATAATGTTAGTTGTAATTTACAACTAATTGGTTGGTTATTCTATAAAAAATATGAAAATCTATTATCTTTATGTGAAGAATTAGCTTGTACAAAAACATTCAAAGTATATACAGAAGTAATTGATTTTATAAAAAGAGAATCTGAAAATGTGGAAGAAGATGTTAAAGAACTTTTACTAAAAGCTATTAAAATATTGAACAATGCTTCTTTTGCTGATATCAAGTTAGAAGAGTCTATTAAAATTGCTATAGAAAATGCTATTAATAAAATACAAAACAAAGATATACTGGAACAAAATGAGGTAACTTTTTCTTTAAAGTTATTTATTTGCTGCAAACTTACTAAATAATTACATTTCTGTGATATAACTATTACTTATTAGATAGTTTATTTTACATTACCGCCTAATTTGTCAATAAAATTAAACCATTAAAATAAATATACAATTAATTTCCAGTACTTAAACATATTAAATTGTCACTTTGTAATACTTTCTTATGCTAAATAAACTTAGTGTACATGCTAGAATTGACTATTCTTTTGAAATATACACATAAAATCAACAGAATCTTATTTTGCTTGTATACTGTGATTTAAACAAACCAAATAAAATGACGATAAGTAGAGTATAATAATGATTTTTTTTTTCTAGTTATTCAAAAATTGGGAGTTAATAAGGGAGAAGAAACTTGAAGAACAATCAAAACGTTTAGACAGAACAAAACGAATGAAACTAATTGAAGAGAAGCAAAAACAATTGCAAGTAGAAGAACAAAAATTATGGTTCTTTGAAAATGAAGAGAATATTGATTTACAAATTGAGGAAAAAGAGCAAATGGAAGATACTGTTACTAAATCTAAGAAAGTAGCTGAACAGATTACTGATGAAGACTATATACCACCTGTAATTTTGCCTAAGCGAAAATAAAATTAGGGTATAGAAGATACAAATAGTATTTTTAAATTGTTTAATATAACATATATGATAATTTACTAATGAATTAAGACGTTTCCTTTTGCAGTCTTGCAAGATCGATTTGAATTTTCTTTAGAATATCCTCAGTTCTTTTACATTTTTCTGCTTTGATGTTATCTTCTAAATCTATGATATCTCTCGATAAAGTGCCAGTATCATTGACTAATGAGACAATTGTGTTACATTCAGAATGTAGCAAAGCTAATAATTTATATGCCTTCTTTGCTTGATCATCTCTCTTGGCATCCTGAAATTAAAACTTCTTACAACATGTTTTTTAAATATTTGTAATTTAAATCAAGTTGTAACAAACATAGTTACCATTTTCTTAACATAAAAATCAGTCAAGTTGCATATTTTTAAACAAAACAAAAAATAATTTCCTTAAACAAGAAGTAGAGGCGAATAACATCTGCGCCAAACAATTCGTAATACTACATGGCAGCCACAACCGCAGAGACTGAAGAGTGCCATGACGAAGAAAAAAAAGAGAAGAGAATCACCTACATTTACCACAACACAATGCTTTGTACAATGTTCTGGTTGGAACATATTTACATAACATCTCATGTATATTGGTGTAAGTTTATAACTTTGTACTCTTTGCAGGGTTGTTGGAGAAAGTGAACACTTACTTTTAGGTAGCTCCATTTACTCATTGCATTCCAGTAATAAACAAAAGAAAATTCAATTAAAGTTCTTAAATGGCAAAATTCTTGTTGGTGTAAATAATCATTTAAGATCATAAGAATACTTAGTAGAAAATGATATTTGATGTAAATGAATAACACACAAACTTACATTTACAATATTAGTATGGATTATAATAGTTCTTACTTACTTTAAATAAAGTTTCATCTGCAATAGAGAAACATCTATCAAGTTGGCCTTCAAGAGTATTTATTTCTTTTTGAAGTTGTCTGGTATCTTCTAATATTTTTTTGATTTCAGCATTTTGTTTGTCCACATTTCCTATTATTTCTAAAATTCGTTTAGTATAAATATGCCTAGAAAAGTAGTCAATTTATTTAATTAAAAATAATCATTTAGCTTATACTTTTATAATGCATAAATTTAAAATTACCTTTTGTTTCCCCCTTTTAGTTTTTCATATTTAAGTTTTAACTGTTTTTTTAATTCTTCTTTTTGTTCACATTCTTCTTTCATTCCTTTAGCAATGTCCTTTAAGTTTGTTAAGGTGTTTCTACACTTTGTTTGCTCAGACTATAAGCAAACCAAAAAAAGGTATCGTTGAGGTCTAGTAGTATTTTTTATTATAGCATATCATAGAAAGACAATTTTATACATATTTTATATATAAATATAAAATATGTATATATACATATATATAAAAAATGTAATAAATGTAAATAATTAATTTACTAATTCTAATTGGTAGACATCCTACTGCTAAGTGATAATGTTATATATATATATTTTATAGTATAGGTAGGCGGACGAGCATATGAGCCACCTGATGGTAAGTGGTCACCAACGCCCATAGACATTGGCATTGTAAAAAATGTTAACAATCGCTTAATCGTCAATGCGCCATTAACCTTGGGATGGGAACTAAGATATTATCTTCCTTGTGCCTGTAATTACACTGGCTCACTCACCATTGAAGCCAGAGCACAACAATACCAAGTACTACTGTTTTGCTGTAGAATATCTGATGAGTGTGTGGTACCTACCCAGACGGGCTTGCTCAAAGCCCTACCACCAGTCACAATGTCAAGCATAAGTCATTAAATTACAAATAACATATTTGTGCACTAGACTGACCATATGCAGAGATCTGAACCAAAAAATATATGTATACAAATTTGAAAATAAATACTCTTCTAGCATTTGGTTAAAACTTTTGACATTGATTTTACATTTCTTTTCTTTTATATAAATCTCATAAAAGCGTTTTATGTATATACTTACTTCTGATAAACTATTTTTAGTTTTCACTTTATCAATTTCTACTTTTAGAGCTAAATTATTTGAAGTCATATCTTCACTTTTCCTGTGCAGCATCTGTATATTTTTGTGTACTTTATCCAATATATTATCTATTCCATCAGGCTCAAACTCAGTTATACCAACTGAAGTTAGTATATTTTGCATATTTCTTAAATCAGTTTCAGAGCGCTCACAATTTTTTTGTGCCTATAAGTATAATGATAGCAGTCAACAATTCTCAAAATAAAAAACTGTTATTGAATTTAAAAAAAAAATACCTGAGAAAACTCTACATCCATTACATTCCTTTCACTTTCTAGTGAGTCTAATTTTTGGCGAAGTACAATTGTCATTTCCTTTAATTCTTTTAAAGTCTTATCAGACTCATGTTTAATAATTTTATCATTAATTTCAAAAGTGTTTACATAATCGGTAGTCTTAGATATTGGTACTTTATTTCTTATTTCATTGATTTTCATAATTTTTTCAGTAATTTCTTCAAAACATACTTTAGAATCTTGAAAATATCCTAAAAACAAAAGAAATTGAAATCATATTTATAAATAATATAATTACAGTAGAACTGTTTTTTTTTAAGAATTGTAACATGGCTTTAATGCATTTTTGAGTGCTAAGTGTTGCAATCATTTGAGAAGGAGAAATTGTGGGTGGGCAACATATTGCTTGTCTCGCTATAATAGCGAAAGATACATTGTTGCTCACGGTGGTGGCAGTGAGCTACAAGGTATATATCACGCCAACATTTGGATAAACTAAGTTATTGTTTGCATAATTTAGGGTTCGAATAATCGAGGTTCTACTGTTTAATAACTAAAAATATAATTAAAGGTTTATTTTAATTAAATATTACCTTGATTATATAAAAAATCTCCCAGGTTGCTTTGTAAAGAAGTCTCACAACATGGAGGTATCCAGATAGCATTGAGATCCTCTGCAATTTTGTTACTTATTCCCTGTAACAACTGATGTTTTTCATTTAGAGGTTTAACATTTGTTGTGAGTTTCTTATCTTCACTTGGTAGTTTTTCTATCAGAAACATGAAAACTTGTCTCAATTCTGTTTCATTATGATAAAGGAATGTTTGATAGCCAACATCATTCTGATAAGACAAATCCTATAAAAAAAATAAACATTATTAAAATAACCAAATAATATAGGATCAAATCATGATTAAGCAAAATCACATAAAATTTAGGCAGCATAGTATTTTATCAGTAGATAGAGATGTTTTACTAGTTATTTTGTAGTTAAAATTAATGGTTTTATAAGAATTTATTATTGATGTTACTAAACCTTGTTTATGAGGCCAAAATGGCCTAGTGGTTAAAACATGTGAATCTTAATTGATGATTGTGGATTCAAACCCAGACAAGCATCACTGAATTTTCATGTGCTCAATTTGTGTCTATAATTCATCTCATGCTTGAGTGTGAAGGAAAACCTGTGACGAAACTTGCATGTGTCTAATTTCACTATAATTCTGCCTCAGGTGTATTCTACTAACCCGCATTGGAGCAGTGTGGTGGACTAAGCTCCAAACCTTTTACTCAAAAGGGTGAAGAGGCCTTAGCCCAGCAGTGGAACATTTACAGGCTTACTTTACTTTTTAAGCCTTGTTAAATACACTTACTTTTTAAGATATCCAGTAATAATTAAGTATCATCATTTCAATATATTTTTTTTAACTTTAATATTAAATTACATTTTTGTTAGTTTTCTGTATAAAACTATGAACATAAGTACTATAGGCCTTTTTGATTGATTAAAATGTAATGGAATATTGTTTACCTTACATATAGATGCAACTTGTGCGGCAACTTCAATTCTTTGTGATACTCCAGAAGGTAGTTTAGTTGGTACTTTTATATCAGGATTTATTGCTGCTATACATTTTATAGCTGATTCTACTATTAACTCAACTGGTAACTCACTAATATTTTTAATATCTTCATGTATGTCTCTGAAATGTGATAAAATTGCTATTGTAAAACTGCAAAACCGGTTAGCAAAAGTTCGTATTGTATATTCATATGTTACTAAAATATGTTATTATACTTTTGTAAATTGACACATGTTTAAATTAAATCGTACATGTTTAACTGTCGCAAAAAATGCAGAATTATTGAATCCACTTCTTCCATTTTTATTATTGCTGTTTTTTTTGAGACTTTATTTTTGAGATATTATTTTCTTATTGTCCTATTGCAATTCTAATTATCATAATATCTGGTTAGGTACTGTAAAACTTTTTAACATAAAATATTCGAATTTAAACAATAGAAACAATCGATTGCGGAATATATATTTTTTTTCTAAAGAAATATTTACAATTGCTATATTATATTTCGTTAAGATAATGTTACTAAATTTAAATACACATTTAATAGGTATTCAACGTCTCAACGTCGTCTTGACCACAGAACCATTTTATTTCTCTTTTTTGACGCAAAAAAACTATCACCCAGAGGCACTAAGCTTGACAGAATACTTTACAGTTGAGTTGATGTTATCAGAAAAAAAAATATTGACACTAGTAAAGCCTCCAGTACACTTTAGTCTAATGTTTTGTTACGACGTGACGGTGTACCAGGGTTCAAACCTAAAGCCAGGCAGTTATCGTACCAGGGCCCGTAAAATTATCGTATATGGAGCAAAATTATCGTACATCAGGATAATGATTACAACATACAATAATATTATACACAACCACAATAATATATGTTAAATAATTTTTAATGTAAACTAAAAAAAAACGAATTCAAAAATAAGCAATATATACGCCAAATGTGATCAAATTCAAAGAAACAGTAACTGCCAACAACTCATCATCAAACCAAGATAGGTGATTGACAGACATTAGCGAAGGATATGGGCAGCTGCAATGACAGTAAAAACAATTGTAATTGTTATCGATTACTGTAATTATAAAATTTTGCATCATCGTACATCGTACATGAAATTATCGTACTTGTACGATAATTGTTACACTAGTGGATCTATAATTAAAACAGAAGTGTCCGTCTGTTACTTCTAAATATTGTAGATATTGAATAATTTATGATATTCATAGATGGATGGATGGATTAGCAAAAAAGTACACTTAGTTAAGTAGAATAGTGTTGTATCATAAATATAGGAAAATTAATCAAGAACTTTTTGATCGAATCGCATGCAATTTGTAAATCTACCTTTGCTTACCTTATTATATATTTTATAATAATAATAATAATGTCCTCCAGACGATTTCGGCCACGCTGGCCAATCTTAAGAGAGATTAGCCAGCTACGCAGGAGATATTATAGTGCACAAGTGTGTGCGCAAACACAGGTGCACTCTCTATTCCCTAACTTTTCGGCAACGGCAATCCGACACGACCGGAAAGAGTTCAGGCGCAGGACCAACGGCTTTACGTGCTTTTCGAAGCACGGGAGTGTACACACTTCCAACTTCCAGACTCCGGGCTGCTACTGAGAATTTTCTGACAGAAAAACTCAATAACTTTTTATTGGCAATTGAACCCAGGACCTCCCAGGACGGCCTTACATCAAGCCACTAGACGAGGCAGTAAATATTTTATATGTATAATTCAAATAGGCATAATCAAATAATTACGTAGGTTGAAATGGCAGATATTGAAGTATTTTTGTCACAAATTGAATTACAGACTGATAAAGCCGCGGCTTTTGGATTATGAATGGAATATTATGTTGTATGTAAAGCCAGCTTAGGAGTTTTTCACCCATTATTGTGACTTTTTTTGATTTAAACTTGTATAAAGAATTTTACAGCTGATATAAATATTTTGTAGCTAAAATTAAATTTCTGCATTTTCCTAATTCCCTACGTTTTAATAAATGTTTGATTTTTAGGCGTAGAGAGAGAAACTTATACACGCAATGACGGTTTCCTTCTCACTTACCCAAGAAAGAGAATGAAAATTACTTTATAAATGGTTTAAACAGAGATAGAATTATTAAATCTTTTGTCCCTTATCGCGTAACCAGTTTTGTCAAGGTCGGTTACTCAAGTAGCGAAACAAACTTGACAGTTGGTGCATTCATTATGTTTAGTGTTCAATTTAGCTAAAGTTAAAATTAATTTAAAAAATAAATTAAAAATTAATAATAAGTTAAAAAATATATTTTTTTAAATTAATTTTAATATAAATAAAGGAGATTATTTTTGCTTATTTTTATGTTAGAAAATGATTCTAATCAAGTGAAAAGACAGAGAAACAATCCTTATATCATATCGAAGGTTGTACAATGGTGCATTGTCGTATTATTTCATGTTAAAGTAATAGAAGAAAATTGCCGGCGTGTGTTTTCACGCGTAAGTACGACGGTTTTGTCCCTAAATATAGTTTCTCAGTGATGATTTTTTATGCCATAGCATGACGGAACCTAATATCGCATTAAAATCCTGAAGATAATAGAATTTTCTAGTTTTTATCATTCACGATCTATAATTATTTATCATATAAGTGCTGCCAGCGTCAGCTAAAAAATAGTCCCGATTTTAGTTAAAAAATATCGTCTCGTCGACAATGTAAACAAATAAATACGGAGTCCAATAATAGCGTAAAGTGCTTCGTTATAAATAAATATGTTATTTTAATTTATTCGTTCTTCTACTTCTCCTAATTCTACAATGCAACGATTTTTGGGTGTAGTTGACACCCAAAAACAAAAAAAGTATTTTAATTCAAAAAAATGTATTACAAATATTAAAAAGTAAAATTTAAAAACTTCGTTTTATTTTAATTAAGTCATGAAAATTATTTATATTCCAAAATAGGTAATGCAATTATACAAACAAATTGACAAACTATTTCTGTCTCAATCGTGGTATCACGGCCACTTGGTCTATTAGTTTCTCTGTTTACGGTTTTAGGGCTTTTGCTACGAACAAGCTTTAAGTTCTGTGGGGAAAAACGTCAACTGTCACGTATTGGCAACATTAGGAACCTGTGAAATGTTAAATGTTATTAGTTTTATTGCACTGTAATTTGTATTGGATTATTAATTGAACGCTTTATTTTTAGTACCTATTTAAAATCATTCAATACATGTAACAATATTAGGAAAAATAAAATTGTATTATAAATATTATCATACCTTAAATAGAGTTGAAAAAATAAAATACAATGAAGATACTTGCAACCATTTTTTTCTCGATATATATGTTACAAAACGCGGTACAGTAATAGTCAATAATTTTTGCTACAGTCTAATAAAATGTTAAATTTATCAATTGTATCTATTTTATTAAGTTTCCATAACAGCAAGTTAGTTGTAAATATGAATCAAAATTTATTTACTGTTGTTTTAGATTTGTCTAGACTATGATGGATGGTTAAATATTAAAATGGAACACACATTGAATTGCAAATTTGAAGAATACTGCCCACGTGGTTCCATTACTTTAAATAGTATAAGAACTGGTATACCTGTAATTGATCAAATTAACTTTAATAATGGACATATAAGTGAGCTAAAGGTATACTATTTTATTTAAATTAGTGGCCATTAAGTTGCCTGCGAAAAGCAATTATAAATTCTTTTGTTAAGTTCTATTATTCCTGTTAATAAAGTATGTATAAATACATTTCAGGAGTTAGCTAAGATTGATGGAATCTATACTATGCGAACATTAGTTTCTACTGCCGAGAGTAAAGATGTTGAGATCATCTCATTTGTCAGAGCAAAAAGATTTCTAGAAAGTGGATTGTCAGATATAATAAGAGCTTGGGTATTACCAAATGGTGAAGTTATTGCACTAAGCCTTCAAGTAGCAAACACTTCACAACCTAAGAATATGGAGTATAAAAGTTCAGAATACAAGTTGAATTCAACATTTTATATTCGTCATGTTGATCCGGCTCCTTTGTAAGAAAAAACTATTTAATGAATATGATTTTCATCTATTAAGATGATTATAACAAAAATTTTTCCACAGACCTGATACAGCCTCTTATATCCAGAAGTTAGAGCGTGAAAAAGAGGCAAGAGAAAAGGGTGAATTTAAAGATAATAGATCATTCCTAGTCAAATATGTAAGTTGCTCGATATATGTATATTGATAGATTTAAAAACAAGTATATGAGGTTTTTGATTTAAAAAAAAAAAAAATATTCTGACAAATCAACAGCACAACTAATTTTCAAGTTAGGCTGACATATAAATGTTACAAATATTCTTCTTTGCTGAATGTGTCTAATTTTATATAAATGAGCTCAGTACATATCATTCTTACGTCATTTAATTCAAATTATCTAAGTACAATACCTGTATTTGGGTATAATAGTTACTTAGGATTAGGATTTAGGATTAAACTACTTTTTAAGTAGCTACAAAACTATATTAAGAAGAAATATTTTTGTTTTTCAGTGGATGTATATTGTACCTATTGCCATTTTTGTCATGATATCTGGGGCAGCAAATCCAGAACCTGCAACCCAAGGTGCAAGGTAAATTATTAAGTATGGATATTTAATATAATTATTTATTAAACATACAGGAATGTAGCATAATTTTTAGTGAAATAAAAACTTCTAATAACAATGTGTTTTATTATAAACCTTAAAAATAATTTTGATATTTAAAAGCAATGTGAAAGGAAAGATTGCAAAAATTAAGCAAGCTTAAGATACATTCATTTATAATTATGCACCAATTTTTTCAATTTCCTCTGCATCTTCAATATCTAGCAGATGAATCTTTTTACCAAAGTGTGCTTCAATATCAAGGCATATATCCATAGTCTGTGGTGAATCAATTAGATTTATTGCAATGCCAGCTTTGCCAAATCTTCCAGTACGGCCAATTCTGTGCAAGTAGGTCTCACAATCTGCTTTTTTGTTCATGTCCATTGGCATGTCAAAGTTAACTACAAGTGTAACTTGTTCCACGTCTATTCCACGCGAAAGTACATTGGTTGTTATTAAAACTTTCTCTAGGCCTCCTCTGAAACGGTCAAGTACCGCTATTCTTTGTTCAACTGTTAGCTCTCCAGATAATACAGCTACTGAATGTCCATCCTTAGACATTTTTTCTGAAAGCCAACTAGCTGTTTTTCTTGTGTGACAAAAAATGATTGCCTGACCAATTGTTATCACACCATAAATATTACAAATAGCTCGGTATTTTTCTTCTGTACTTTTACATTTAACATAATATTGTTTAATATTATCTAAAGATTCTTCTTCTCTCAATAATCTAATTATGATTGGATTGGGTACTATTATTTCAGCAAATACCATAACAGCACTACCATATGTAGCAGAGAAGAACATCATTTGACAAGTGGGAGGAAGACATTTATGAATTCGGATACATTGGTCTTGATGTCCTTGACGATCAATCATAACATCAGCTTCATCTAATACAAATACTCTAATTTTGTTCAAATCAAACATTCCAAACTTAACACCCCAATCTAACATCTTACCAGGGGTTCCAATAAGTATATGGTCAGTAATTTTAGTTCCCTTTGGAACTTCTTCCCCTCTTACAGCATATTTTAACTTTATTTCAGGACAAAATTTGGCCATCTTTGCTGCTACTTCGCCAGTTTGTATAGCAAGTTCATACGTAGGACTGAGACATAAGACTTGTGGATAATTTTTAGAGGGATCAACTCTACTTAACATGGCTAATACAAATGCAGCAGTTTTACCAGTCCCTGATTGGGATTGTGCAATCATATTTTGCGGAGGATCTGCTAATAGTGTAGGTAAAGCTGTTTCCTGAATTTTTGATGGAGCATTAAAACCCATGGCATAAACACCTTTCAGTAAATTTGGTTTTAAATGCAGAGCTTCGAAAGTTTTAACAGAGTAAAGAGGAGAATTGGGATCTTTCCTTTGTATTTCGATATCTAATTTGGATTCAACTAAACCTTGTCGAATTATCTTCATCAATAATGAAGTTTCAGCAGGATTTGCGACATCCGGAGAATCTTCAGGAGATTCTGACGTTTGATTGGATCCCTTTTTTGCCAATCCAAGTCCTGCTACTTTATTAGAAATTTCCAACTCTTCTGCTTTTTGACCCCATTGATTTGCCATTGTGATATACCTATAAATATACTATTAATTAATGTCAACGTATTAACAATCTAGCGTGAACATTTTTTTTAATGTACACGTACATTAAGGAAATACAGTAAGAAACAAATATTTCACATGCTAACCTGTATTTATGCGCCTAAGTAGTAAAGGTAGAAACAAGCACTACTTTAAAAAATTGTTGAATACAGTTTTAATGTTAGAAACGGAAATAATGGAAACACATTGATGATTATAACTTCCCGTTTCTTTCTTTTGATCTGATGTTTTATCTCGGCTTCAAAATATTCACAAATGACACTTGAGTTTGACAATTATTATAACAGTGTAATTATACGATTTTCATTGTTGTTACTGTCACTTTGACCTACTCGTCATGCAACTCGATGAAACGGTAATCGAACATTCGTAGGGACGATTGATGTTTACACTACCGCGTTCTATTTCTTTTTTAGTCTGTATAATGAATTGCGTAAGTCGATTTTATCAAGTTTTTAAAATAAAAAAATATTTCGAGTTTTCTGTTATTACATATTGACTAATAAATCTTTTTCTATGTATAATATAATGGCTAATAAAGTAACTTTTTTTATGAAAACTGAATTTTTAGCTAAACTGTTATCTTTTAACATTAAAATAAAACAACAACCTTTTCTTAAAACATTCAATGTCAGTATAACGTATAATATTTAGAATATCGCGGTTCGCCTCGTCACTTGCGCATCTGTGTATATGTGGCATAAAAATATTTAGTAGTTATATTTCTTTTATATGACTATTTGCATATTTTTAAATTTCCAATAAGGTTATCGAAATTTATTGATTTTTTTTAATGTGCAATCACAATTAGAGAGCGCGGCAACTATTATAAATACCTAATATTATATATAACTATTATAAATACCTAATATAATATAATAATTAAAGTATAATATAGTTAAAGTATATCTCATATTTTTACTACGGTCTGATCTAAATAAGCCGTTTAAATTCATTTTTAAGTTCCCCAATTATGAAGTAATATAATCCAAAGAAAAATCGAACATGTACCTTCTCATTTTAAGTAATCAAAGATCCTTCGTGAGATGGAGAATGAGAAAAACGACTTCATTTATACTAAAACGAATTATTATAAAGAGCTTAATAGCTTCGATGGGACAGTCTTACTTTTATACAATATGAACAAAAAGAGTTCAGGCATAGTACCAACGGCTTGATTTATTTTGTGAGGCATGTGAGTAAGTACTGCCATTTCCAGAATCAGAGTTGCTTCTAAGAATTTGTATAGCAATACTTAATATTTTTATTGGCAGTAACTTAAATAAAATGTACAAAATATATCAATGAATCAACATAATTTATCTGAATCTTACTTATCTTATATTATTATTATCTTATATTATTAGTCAGTTTTCAAAGAAGGAAGTGAATCTACTAGTTTCCACCCTGACCCTGTCACCACTTTCTGTGGCTAATTGTTTAATGGCTTTCTCAGGGAAGGTTCTAAGTTTTGATCTATGGCTAGACATTATAAATATTCACTTAACGGTGATTTTGCCTATTTTTATTACCAGGTGTCGTCACCTGTCATATCAAAATAAAATACGATCAAAAAATTTACAAGTAAAAAAAAAATACTGCAATTTACCAGCATCACAGCAAGTGCGAGTTATTTAATTAACATTGGGATACCCCATCCCCGCATTCTTCATCCACCTGCATGCGCATCTAGGGGGAGGGGATCGTACTTTTTTATGTAGATGATCTCATAATTATAAAAAAATGTAGAAACCCATACTTCATTAAAATTGATGCCGGGCTAACACTGCCGTAATTCGGACTGCGATTACGATATTATGTGATATTTGTTATATAAGTTCACATCGAGAAGACTCAATTGTAAATATTTTCGGTTAAATGTATTACTGTATGTTATTGTTTATTGTATAATTGTAGTCAGTTTTGTGGACTAAATAAAAAATAAAGCAAAGTTAACAAAGGTCGGAAAGATTTCGCGTATAACTTAAAGATATCACTAAGAGCAGACTTAATAATATTTCAGTTAGAACATACATATACAACATATATTTTCGGGGGATATTAGTATTTATTGATTTTCGCCACACCCGGATCTAGATAGGGCAACATACAATTGGCCATGAGAAAAAAAAAGTCCCTTAAATCTATTCCGACATACTTTAATGTCTTTCCCTGTTTGTTGTGACTGCAAACGATACCTTCACATATAATGATTGATGAAATGAATGTAGTTTGTTTGAAAATGAGTATTTTCAAACAACCTACTTAACTACCTGTTAAAATATGTCAAAACTATAAAAGGTACGAAAAACTGTCTATGTTATTATCTCGATAATTATTAATATTTTAGAACAAATTTGAATACTATACAAAAGATTATAGTGAGTCAACTTTAAAAGATAGACATTTACTATCACGGACTTTTTTTAGAACTTTTCAAGAAGAACAATTCCGTCATACAAGATTGTTATGTAACTTTAACCGTTTAACCTTAGCACGTAACGGAAGTTCTCAAAAAGAACAAATTTCTCCGTTTTTGCAGCATTTTTCATTGATGCTCCTATTGGTCGTAGCCTGATGTTATACCTTATAGCTTTCCTCGATAAACAGGCTATCCAACACTAAGATAATTTTTCATTTCGAATCGGCTGTTCCTGAGATTAGCTCGTTCAATCAAACAAATATGTTCAGCTTTATCATATTCGTATAGTAGATACAAAAAGTTTTCAATGAGTTAAATAGTTTTATTTGATCTGAATATTTTGGAAAAAAAATTGTGCACTTGGTCATTTACAGCATTAACAACGACGTGGATGATGGGGGCATCATTTTGGGGAGTTACAGCATTTTAGATCGGACGCCATGTATAAAATAAATTGTGGTTCAAGCCATTGAGGTCACTTTTAAATATAAGTATAAAGTCAAATTACAGGGTTCACTGTAAGTTCACTAATGAAAAAAACGCCTTTATATACTTTTTTCTAACCAGAATGGCAATTCATGCTTCTTACTTTAAAATCACAGACTTACATACAACCATTTATCCTTTACCTATAATTACGTGCGAGCAAAGCCACGGGCAATAACTAGTTAAATATATAGTATCGAGAAACAAATTTCAGGTGCAAGAAATTAGTTTTCTAACCCTTTCCCAAAAAATATTTTTTTTTGTCAAAAGAACAATAATACATCAGAGTGTGTTAAGTAAGCTTTTATTTTCTTTTTTGGATAACGTATAAATATAACATAGCTACTATATAATTTTATTTAGCTCAAAGAGTAAATATGGAGATTCGGGCCGGGTTTTCCAACTGTAGCTCTATATTTACTACTGTAACATTTCATTATAGAAACTTATCTATATCTGATGTATCCGAATGGGGTGCAGTAATTGAAAATTGTCATATTTTCATATAATAAAACAAAAAATTTTAGTCCACGCCACATATGAATGAAGATATTATATTAACATTGTGCTATTTATATGACTACCTTGTTGGTCTAGAGACTAGGTTAGCTAAAATATTACTTGAGATAAATACATAAATCATAGATAAGCGTAACATAATAATTTATTTATTTATGTAAAGTACACTTATTAAAGAATATTAAATCATTATGATAAGATAAGTTAATAATATAAACCGTAATATGATCCGATATGCATATCAATAACAAGCTTACATAACTTGCATTAATATAATTTTAGTGCACTAAGTTTTCGAAATTTCATAAATATTAAAAATTAACGAAAACAAAAATAAAAAATACACAGATATATACATACACGTACGTTGAGTACATACATATATAGCCTTTCTGTTTTTTTTTTATAATTTTAATAATTGAGTATATAGAATTATTAATAGATGTGAAATGATAGAATTGACAAAATCTCGCGTTGTATAACATTTAACCCTTTTTTGATGGTACGACGTGCTTCCCAAATCAACTGATTCATTTAATGTCGAGAATGTCACCTGGTAGATAATATTGAACCTTCGAGTAACGTTCTCCTGACCAATCAGCCACGGTGGTCATTCTCGATTGAGAATAGTCAACTTCAGCAGGGCATAATGTAGTGCAAATTAAACTATAGAACTCAATTATAGCTAATTATCAAGACACAGTTTGTTACAATCTACACTAATCTTTGCTATAGCATTATGCTTAAATTCTGCACTTACTTACTATCTTAGCTCGTGTTGGCATTAAACTTAAGTAAACAAATATAAGTTATTTGTCTGATACTATTTGCAATTATCTACGCTATTATAATAAAGTAATACTTTTAACTTTCTGCGCTGATTGCTCATAGCCTTTGTTCGAATCAAAACTACCAATGCATACATTTCTTATACAGTCTGCTACATTCTATGACATCTGAGCAATATCAAGAAATTGATTCCATGCATTGACTGTTCAACCTTACATTTCGTTATTAATCTAATTGAATATACTAGTTCATCGAAATCAAGTATGTTTTTCTTAATAACAATAAAATAAATCTTTTATAAGTCGCGTAACAATAAATTTTATAATGATTATCGTAATTTACAGCATATATTGCAGATCTATCTATGCAAGATACAAGACCTATTTAACATTATTTATTTCTGCACTAGCCACAAAACATAAAATACTAAAACAGGAGATAATAATCTTAAGTTAATTTATTATATATCAATACTGCTAAGCTCATTGTCATTTTCATTTAAATCGTCACTAATCATTAAAACTAAGGCCACGGGTGGTATTTACGACCAAAACAAGATTGACAATGGAATGAATGAAAGAATGGCAATTTTTTTTTTGTGACCGGAGCGTCTTCCACCGGTATTCATTACTGGTAGAAAATTGTTTAATGTCCCTGTTTGGGTATGAGCTTTTCGATTTTCCTATGTGTTTCATACCAATTACCGTTCTTTTAATCCTTTTAAGGTTTCTTAAATACTAATTTTAAGCTTTGTTTCTTGCTGACTTTTTTTTTGTTAAATTTTGTTTTATGATTCGATCTAACTTGGCTTAATCGTTACCAGTTTCTAACTGAGTCGTCTTAGTATTAAAGTCACGTAACATATTTTTTAGGGTAGACAACTAGACACACAATTACAAACGAATAGTGCCTAATTTTGGCCTTTTTCCCTTTGTTCTATTTACAATAGCCTTGATTCCTAATGTTCAGATAGGTTAGGTTATATATACATACTCGTTGTAACTACCATGTATTCACTTTCCGTGACATTTATCGCTCAGAGTATCTGATATGGTTCTATTTAATCCTTTAACCTGTTCGTTTGCTTTATGGATAGACCAAATGCACTTAATATACGTTTTATACTCAAAATTCTTGTAATTTTCTTATATTTAGCACTAGTAAAATATTTAATTTGCCGCGATGGGTATCTCGAAATAACTGGAGTGTTTATAGAATATTTTGACCAATGATAATTATTTTGTATCCGTTACAGCGCGTACAACCACAATTTTTGTGAATACATGAACGATCACCAATAAATATGTATTTATTACCATGTTACATATTGACATGACTCAACTCATTATCTAAAACACGATACATGTATACACCTTTGATTTGTTCGTTTAGCAAAACATTAACCGCTTGCTTGTCAGTTTCCTTGGTAAGCTCAGTCACGGGAGCAAGATTGACAGTGTCACCATAAACCATATACGATCCTAATCTGTATTAAATATTAATACAATATTATTCGTGTAATTCAACGAGCAAACAGTACAAACGTAGCAACTGGCATGTATTATTTAAATTAAAAGCGAGTGAAACCGCGTAGCAAAGCTCGTTATAGAGATACTCTTCTTGAATATCGTAAACAGTAAATATTATTTAATACATAGTAAATTAGCTTATGCCTGTGGCTTCGTCCCTTTATATTTTACTTTGTCCTTATTTTGTATTAAAATTGGAATTTTCATAAACCTAATATTTTTTATACATATACAACTAAACAGGTAAACTTTGCAAATCAATAATTTATGCTTATACAATATATAAATTACCTACTTACCCCTATTTTAATTAATATTATACTTAAACCTTAACCCAGTAAACATAAACATATGTATTATTAACTAAACAAATTAATTAGGAAAAAATTAAAGAAAACAATATTTAGTTATGTCTTTTTTTAAGTTAATTTCGATACAGTATCCCCATACAGATAGGTACCTCTCTGCCACCACCAGCTTGATCCAACGAGTTGACTTTTGTGCACTCAGAACAAAGCAGTTCTGAATGCCCTTTGTGCCCAGTTTCAGACGATTTGTTAAGGAAAACATCGTGAAGGAACGCATGGGTTGTATATTATTCTACCACATGTATATCCCGCATCTAATTGTAGATCAGGGTTGTGAAAGAAGCTGGCAAACCTTGGGGAGCAGACTTTTGTCGCCTATTGGGAAATTTAACATTTTGGCTATAACGATGACGAAACTGACAGACAGACAAATTATTAAAAAATAATTGACAGTGTTCCTTTTTCAGTATTGTTATAAGTATCGGAAAAGATAACAAATATTGTTTTATTAGTAAATAATAATTTTATCTCATGATGGTTTTGAAGTCAATATAAGTCTAGTAGTTGAATTAGTTTCATTTTCATCAAGCTCGCGTTCAAACACTTGGTTTGCGAGCAAGCAAGGGCTTGTTATAGCATTTTTTAAATAAGTGTAATATTCTCAATAATTTATAATTTAAATTATAAATAATTTCATTTGGATTAAAATTTAAATAAGTAATTCTTTTTACAGAATTAAAAAAATCCCAGTAATGGCTACCAAGAAGTTTGCTGGCCCATCACCTTACACGCTGAAGGACACCTACCCTAATGTTGATTACTTGCATACCGAGTAAGTTTTGTTATTGTTTTCGAGATAGTTATGTTAGCCCAAAGCATGAAGACTATAGAAGTGAATGCTTAATCAGCGGAATATTAGCCATTGTGTCATTCCATGCTTTGGGATCGTATGTCCTGGGAAAAGATTTGTTAGAAGGAAAAGAACATTCGACTAGAAAATAAGCCTCTGTTCAGTCGTGTCACTTAGATATAATAAAATATTTTAAAATTCCAATATATTATATCTTTTAAAAAAAATCTGTCTTGCTCCCGTAAACTTGTCTGGCGCAGCCGGTAGGATTGTTTCATATTAATTACAGCCTTCATTCTTAATAATTTTCGTCAAAATCCGTGAATAGTTAGGATTTCGAAGGTCTGTAAGGAACAATCCAGAACCAAATAAATAAGACAGTGAGTGAGGAGTCCACGCGAAGACGATGCTGGCGACCGGTTGGTGAGTAGAACTTTTGACCTTCCTTTGCCTTTTGTTATTTCGAGATAAGACTTCTCCTATTATAACGTTTTTTGGTTTTCTTATATAATTTTATTTAATAATTTGAATTTGTATTGTGTGATTTTGTCTTAATTAAAGCTTAATTAAAATATATAATAAGTAAAAAATCATATAGTTATATTGTTTAAAAATAAATAAATATATTATTAGTTTAAGTTGAAGTGTGTAATAATTAATTTTTTTTATATAAAATCGAAATGGATCATATAACTCTGATTCCTAACTAAATTTTAAAATTAATTCCTCTTTTTGGAGGCGATAAGCGCCAATTAAACTTATTTATAAGAAAATGCGAATATGTAATAAGTAAATTTCAAGGCAGTGATGCACAAAATATATACATTATGCATAGCATCACTGGTCGCTTAGTAGACAAGGCCGCTTCGCTTATCAGCGAGCGCGAGGATATTGTATCATAGGATGAATTTAAAGATTTGTTAATTCAACACTTTGGAGACCCGCGAAGTGAAAAATGTATTGCCATAGAATTAGAAAATTTAAAAATAAATTCAGGAGAAAGTTACCTTGATTTTTGCAATAGAATTTAGTCGGTACGTTCGATTCTTTTATCAAAAGTCAATCAAATATTAAACGAAGATATTAAGCAGAGTAAAATAGTTATTTATAATAATACGTCACTAAATGTATTTTTATACAATTTACCAGAGAATATTGTTAGAATAGTTAGACTAAAATCGCCGACATCATTAGAGAGTGCGTTAAGTATTGTGTTGGAGCAGGTGAACTTTCGCGAACAATACAATCAGCGAAGTAAAGTGTCAAATTCAAAGGTTAATAACTCTTTTAATCAACCAACATATTTTAAGCCTAATAATAATTTTAATTTTTCTAATAAACCGAATTCATCTATGCCGATTTACCCGTCTAACCAACAACACCAATTTAAATTCGGAATACCGCATGTAAACCAAAGACAACATATGCATATGCCTACAGGTTTTAGACCAAATTTATCTCCATATAGGTTCGGAATTGATAAAGGACCACAAATACCACTACCAAGAATTAATCCTCAATACGGACACTGACCTAATCCACCTTTTAATAGTAATAATTATAGACCCCAAACACAATTTGGTTATAGGCCTAACTTACATCAAGACGGAACAGGACAAAATGACGTGTCTATGAGAACCGTAGTACAAAATAAACTGACTCTCCCTATTAATAAGACATATGCATTTGACTACAATTATTATGACAATGAAAACTATTACGATCCTGAACTCTATATTTCAGGAAATGAGCCATATGAACATAACTATAATAAAATAACATATTACAATGAAGGGACAGACGAACATACTATAAAAAAAATTCTAGTGACCTTGATAATGAAAATAAAGTAAAAAAAATTTCAAAAGTAGCCTCAAATCTACTGAATACAAATGCAGATGCTCTTTCCCGTATAAAATTAAATGTGATAGGATCAGACGACAATACTTCTATAGCAGTAAATGTCGATGAAAAGGAAACTCTACTTCAAGACCACAAGACGTAACTAATCAAATTCTAGAATTAACCGGAAGACGTAATACAGATGACTCTAGAACTGTTACTGTAAGTGACTCTGAGGCGACCATATCAGTTTGTTCTGAAGATTTAACTGAAATCGAACCTCAAAACCGAAACACTTCCAATTCTAGCTCTACTACGGAGACAGTCCATTCGAATTTAGAATGTGATACTTCTGGTATTCCAATTTTACATGAAGCTATCGATACTAAACCTAATCAAATATTAGTGTTTTCATGGCTTAAAAACGAACTTCAAGTTAAAGACTTATCAAGACCAAAACAGAAAATAATTGCAGTTTTCTTACCATTAAATAACTTTGAACTAATAAAACAATTTCTTAAAGAATATATCCGCCCCAAAATTAAATACTTTATATATTTCGAACATTTAGATCAAAGGAGAGATTTTGCTAAAACAATAATTTCCTTATTTAAAAAAAGACACCGTAGACATTAAAGAATGTACCGAACGTATAATTTTTGTTAAAAACGAGGCTGAACAAAAAGCAATAGTAATAAAATACCATGAGGGAAAAACTTGTCACCGCGGTATAAAAGAAACGATGACTAGGATTAAACGAAATTATTTTTGCCATAATATGCAGGAAACCATTACGGCATTAGTAAACGCATGTGAACTTTGTCGTAAAATGAAATATGATAGGAGACCTATTAACCCCGTACTTCAATTAACCCAAACACGAAAATGCAAGTAGAATACTTAAAAGACATAACTATAGAAAAGGTAAAACAAATTTTACCAACTAAAAGATTTCTTAGAGGTTTGCTTAACCCATTGGGTTCTATTATAAAATCAATAACTGGTAACTTAGATCACGAAGATGCGCTTCGCTATAATCATTTTATTAATAAATTTAATGGCAAACAAAATTTACTTAATAACAAAATTACACTGGTTTCCAAAATGTTGGACTATTCTATTAATAGTACAGACATTTTATATAACTTAATTAATTCTTTAATCATTAAAGAACGTTTAAAACGCGTAGAATTAATGTTGAAGGACATAGCAACCAAAGAAGAAAATGCAATATATTCCACTTATGTTTTGGGTATGTATAGCATGTTCATTAATAACTTCCGTTCAATATATATAACTCTCGATGAGATGGAAACAGCTTTAGCTTTTAGTAAAATTTCTGTGCTACATCAAGCTATAATTAATACAACTGAATTGTTTTATATATTTACTTCTATAGAAAAATTTCATAGTTTAATAAATCCTGTTACTGAAAGTAATATGATTAAGATAGAACGAACATTGTCTGTTAAAGCGTATGTAAAAGGAAACCAGATAACATTTATTATGGAGGTCCCTCTTACTGATAATAATATTTTTAATTATTATAAAATGTATGCATTACCTTTTTTTTTCAGCTTTTTGCCGTCCACTGCTGGACGAAAGCCTCCCCCATAGAACGCCAACCATCCCGATCTTGGGCAATCCGCATCCATTCCGAACCTGCCACCTTTTTTAAATCATCGGCCCATCTTGTCACAGGGCGTCCTACACTACGCTACCTATTTTGGATCAAGTTAAAAATGAAACTTTTATCATTATTCCCGAATATCCCTTCCTCATGGTGAAAGGTTCAAAATACTTGCCGGTCGCGTCTCCGTGTCAAGAAATTCTCAGCGATAACCAGTACATATGCACTGAACATAATATCGTACCCTACTCAGCGATAACGTGTATGGAACAGTTAATGCAGTTTCACAGTAATCTAACGCAATGTCATCAACGCGTTGTTCTTATAGAAAAAATTAAAGCACAACGTCTTTCTGCTACTTGTTGGATAATATATTCAAGAGATAAGGAAGTAATGTCCTACAAGTGTGGAAATGATATAACAAAACGTCTATGATTGGAACTTATCTCGTACAAATCGATCCTGGCTGTGAGGTCATTCTTGACGATCTCCGGTTATTTTGAGAATAAAAAAGATGACACCCATTATTAACTTACCTGAGATAAAGAATAAAAATATATCTATTCCTGCCGAACCGGTCGATATTAAAGGAATCAATTTGGATGATATAAAACACCTATCTGCGCTTTTCAAAATAAATAGTTTAAGTGAAAGTGAAATAGAATCTGTAATAAAAGTGAATAGTGTCAGTATAGGGACCCTAATTTTATATTTAATATTATTTGTTATGTGTTTAATTTTAATTTTAAAAAGGTTAAAAGATAAATTTTTAAGTAGGGATCGAAACCTTCAGAATCCAGATGTCTCTGATGGTTTCGAACTTAAGGGGGGAGGAGTTATGTTAGCCCAAAGCATGAAGACTATAGAAGTGAATGCTTAATCAGCGGAATGTTAGCCATTGTGTCATTCCACGCTTTGGGATCGTATGTACTGGGAAACGATTTGTTAGAAGGAAAAAGTCACTTAGATATAATAAAATATTTTAAAATTCAAATATATTATATCTTTTTAAAAAAGTCTGTCTTGCTCCCATAAACTTGTCTAGATATAAAGTTAAATATAATTTATTTATTATATTTGTGATATTAACACAGAACATCTGAAATAATAATACGTTTTATAGGGACGATGAACGATTTCTCGTATAAATTATTTCATTAAATTGTATTTTATTGTAATTAAAATGAAAAATAATTCCAACTTCAATATTTTTTACTTATTTAAGTGTATGTTTTTAGATATGTCAATAATGTGGCTGCAAGTGATAAAGCGACAGCAAAACCGGTTGTTGGAGCTATTTTTGGTTTAGGTCGTGCTGGATCAATTCATTTAAGTAGTATAATAAACAATCCTCGTGTTGTCTTGAAATATGTAGTCGATGATCGCCCGGAAAAGTTTAATAATCTTAAAACTTACTGGAAATTGAGCGACGATGTCAAATTTTTAACTTCGAAAGATAAGGATATTGTTTTCAAGGATAAATCGTAAGGAGTTTAAAAATTTTGTAATTTAGTAAATATAAAAATATTTTGAGTATATATTTTTATATTGTTCTTTTTTAGTGTGAATGTGATTTTTATCGGATCACCGACCTATACACATCACGACATTGTGGTGAATTCTATTGCCAACAATAAAGATGTTTTTTGCGAGAAACCCATCGCGGAGGGGATCGAAGATACTAAGAAGTGTTACGAAGCGGCTAAGGCCAAGGGCCGTGTTTTGTTTGCTGCATTCAATCGTCGTTTCGACCCAGCTTACAGATCACTGAAAGACAGGGTTAGACAAGGAGAAATAGGTCATGTTCAAATTCTTAAGGTAACGGCTAGAGATTCACCATTGCCTACGGTTGATTATTTGAAGACTTCAGGTATTTATTTGTTCTAATCATCATATATAAAATAGATATTAAATTAATAATATACTAAATTCTGCATTTCATATTTTACAGGAGGTGTCTTCCACGACTGCTTAGTACATGACTTTGATATGTCCTGCTGGGTGCTCGGGGAGTTACCAGTCCGTGTGCAAGCAACTGCCACAGCTCTCATCCCTGAAGTGAAGGCTATCGATGATTTTGATACAATTGCTTTTCTACTTACATTTCCTTCTGGTGCCATTGCTATTGGTGACAATAGTCGTTACAGCGCCTACGGCTATGACCAGAGATTGGAAGTTTTTGGAAACAAGGGTATTTATTACTTAACAGTTTTTATATTATATTAACAGTAATAATGTTTTGTTTATAATATTTAAAATTGTTTTCACTTTTTACATTCAGGCATGATCAAGGTTGAAAACGAGCGACCGATTCATTCAATTGAGTTATATAAGGAACAAACAGGCGTCACACTCAATCCGATCTACTATTCGTTCCCGTCACGTTACAAAGTTGCTTATAAGCGCGAGCTCGAGCATTTCCTGGACGTTGTGCAATGTAAGAAAATTCAAAATTAAACATATTTATTAATAAAAGGAAGAGTGATGGGCAATCGGGCCTCAGTCGTTCTGGTTACTTCCTTCCATGGACAATGAACCACCAACAATCTATACATTTGTACATATAAATAAAATTTAAGTGTCTGTGTGATTTCAAAATAACTGCCGCTTTTAAAGTTAATATGGCTATCTGCGATTTATCAAAACCAAAACAATAACTTTTGTTTTATTTTTGTCTGTCTGTCTGTTTGTCCAGGCTGATCTCGGAAACAGCTAAATTGAAATAACTAAATTATTATAAGAAGTATTTCGAGGTTTCGTTTAGTCTTTATTTCATCAAAATCGGTTGAGTCATCAAAAGTTATAAAAACATACAAAAATACGTATGTATACGTTGTTATATCTTTACACATATAATGACTTTTCCTGACTAATTCATTAACGCAGAGCCTAAACCACAAGGGTTAGAAACTTGAAATTTTGGCAGTTGATACATTTTATGATGTAAACATCCACTAAAGAAGGATTTTTGGATATTCCACTCCTAAAGGGTTAAAATAAGGGATGAATGATTGTATGGAAACCCGTCATTTGTAAAGTTAGAAGACATGAAATTTCATATACAAGCTTCAAGGTTATAAGTAAATAAATATGTTTAAGTGTTTTTGAAAATTTACGTTCTAAGAGGGTAAAATAGAGGAATTGCTTGAAATTTACTATTTATGTTTCTTGATTGAATTGATATACATATAATTCAAGGTTTTCAGAAATTCCACCCAAGTGGGTGGCAATTTTTTTTTTTAAATTGTTAAAACAATATTATGCACGCACATATTCGCTTAAAAAACTTCATTCACATACCTCTGGGTGCAAATAACGAAATGCAAAATACACAATTTTTTAATATTTAAACGAACTTCAATATGAGAGTGAAGTTTGTATAAAGAAGAGGTGTTCCATTATTGCCATGTGCACCACTTAATTGATAGTCTCGAAGTTTTACCTCAACATGACCCTCAATTCCTACAGATTTATTTTAGGATGTGCTCGAGGAGAGGTAGTTTTATTCCAAAAATACCATCATGAGAATATGTCATTTGAATTTGAATGTATATAGTTCCCTCTTAAAGTGTGCTTCCCCATGACAATGGGGACAAAGCTATGTATAACTATATTGATTTCTTCAAGATGGAGTTCCACAAGATGTGACCAGTTGGCAGACTCTAGCAATAAGTAAGATCGCAACGGCAGCTGAGGAGAGCGCTCGTACCGGCAAGACAATCGAAATTGACTGGAGAGACGATAATATTCCAGCCGTATACTCATAAAACTTCTGATTGACATGGTATAGTGTCTATACCATGTCAATCAGAAGTTTAAAATTTTAATGAGATTATTGTGTACCGTAATTTTAATAAAATAATATAAATAGTATCGATTGCGTTTACCATTAATAAATATTTCATGTCATTATACGTATATATTTTGTTCGTAAAAACATTATTATAAAAAATAATATACCTACTTTGTTAAAGAAATACAACGATAACACAAAATTACTTATATTACTTATAAGACCAAATTTAATTAAGACTAAGAAAATAATACAGTAACAGTAACAGCCTGTTAATGTCCCACTGCTGGGCTAAGGCCTCCTCTCCCTTTTGAGGAGATGGTTTGGAGCTTATTCCAGCACGCTGCTCCAATGCGGGTTGGTAGAATACACATGTGGCAGAATTTCAATGAAATTAGACACATGCAGGTTTCTTCATGATGTTTTCCTTCACCGTCAAGCACGAGATGAATTATAAACACAAATTAAGCATATGAAAATTCAGTGGTGCTTGCCCGGGTTTGAACCCACGATCATCGGTTAAGATTCACGCGTTCTTACCACTAGGCCATCTCGGCTTAAGAAAATAATAATAATAATACTAATTATTTTGCTATGTACTATGTAATGTTATATTCAATTAAAAAATAGCAACAATAATTAGCACATTTAATCCCTACACTTCCACAACTAAAATAAACAATATGACCTAAGCTTTATCTTAGGTAGGTTTATATAAATCGTATAAACAAGTGATTTATATACTATACATAGAAATAAATGAAATTGCAGTGTGGGTCTGTGATTTTAAAATTATACCCTTTTTCACGGTAGTATATCTATTTGCAAGTTACCAAAGCAGAACCACTTGGCTATTTTTTTTGTTTGTTAGCCTGTTTGTCTGGCGGTACTCTTAAATACGGGTAAAAATATATAAAAATATTTCTTTACCACTATTTTTGGATTGTAAGTAGATATTGATAACAATTAAAAACGTTTTTTATCCTATTCCCAGACGTTGTTTTGCTTTCGTTTATATTTTTAGGATAAGGATTTATTATAATTTCATGTTTTCAATAAAAAAAAAACTTTAAAACCACAGCTAGCAATTAATATATAGAATAAATAATAGACATGTCATTGAGTTGGAAACATCTCGTGTCGTGTGATATTTGACCCTCTTTTGTTTCTAAGTCTACTTGATTAATTTAGTGTAACTAAACATTAAGAAGACAATTTTATTTTTTGTATACGCACTTAGGCGGTCTGGTCTGGTGGGGACTAGGTGAGTCGGAGCGTTTTTTTAATGAGTATGATGACAAACTGCATTTGACAAACTTATTTGGTCTCAATGTACAGGCCAATCTTCATAGTCTGTAGAGAGGACCTCTTAATGTCCAATCTTTGAATACTCAACTTGGTAGACAATATCGGACCATTCGATTATGTTCTTTTGTCCAATCGGCCATCGTGGCTGTTCTCAAGGGTAGCTGCTAAATGCGTGGTACATATTGTAATTGTAAATATAAGTGCACTACTAAAATGCAATCGGATGGCAAATTCAATACGACTAGAATGTGTTCAGGTGTAGAACCAATGGCTTCAAGTGCTCTCTGATAACTCCAGGCTGACTCTGTGAATTTCTCTACAGAAATTACCTATAACTTTTTTTGAGCCACCCGTGGCTTGAACCCAAGACCTCGAGATCTGTAGCCTCATGAACTAGCGACTTGACAAACAATGTAGTCTAAAGATCTTTGGATACATTTTCTACCTATAATTTTCATGATAAAGAACTGGTTTATCTGTTTAAATATAAGCTGCTCGTATGTGTTCTTATCACTATTCAGGAAAGTAGGTTATTTCCATCGAAAAATGTGTTCTATATATATCATACTATTACAATGTTCAAGCTGTTAAGCAGGAAACAAACTCTAAGCTCTTCCGATATTAGTTTCTATTGCGAACTTTGTCACGCACCTGTTGGATTAAGATAATTTGGCACTTCTTTGAATAGGTAGACATACAATCTAGATATCCTGATTATAATATTATAAATGTAATCAAAGTAAGTTTGTTTGTTACTCTTAAACCCCTAAATGAACTTTATGCATACAAGTTGTCAGGGATACAGAAAAGAACATAGGTAACCTTTTTTACTACTTTTTTTTGTGTGTGGAAATCGCAATGCAGTGGAAACCTTCAAAAGGTACCCGCCTCATTTGGGAGGGGGGGAGTGCGAACTGGGCTGTGTGGGGTTCTTACCCACTGAAATGATGGCCGCCCTCGGCACGGACTGAAGATGGGGTGGGGGGGGGGTTGGCAAGACGACGCCGACGTCGTCTCCGCCGAGCAGAATCGACCCTTTTCCGTTCCCTCTCCGCCGTCTCCTTCTGGACCATGATGGTCTCGCTGAAGGAGACTACGGCCCTTCGCGCCGATTCCCTGCGGAGCATCGCTGACACAATTGCGACGAGGGAGAGGACATAGATAACTAAATCTAACCTCATTTAGGAAATTTTAGGAAATTAGTTTAATATATATTTTCAAAAAGCGAGTTGTATAGATAATATTTGTAGTATATATGGTATCTTTTGTAGTATATATTGAGTTCGGATATATTACTTTTGCTGGTTATTGGTTAACATGCTTAAAAATTAAAAGTTTAGAGAAATACAATTATTTTAATGCATGGAAACTAAAATAAAAAAAATCATGAAGCTGTATATGTATTCTTAAGTGTTATGCCTATAATTTAAGAAATAATTATTATGAAAGTGTAGCAAAAACTTCGTTATTGTTATCTGTACATATAATTGTAACAGGCCCATGTCTATACATTAAAGATATTTAAAAAAAATTGTCTTTATTAGATAAACAGAGCCAAAACAACAGTTTTCAGAATTTCGTCTATCTGTATCACGCAAAAACTACCGATAGAATTGAATGCAGTTTTCACCGATGTTGTGCTAGAGGTCTCCAGATGCTCCATTTTATCGCAGGGAAATATCTTATTCTGATCGTTTTAATAAATTAATATGGGAGCTTTATTAATACAACAGAAGCCAAAATAACAGTTTTTTTTAAAAAAACTGTCTGTCTTTCTGGATGTCAAGATATTAGTTTTTTTCAAATATCTTTAACGTACAGACATCACATCGTTACAATTTTATTATAAGTATAGATATTTTTAATTTACAAACATGAAATGTTTTCAGTTTTGTTATATGTGTCGGATAAGATAACAAATATTTATTAAGAAAAAAATATACTATGTCATGGTGGTTTTAAATACTATATAAGCTTATTACTTAAAACAGTTTCATTTTCGTCAAGCTCGTGTACAAACACTCTTGTTTTACGAACAAGCAAGGGCTTGAAATAGTATTTTTTTAAATAACGGTAATTCTTAATATTTTATAACTTAAATTATAAATAATTTCATTCAATTAAAATTTAAATAAGTAATTCTTTTTGAAACTATGTAAAAACATTTTTTTAATATACAAAATTAAAATAAAAAATAAATAAAATACACATTCTTTTTACAGAATTAAAAAAATCCCAGTAATGGCTACCAAGAAGTTTGCTGGTCCATCACCTTACACGCTGAAGGATACCTACCCTGATGTTGATTACTTGCATACCGAGTAAGTTTTGTTATTGTTTTCGAGATATAAAGTTAAATATAATTTATTTATCAAATAATAATACGTTTAATACGGACGATGAACGATTTCTCGTATAAATTATTTCATTAAATTGTATTTTATTGTAATTAAAATGAAAAATAATTACAACTTCAATATTTTTTACTTATTTAAGTGTATGTTTTTAGATATGTCAATAATGTGGCTGCAAGTGACAAAGCGGCAGCAAAACCGGTTGTTGGAGCTATTTTTGGTTTAGGTCGTGCTGGATCAATTCATTTAAGTAGTATAATAAACAATCCTCGTGTTGTCTTGAAATATGTAGTCGATGATCGCCCGGAAAAGTTTAATAATCTTAAAACTTACTGGAAATTGAGCGACGATGTCAAATTTTTAACTTCGAAAGATAAGGATATTGTTTTCAAGGATAAATCGTAAGGAGTTTAAAAATTTTGTAATTTAGTAAATATAAAAATATTTTGAGTATATATTTTTATATTGTTCTTTTTTAGTGTGAATGTGATTTTTATCGGATCACCGACCTATACACATAACGACATTGTGGTGAATTCTATTGCCAACAATAAAGATGTTTTTTGCGAGAAACCCATCGCGGAGGGGATCGAAGATACTAAGAAGTGTTACGAAGCGGCTAAGGCTAAGGGCCGTGTTTTGTTTGCTGCATTCAATCGTCGTTTCGACCCAGCTTACAGATCACTGAAAGACAGGGTTAGACAAGGAGAAATAGGTCATGTTCAAATTCTCAAGGTAACGGCTAGAGATTCACCATTGCCTACGGTTGATTATTTGAAGACTTCAGGTAATTGTTCTAAACATCATATATAAAATAGATATTAAATTAATAATATACTAAATTCTGCATCTCATATTTTACAGGAGGTGTCTTCCACGACTGCTTAGTACATGACTTTGATATGTCCTGCTGGGTGCTCGGGGAGCTACCAATCCGTGTGCAAGCAACTGCCACAGCTCTAATCCCTGAAGTGAAGGCTATCGATGATTTTGATACAATTGCTTTTCTACTTACATTTCCTTCTGGTGCCATTGCTATTGGTGACAATAGTCGTTACAGCGCCTACGGCTATGACCAGAGATTGGAAGTTTTCGGAAACAAGGGTATTTATTACTTAACAGTTTTTATAATATATTAACAGTAATTATGTTTTGTTTATAATATTTAAAATTGTCTTCACTTTTTACATTCAGGCATGATCAAGGTTGAAAACGAGCGACCGATTCATTCGACTGAGTTATATAAGGAACAAACAGGCGTCACACTCAATCCGATCTACTATTCGTTCCCCTCACGTTACAAAGTTGCTTATAAGCGCGAGCTCGAGCATTTCCTGGATGTTGTGCAATGTAAGAAAATTAAAATTAAACATATTTATTAATAAAAGGAAGAGTGATGGGCAATAGGGCCTCAGTCGTTCTGGCTACTTCCTTCCATGGACAAAGAGAAATGAACCACCAACTTAATTTTTAATAAATCAATCAAATAATTTTCCATTCAAGTAGGGTTATTGAATCATCTTTTATTGAATTAAATTACTACCAAACGTTCGGAATTTAGATTCTACAGAGAAGAATCGGCAAGAAACTCACGTGTACTACACACGCTGTGCTATCTCGTACTTGAATTTATTTATTGTTTATGTTAATAGCTTATAACTAGATTGATTTCTCTAGATGGAGTTCCGCAAGATGTTACCAGTTGGCAGACTCTAGCAGTGAGTAAGATCGCAACGGCAGCTGAGAAGAGCGCTCGTACCGGCAAGACAATCGAAATTGACTGGAGTGACGATAACATTCCAGCCGTATACTCATAATGCTGAGAACTTTATAAGTAAACATTTAAACAGTCTACATGTTGAGTTAGCCTATAAGTTAGAACACCATGTTAATCATAAGTTTAAAATTTAATTGTCATATAATGTCTTCGATGTATACAATTGTCTTACTTAGAAAATAAAATTAAAGTAAACATCATCGATTGCGTTTATTTTGAGAAATATAACATTTTATATATTAATAATATTCATATAAAAATTATAATTAAATTAATATCAATAATAATATATTTCTTAAAGAACTATGACACCGATAACATAACTTAGTATTTTTATAAAATTATATCGGGGTACTTTTATTTATAAAGAATCGATCCAAGCATAAGGTAACAATTCTTTCTTTTGGAATTTGGGTCCAGGTAAAAGATTTTTTCCGGCCCTCATACGCGGGTGAAATTAAACATGAATACTTGCTTTTACCCCTGACGTGGAACATTCCGCTCCAATACATTCACTTTGAACACAAGGGAAACTTCAGGAGGATAATCGGGTTTAGCAACATATATCTGCTTTAGCGGCTGCCGCAATGAGATAAATGATGAGGTAGTATAATTTTATCCACACATTTAAACTCCTGAACGTGTTAAGAACGGTATAGTTTCTTAAATAAACGAAATACAATAGCTGTTCATGAAATAAATATGTTATTTCAGTAAGGACTTGTAAGGTTAAATATTAACACAGATATTATTATTTTATTGTTTTTGTATTGCTTAAAATTTAAAGATATGATAAATAATCATAAATATTATCCAGTGATTACGTTTTATAGAAACATGGAACACAGTAACAGAATGGTTCAAGCCGTTTTAAAATAGAGACGGTTCCAATTCTATGGAGTTTAGTGTTATTGATGTTGATTATAAACAATTTTGAAAATCTTATTCATTGTTTAAAGGAATAAAAGACTTAAATGCCATATTGACACTAACCGGTGACCTTAGATTTGTATACTTTGATATACTGCATCATGTATTTGTATATGTAGCCAAAATCATGGTGTCCAGTTATCTGACTCTATTTATCAATCAATAGAGTGAAGCGCGATATCAGTTAACCCCATCCAATACCATCTACTATTCGATAATTGAACATGTGCAGTGTTAATGAAATTTTCTCCTCACGAGGCATGCCATATTATTATACGTCAATATTATTTATCAAATTATTTTTTAATTCAGGAATATTCGAATAGTTACTTCATTCTCAGTCTGTCTTTTAAAATATCTTTCTAAAAGATCTTAATTTGAAATGATTCAATAGAATTTTAGAATCCCGTCACATGTGAGTGTGGTGTGGATTGTGTTAGGGACACAATGATAGCAATCGCGACCACACTTTGATGAAAACCTATTTTATGTTCTCTTCAAGTCACGTTTTTTTCCTTCATTTGTACTTTTATTTTTTTTTCTGATAACAATCTGGAAAATATTATTTTCTTAAGAATAGCTGAATTGTTTTTTACATTACGTTAAGAATAAAGGTGTAGGGTACTTGTATACTAAATTGAAAAACGTGGTCCCAGGAAACAACTCTTCATTAAGCGCATGATTTGACAAGAGTATCATGATCAGGCGGTCTTTATTCATAAAAAAAACAAATTAACTTCTTTCTCTTCAATGAATAGAGTAATTTTTCATTAGAATACAATAAAAAAATTATGTACCTTGATCGGATTGTGTATCAACTTGTTACCAATTTAGAAATGTACAATTTCCGAAAATATTTTTTCTAGACCGGTGAAGAATTGGCAAAAGAAATTCAGCGAGTTTGATATTTATCATCTATAATTTTAGTTTACAATTAATTTATATTTTTATGTGAAATGGGGTGGAAACTAAAGAATCCTTTGCTTGCCACTCTTATACTTGAGTTGTGGTCAGTTTTCTTATGTCTGTCTGTCTTAGAAAGCATTTGTAGAAATTTAAAGAAGGTACTCATCGTACCTACCTACTTTTTTTAAATTAGTAAGTTGTTTCAAATAATTTATCATTTATTTTGATATGAATAATAAAATCGTCTGGACCGGTCATTTTAGTATACCTAGTTATACGTAAGCATAATTTATAATTGGTTTCATTTGGTTAAGTAAAAGTTTTCACATGATTTTAAAAACAAATTTTAAAATATTGGTACTCTTTATGTAGTTTTAAAATTTTGCCTTAAATAAAAATCGTATGTAATTCCGGGCACCAAATTTATTTTCAATAGGGTTTTCATTTTGCACGGCCGGCTAGCATTAAAAGGTTAATCGTTCACATAAAACATCGTACAATAAAGAACGTTTCACCATTCATGAAGCACACCGAGTCAGACATCTCGCGTTATTATAGTCATAAAGTTCGCCCTTTCCTTGCATAATGACATGACGAATTGCGTTCGCGATATTTTTGTGCTTCTATATACGATGACGTCATTACGCATCAGTTATGATATTAATTGAACGAGGGATATGATAAGATACATGTTAACTATGTACATCTAACTTCAGAAATGTTTTTGTACATTCGTTTAAAAAATGGTTTTGTTCGAACTCAATGTTTAAAATTAAAAAAACGAAAAAAGCGAATTTTTTTAAAACAAATCTGGTCAGAGAGATAATGGAAAGCGCGAGTTTCGTGTAATAGAGGATGTGTGGTTGGCACGTTAGGGTGAAAAAGTACAAAACTTATATTGCATGCCGTAAAATAAGGGATGGACTTATGTCGCTGTTATTTTAAGCAAATATCTGTTTAGGTAATAATAGCTGTAATTTCAAATAAAACATTGTTGAATAACAATTTAATTATTATTTGTGTAGGGAAAAGAAACAATAACACTGCAAAAAACGTAATATATGTACTTTAGAAATTTCAATTGAGTTATGAAACTGAAACCCTCGAAAACTTTAACTGTCATTTAATTCAAATTCATAATTTTATTCAATAACAAGTTAGCATTTATTTTGATTTTTCTGTCGTATTGGATTATTTCCTTTTAAATTTTGTCGTAAAGAGTAAACTTGACATTGTTTTGTTTTGTGTATTACATAAATTCAATAAGTTTTATACTCCTATTATTTAGGTAGAATCTACATCCCGAACCAATAAAAGTTTATTTCAATAAAAAATGATTTTGACTATTATAACTTATTTTTATATTAATTAACACAAAAATTAAAAACTTTGCAGATAACTTAGTGAGTATGATTATCACATTTAATAATTTAATTAAATTCCTGGTATCAGATAGACGATTTGCTTGACGGGCTTGCACGAAGCCCTACCCTACCACCAAGTAAAAAAAATACCTGAATGCACGCTTAAACTTAAACTGACTAATATAGAAAACTAAAATTGATCGAGATGGATGACACCTTGGACCTATAAGTAAACTCAACGTAAAATAATCATGAAATAAACTACATGAAATATATTTATATTATGAGATAATGGAGAACTATTATACATATATAATATAAACTTTTTGAAAGTTAAAAATACGAATTGTTACATATGAAATCTACAATCTGAAATCTGAAATCTACAATTGCAGTAATAATTCTTTAAAAATATTAAACAGGATTCAGTAGACTACTTTTTAATTTGATAAAAAACAAAATTAATGAGTTCTCATTATTTATAAATTAGTAATCCAAATTCTTATTGCAAGAAAATTTCCCTCAAATAATTGCAAGTTTTGTAAAACTTATTTTATTTATTAAATTAGGAAATAGTCGAACGTCTATTGTTATGTAGAATTTAATTAGAAAAAAAAACATATTATTTCATTTAAAACAGTTACTATGAGTGTGTTACAGACGTGTCGACGGACACGAGGAAACGATACAAGTTCCGCTTGTTTTGATTGAATTAATTTTATAATTTATTAATATAAGACTGTATAGATTATATATATTTTTTTTATTACTATACGATTTTGTGACTCTGCGTTAAATATAATATATGAATATGAAATTTCAGTGTTCTGTAGGTACTTTAGGTAATTTTTTAATGTCGGTGTCTCAATGAAAATGGAATCTGTCTTCAATAATTTCATAAAAATAAACGAGCAAATCTTCTCGTCATTGGAGTGGGAGCAGTTCGTGCCTGGAATAAATTTCTTCAAAGGGATCGTTTTCAATTTCATGGCTCAATCTTCGGGATCTCTGTGAGAATATGTAAAAGGGCATTTGTCGGTGTCAACACAATGTAATGAGCCTTTTTTCGCATTAGCTACGTGCTTGCGCACCAAATATTACAATGTTGTCTTATCACAACTTCGTAAGATTTGATAAGAAATTGAAAATGTAATGTTAGCCGTTAACCGATAAACTTCAACGCACATAACTAAAGCTAGTGCTACTTCAGGTACAAGGGAAAGGTACAGTGGAACTATTAATATTTAATATTTTTGCAAATGGCAGTGCCAATGTCTTTGGGCTGTAGTGACGTCTTATGATTAGGCAGCTGATTGCTTGACTGCCTTTTAGTTATAGACAAAAGTAAACTGATTACGCGATATACCGTTTTTAAGACGATTTTAATATTATTTTATACTTCAAGTGTATGCAATTTTAATTAAAAAAATCAATCCCTAAATAAGAGTAAAAAACCAAATGATTAGTCAGTTGCGTTATTTAAATGGCGATGTCTCATTTCAGGAAGACGCTTATTGAAGAAAGCGGATATTATAAGACATACTAGACTATATAAATATAACAGAAGTTCTTTAGAATAATATATAAAATTTAAAAAAAAACGGTCTTTTTAAGTCACATTAATTATACATGAGGAATAGTTTTAAAATTTTAAGAAATCGTTACAACGAATGAAAATGTTAACATATTGTATTATTATAGTTAAATAATTTTAATAATAATTTTGGTAAACATATGATTAAATAAGGCTAATTAAGTTGCATGACAAAAATATTGCTTGTTCAAGGCTAAGACGTCAGAGATAATGTTGAGTTACATGTGAGTTTTTTAATAATTATATTTTTACTTGGCTGTTTTATATAGCGTTGTAGTTTATAGCTAAATTATTAGTGTGAGTTGTATATACACAAAGATATTTATAGATAAGGATTTTCAGTATGATATTTTTCAGTTCAAAATTTATACAAGTATTATATGGGATCAGACATTTAAATGGTTGTTATTATAAGCTAAATTGAGCAAAATTTGTCTACCAACGCGAGTCAGTCGCAGAATTTTGAAATTCTAATTACTGCCCGCGGCTGAATACAATATGAACGGTTACTTACTATGCTAGTTAACCTATTTTAAATAATGCTTTTATAATTTAATTCTTGGTTATTGCGTCGTGTTACCTATTGATTTTTGAATAATTTTTTTTTCTAATTAATATGAAATATATAACTTTGCTAAATAAGGAAATTTAATGAACATTTTAAATAACATTACTTTTATTTAAACATATCTGTATGGTCTATTCTAATATTTAATTTACTATTATTTTCCATTTCAATTATTAAAGGTTTACTCTCATAAATGAGACTTAGTATTTTGATTTCTTCTGACTAGCAATCATATTTTAATTGAATTGAAGTCCTATATAATGTTCATATATACTCTTCAAATATACATTATAATTTAATATATAATATATTGTAACAATTACAAAAAATGCATGAAAAATAAAAACAGAAAGAATTTAGGTGACTAACAAATAGTTGTACGTTAAGGACTCTAAACATGCCATCTTCCAAACTCTAAGCTGCAACTTATAGGCAATGACTTTTAATGACACAATATTATATTAACAATAAATAAAAATTTAATCAAACTTTTTATCACAAAAAATAAGTAACAAATAAGCGAAACGTAACATAGTTTTATCTAAAAAAAGTCTAATTTCTTCTTCTTCTTAAATAAAAGCTCTTAGGCTAGTAATAAGATACCTAGTAGACCAGTTTTTAAAATAGATACAAAAAATATTAACATAAATAAATGAGACAGACGAGATATTCTTCATCAGAAGAACTACTGTTTCTTTTCCATGCTACCCGGAAGGTGCTTCGTTATTTTTCCCTGGTCTCTTCCTTTTTCAGATATGAATTGCATATGTCCGTATATCAAAATGAAATGTGCTAAACAAAAATCATTAATCATTTACATGCAACAGACAATCTAATGAAAAATTGCTAGGTATAAAGTCACATCAACACCGTTTATCTTAACACTACGTAAATACGGATTATGAAGATGTAAACATCTTTAGATTAATGCGTTTATAATACGCAATGAACAGGTTAACTTAAGTATAATAAGATTTTGCATTGGGCTAAGGAAATAGCTTTTGTACTTTTTTGTTGTTAGTAATAAACGTTCTAATATTTATAAAAAAACGTATCAATAAATAAATAATTAAAAAATTAAACTATCAGTATGACTTATTTGTCTGTGTGTATTTTATATATTTTATAATTTTGTGTTAGTGGTAAGTAATAGTTACTTTTAGTCGACTTTTATATGTTTTACAGTATTTGGATAAAAATTACATGACTGCTTAGGAAATGATTAGATTAAAACATCATGACAATGACATGCAAAAGATTACAGGTGATAGTACATTTTGAAGGAATTGATCACCTCCAGATTACTTGATACTTAAAAAATGTAAACCATCACAAAGCTTATATAAAAAATAGAAATATCCAGTCGATTTTTATCACCGTTATTCTTCGGTGTTTGTTTAAAATTCTATTTATCGATAAGTAAGTGTATTTTTCAATATGACATTATCGCATTAAGGAATGTTAATTGACATGTTCAAATTTAATTGAGCTACAAAATATTTTGTCTGAAATCAATTCAGCGATTTTAATTTTAATGTTGCGATTATTTTTGTTTAGATTATGCTAATCAAATGTTTATATTAGTATCTAATTATAAATTAAATAAAACTAATTATAGTACTTTATCTTTATATTATTTATATAGTTTATATTTATTAGTATAATTATATATAATAAAAGCTAGATCTTATACACATAACATGTCATTAAATGATTATATGAATTTTAAATGACTACTTTTTAGTAAATTTTTAGTTATATACTAGCTTTTACTTCGTTTAATCCACTTTGCTATTATAGCTTATATTACACACTTGCACTGTAGCGATCGGAAAAAAAAGAGTTGGGTGCGTCACTGTGCAAGTGACAATATATTTTGTTTCAATAGGGTGGGTAGCTGTCATAAAACAAGTAGCTATGTAACCATTTTGCTGAACATTTTTATACTTTTTTATAATACTTCTTCTCAATAAAAAAAAATTGGCTATGGTGATTATTTGGGCTTGGAATGCAATGTAACCTGTACAGGTTGCGTAATGTAATAATAATAATAATATTCTGGGACATTATTCACGCACGGCCATCTGATCCCAAACTAAGCAGAGCTTGTACTATGGAAACCAGACAACTGATATACTACATATACTACTTTTCTTTTAGTAAATACATACATATATAGATAATTACACCCAGACTCAGGACAAACAGACATGTTCATGCACACAAATGTCTGTCCTGGGTGGGAATAGAACCCACAACCTTCGGCGTGAAAGGCAAGTATCTACCAACCACGCCAACGGCCCGTCAAATGTAACAGGTTACTGGTTTTATGACAGCTACCCACCCTATTGAAACAAAATAAAGGGGAACTTTGATTAACAAAAATCTACACAGGCGATGTTATTTGGTGAAAATTAGTTTATATTATTAAGAGCAAGTAATTAAATCAAATTGATTTTTCAGAACTTAGAAACAAAGTTTATAATAGTATCATTTAGATTTAAAAGTTTAACATTAAATTAACCTTATATCATATAACGTTAAATCAATTGTGAAACGAAAATATTTTTTTCAACAGGTTAGCTGCATTCAAAGTGATGAATCGAAATGTGCCAATCTTTCCTTTGACTTTGGAGTTCTCGCTATTGTGAATTGTTTCAGCGAAACGTACATCCATTGGAGGAGTAATAACGTTTGTTCAAGAAATTCAAACGTGAAACTATTGCTGTCGAGAAATGCGGTCTAGTATATACGTCGTTAGTGATATTGTACTGAGCCTTCAGCTACCAATGCCTTTAAAATAGTGTAATATAGAAAAGTAAAAAAATGATTCTATTTAATCCTGTAGTAATTAATCATTTAGGAAAATAAATAAAATATAGTTCATGGGATTGCGTGAAAATAATACTGTATGCTAATTGTGCGCTAATCGGTTGAGTGAAACTGGTTTCATTCGGACGCCACATTTGGCCCACCCATACTTTGTAAACTGTATGCTATATATGTCTATAGCATAAGTGTTTTGAGTTATTTGTGGTTTCTAATGAAACAAATGATGATATCAACCTATGATAGGCAAAAGAAACATTAATAAATACAGGTACATACGAGTACATCATACACTCCATAAATACCGAGTCGAGGCCTTGGGACCGTAGAGATTCATCAACATTTAAACTACAAAAACACAATTAATTAATCGGTAAATACATTCAACAAGATACATAACGTATTCATATGTATAAATTATAAATAAGTGCAGCTGTTTGTAAAACGACTTCACGAGTGTAATGAAGGTCACCAGAGCAGGAATCAGAAATAAAATAAGCTTTGAGGAATGAATGTCACAGTGACTAGAAAGGGCCCTTGTTGATGAAGCCGTGTTCGACACTGTGGCGGGGGTGGGTGAGATTGCGACCCTTCTGATTACACAATGTTGCCTTTCATCCCTTGTGCAAGTCGCGCTCCGGAAATCTTTTGTGATTCAACTTCGGTTATTGTGGTATGGAATACTAATATGAGGTATCTACCCATAGGTGACGCTGCTGAAATATTTGACGAACCGAAACCGCAGACCGCGTGTAACATTCAGCACAATAATAAAATCGGTTAACCGAAGTATCGATTTCGCCATGGCTATAATAATAGTTTAATTTTATTGTTAAAGTTATTATTATTTCGCTTTAATATATCTCCGAAGTACCATTTATCTAAAGAGGAGAACTCAAACGTAAAATAAATTTGTGAGCACATTGACTCCATAGCGCGGAGGATACGACAAACACACGAGTTGCGTTAATACACATATTAATTTTATTGTTTGTGTATTATGTTGTTTAAATAAATAATTCCAAGTACAAAAAATTACGAATGATTTAGTGTCTAATTACGTATTATTTTTGTCAGTTTACATTTTAGCAGAGGTAACAATACAACTTAAACTATTTAAATGATTTTGGTAGATGGTTCGACCATCACTTAACAGACACTGAGGTACACTAACGTAACTCTCGATTTAATTAAACGTAAGCTAAATTAACTTATATTTCAAAACAGTTTTACAAATATAAATAATAGGTAAGTATTCGATAAAATGATTACCTAAATGTTTAGTTTTATTTCGTTTAATGTCATTAACGTTAGAACGATTTTCGGCTAAAGGATTAAGTAGTATCAGTATGTCGGTGAATCTTTCCGAGTGTGTTCCTCTTCTGATAAGAATACGTAAGGGCATAAAAATAAAAGTTCGCATTGAAGGAACAGGGAAAATGTCGGGGAATAATATTTGAGATTCTCATTTTATTTGACTGCAGACCCTCTGCGAATGGAGACAGAGATTTCCCGAGATGGCCCTATCAAACATTTATGGAGTACCTACATAAAAGGACAACACTTAAGAACAGTTTCAATAAGTGTTCAAAGTAACATGACCGTGACAAAATTCTAACAAGAATTGTAGCCGTTACGATGTACCCATGCTTTTATCGCAGTATTTGCATGTACCTATATACTCGTATTATAATAGTTATTAAATCGGATTAAACTTATTTTTGCATTATAAAATATACTTTGATCATTAGTAAAAAAACCTTGTCTTTTTTAAAGTAATCTGTATAAGTATGATATTAATAATATATTACTAGCTTTATTCCATAGTATTATACATACATTTGCCATAATATTGGTGACATTTATGATTACTGCTCAGCTTATTAGGGTTCTAGCATTAATTAATGTAGCCTTTTTCATTAAGTAAACTATCTTATGCAAAAATAATTATTTAAATTGGACAAGTAATCAACAAAAACTATTCAGTTTTATATGCTATAAGTTTTATTTGCTTTATCTTTTCCGTAATGACCAGCTGACTGGCATGACCACGACAAAATCAACTCTGCCGAAACGTTTCGCCAAATAAAAAAATATTATTGTTATTTAATCCCAATGTAATAAAAATGGATAATATTTATCTCGATGGATTAAAGTGAACAATAGCTGTTTATACGAATGGCAATATAAGCGTACAAACAAGTTTTAATATTTAATGATTATGTTAAATATCTACTTTTTCGTCTCTGTCACTTCGTTCATCGAATATTTATCGTTTGTATAGATCACAAAGAAATTCCATTTTGGGGCAAATGCGCAAATAGTTCGACGTTCGAATTTCCCCTGTGTAAATGTTATTATAGTACGTGAGTGTTGCAGGCGAAACATTCCGCATTACCGATTGTACTTCAATGGGTGGTTTCTGATAACACGTTTCGTTTTTAATAATAACCGATAATAAATTTGTATTAGTCATTGATTGAATTAATTTTATTTTAGACCCATCGTAATCTAGTTTTATTTAATTAAATAATAATCGTTTCTACAGATCGATACCATATATAACTTTTGATTGTGTTTAAAAAAGGTTTTAAAACGATTGACATTTAAACGATTGATTGAAGTAAACAGATCATTAACTACGTAATTCAGTCCAATAGATGTTCATTTATCTTTGTCAATTAAGTCACCTGTGTCATGGTCATATTTTATGCAATGAAAAATGAAAAACTTTTCTAAGAATGATAGACACTTTCTGAAGCTAAATCCGAAAGCTTCTTTTGATTGAAATTGTTTTTGAACAAATTTTAAGCAAATAATACAATAAATATGGAATAAAACAACGGTTTTATATATATATATATATATATATATATATGGATTAGATTAGTCTCAAACAGTTGCACCATGAAGTAATGTTACATGAAGTAATTTTATTTAAATCATAATAGAATATTGAGAATTATGTGCAATAATATAAACCGATGTGCAAAACATAATTACGCGGTTTATTTTGTCAGCGAATATTTTATATAAGGTAAAAATATTTGGTAATGTTTCTATTGTAACACTAATGAGGGCTTCTCTATTCAACAATATATTGTAATATTCAAGGAACGTGTGAAAAACCTTCATAAAGGAAATAACAAGAAAAAGTAATACGTGTGTCGTTTCCTCTTCATTCATAGCTCGAGCCGCGGGATTATCACGCTCAGCCGTGATTGTGATTAAGCGCTGCCAGGTGAGAAAAAAAGGTGTAGGAGCGAAATTAAAATTATATTTTGCACGCTCTCATTACGTGCCAACAAAATTTTAAGATAAAGACGATAGAGGTATATTTTACGCAAGAGACGAAATTAAGTTACCAAAACGTGTCGTCATTGAAAGATATAATTTTTAAAAGTCATCGTGTAAAGCGTCTTGTGATACAATAATAAAAAACACATGCTATCAATCTATTACAAAAATGAAATATTGCGCCTATATAGATTGAGTGCTATCAACAACAGATTAAAAGGTTAAGTTTTTATGATCATTTCACTTTGTATGTAAAAAATACAAACGATAAACATACGTAAATATGCTTATTCATTATTAGTAAGATAAAATATTACATAAATATAATATAATTATATTATATTTATGTAATATTTTATATCAAATACCAATTATTATTATAAAATCGCACTGATTATTCTACTTATAGAAGAGTATTGTAGTCAGGTGCCTCTAATAGACATATTTGTCATTCGTGTACCCCAAAATGTTTCCATTTGTCAAGCAGGTATTTACAATTTCATATATTACTGACGCTGGGTTAACGTTTCGCTGTTTTTAATTATAATATAGTAGTTTAGTTGTTAGTTTTAATATATTATGTGAAATTAGTTATGAGTATAATAATTTTCGAAGTCCTATAGTCATATGTGAAGTGCAGGAGAGATAACTTAGAAAACGTGAATCTTAAACGAAAATTACGGCTTCAAACCTGTACAAGCATATCTGATTTTTTTGTCCTTGATTTGTGTTATGAATTCATCTTTTGGCGATTAACAAAAACATCGAGACGATACCTGTATATGTCGGATGACATTCTACCAAAAATGGACAAACCCACATTGGAGCAGCTTGTTTTAAAAATGTGTCACACATTTAGAGCCCATTACGTTATTTTTTTATGTAATTTAGTAAGTTCTTTTGTAGTTAGTTCAGTAAATAAGTTGTGTCTTGAAATCGTTCGTAACAAATTAAATAGCAATAAAAGTAAATTGTAAAAGGATTTTATGTAAGAAGTAGAAAACATTTTAAATTGATACCTAAAAAAGTAAACAACAGATGGAGTATCATCTGAAATAGTGAGGGTCGTTTGGTTCGGCGAAGTTTTTGCAAGGTGCGTCGACGGGCCACATAACGAGCACCTGCGGCTTCATCTACATAATGTGGACAAGTCGTTGAACTTAAGGCTACTAGACAATTTGTGGGTACAGTTTGCTGAGATTTTGACACATTGAAATTCGTCACATTATTTTTAAGATAATGGTCTTATAACTTAATCAAGAGAAATAAAAGTAATGTAGAATAATAATATTTTAAGGTCTTCACCAGTGGGATATAAAGTAAGTTCTTATAGAATAGCATTATCGATTTGATTAGTACCTACATATTTTTATAAATAAAGGAACTAAAATTATTTGATAAACACGAATCAAATCGTTCAAATATTTGATTGTCTTTGTTTATGGAGTCGTTACTAAAAAAGTGTGCTGAAATAAATGTTCGCAGTTTTTTTTCATGTACGAGGAAGAACAACGCAAACAAATAAAATGCTTATTGTATGTTTTCCTTATGTCGTATACTTTTAAAGACGGGTTTACTCTTAGAAAGTTCGCATAAGTACGAGTCAAATTCGTTCTTTGTAGCTAGAGTGCCTGTGACGTGTTATAAATGTTTAATATATCTGTTTGTAATATATACGAATTTGTATCTTCAATGTTTTAAGTTCGCGCGGTGAAATCAAATGTTTAAATTGTATTTTTTTATTTTGGATCGACTAACAAAACAAAATTTGTAATATGAAACGTTTATTAGTGCTCCTTGTGGGTAGGACTCTTATGCCGTGACAGCAAACGTCATGGCGCTCATTTCAACTTACTACCGCCGCTCTTTACTTCTTTTAGATTTTTATTAACGAAGCTATTTTTATTTATTAATTTTATTGATTTTTTTATTACAAATTATTTCAACAAGCTTACGATAATTCATATCTGCCATCTCATGACGGTCACATTACTTTTAATGTCTGCATAAACTATTTGCCCGTATTGTACAAATGTCTTACCGTACGCCCCACGTTCTTTTTTCTTGTGCTTTATTCAAATGTCCTGTAATATTTCTGATTACTGGTCCAAATTCTAAACTGTGTACATTTTAGTACCGCTTAAAATAAATATCTTACTTATTTTAATAAGGATTTATACTGTATGACTATTAACAACTAACAAATTTAACATTAAAATCGTTATTGCGACTTATCTGTACAATATACATATTTATCTATATATTGGTCTAAATATTCGAAACAAAGTTTTTGCATATATTTCGTTACCAATGTTATGTAATAAGCGTTCGACGTTGACATACTAAAGAATCTTAAAAAATATATAAAATGTAGACACATTATGTGAGTGAATTATCAAAAAAACAAACTTACCATGTATTTCAGTAACTTCAACGTGAAGAGTGTTAATAATCTTGGTTATAAAATAAAACAAAAATTCTGTATAATTCTTCTACAAATAGAAAATAAAATAGGATTAAGATATAAATAATTTAAACATTGATTTATATTTTTTCTTCTAAGTACGTCTTCGTATAAGTCAAACATAAAAATATAATAATAATAAACGTTAAAAATAAATTCAATAAAAAAAATTGAATTTATTATGTTATATATGAATTAATATTTAGAGTTTAGTATGTTTCTATTTAATATATCATTAACAATTAAAACCTCAGGAATGAATCCTAATGTTTTTCCTCGTTGGAAATGGTTTAAAAAAGCCCGTTGTGGTTGCAATTAGGGCGGTTGTAGGTAGTAATTACTGGGGTAGAGGCAAGTAGCGGTCGCGCAGCCGCTCGCTGACGTTACGCGACTAACCGCTAAGATTGATTACGCATGGGATGTGCCAGCGAAGATGAACAGCGAATGTGAATAAAAAAAATCTTTTCAATTTAAAAAATAAGAACTTATTATCGTTTGTTAGATAAACAAATAATTATAACGTCATTCAACATATATGTAAATATACTTTTTTATGTAAGTATACAGTTTTTTGTTTGTTATTCTGGATGGGGTTTTAAGAAAAGCTATAAATATAATATAATATTTATATATATAAATAATTAGCTAATCGTCTCGGCCTCGCACGGGTAGATAAGAAGAAAAATTATTTTGGGTAGGATTTGCGTAAAATCCATTCTTAGTGAATGTCTATGTCGAGGAAAGAGTAACTGTGACAAATTTCAAGTCTATCGGGCGGGTAGTTTAGGAGATCTTGTGATGAGTGGTATTTCGAAACGAGAAGTCTTTATTGAAATTTATTTTATTTTATCTTCAATTGACTGTTGTTGTGTATCATAAAGAACAACAATATTCAACATTTAAGTCTTCATTGTTATTGAAGTCTGGTTACTATATTCAAGAAACAATTCATTTTGAAGTTCCATATATGTATGTAAGATATAGGAACGACTTTAACGGATCGTTACTCATAATCCAAAAACGGTTGGTAACTAATGTACAATAACGATTTGTTAAATATAGGAACCGACCAAAACTTCTTATCTAAAATAAAAACGTTATTCGTGCTTTGTGCGAATCATTAACATACAATACTATTTTTTATTTCTTTTAATTTCTTATTAATAGTTAATTGGTGTATTTTTTCAAATAAAAAATATATTATTATTATTTACTTATTATACGAATTTATAAATAAAGTTATATTTTTTAATTTTCTTGTTATGTGCCCATTAATTCTATCATTTCATTAAAATAATTTGTGAGGTATGCTATATATAAGTACACATCGTGAGTCTATCAATTGGAATAGACAAATAGCAATCGTAATACGTTTTGACGTTACATTACATTTTTTAAAGAAGTTTCTTCACGCCTCTTCCCATTCGCCCTTTTTAAATGTTTTATTCATGATGAGTCTATATGTGTAGGTATTTTACCCTTTTTCACTTTTAAAAAATTGCATCATCATCGACATAACTCGGTGTCGTTATCTTGCATCGCACATATAGCATCAGATGCTGCCAGAAACAATTTCCCAGATGCGCAAGCGCAGAGCTGGTAAACTTTTTTTCCTATTGAGTTTTTCTGTGAAGTCTCGCTTGTTTTTGCTTCCTTTAAATTGTTTATTATTATGTTCGGCGCATCAATTTTAATCTGTGAAAAGATAGTATATTTATTGCATTGCATTGAAAATTTTATATATAAATTAAGAAAAATATATATAAGAAGGCCTTTATTTCAAATATAAAAATCTACAACGTATACAAGTGTCGTCTACATTAGACTTTCGTCGTTTGTCAACTAGGGACTACAAATATTTTGGCTTAATTCTGCGAATTAAATTAATTTTGTAAAAACCAAATCATGGTTAAAAAAAATTGTATCAATATGCTATCGTAATATAATTGAATCTAATTACTAATCAAAGTAATATGATAGATAATAGTAAAAATTAAATTAGTGGAATTGTATGGGTTGTTAGTAATATTAACTTACGGCTCCCACGACTGAATCCAATTTGATGTTGCTATGGGATGTTATATCGATACTACCTGCTCTACTTTCAAGATATATAGATTGCGGTGCCCTCATGTCTAGTCTTCTAGTCAGAGATTCTAATCTAAAAATATAAAATAAAATATAAAATGCAACTTTTAACATATTACAAATCTGAATTCTTGAGAAGAGAATATTAAATATCTAAATATAATACGAATTTCAAATAGTGTCGCAGTATATTTATATAAATATTATAAATTGTACACACTGAATACCTGTGTATACAAGTACTATTAGATCAATACCGAAAAACACTTCATATACCTATATATTTTAATTGTATACGAATAACTTGTAGATATATATTCATAAAAACTCACTGTAAATCAGAACCGGGCGGCGCTTGCACAAGAGGCGTTTGTACAGCACTCCGCACGGCTAGCCCGCCTGTACCATCAACTAACAGAGTTTCTGCGGAGACGCGGACCTCCTCCCGAGATGCGAAAAACACGTCACCACCCTTACCGTCACGAACCTCGAACACTTTCCCGCTGCATTCTATACCGTCTCTCTCTGTAAACATGTGAAAAATTATACTTACGTATATTAGAACTAAAGAGGATTGTATATATATATTCGATGTAATGGTTCGACGTTCTTAGTTTATTTAATATTGTTTGGACAATAAAATCGAAACACTGCGTTTAGTACTTTTTTAGGTCGTACAATATAAATCCTAGGTATTAATCGTCGTTTTAGCAATATTGACATTAATTACTAATGGTACGCGTTCTTACCACTGGGCCATCTCGACTTTTTTTTTTAAAACCCGAGATGGTCTAGTCGTAAGAGCGCTTGAATCTTAACCGATGATCGTGGGTTCAAACTCGGGCAAGCACCACTGAATTTTCATGTGCTTAATTTGTGATTATAATCATCTCGTGCTTTACGGTAAAGGAAAACATCATGAGGAAACCTGCATGTGTATAATTTCACTGAAATTCTATGCCACATGTGTGCCACCAACCCGCACTGGAGCAGCGTGGTGGAATAAGCTCCAAACCTTCTCCTCATAAAGGAAGAGGACGCCTTCAGCCCAGCAGTGGGACTTTCAAAGGCTGATATGTACTAATGTTATTAGTTGCGATACCGAAAAAAGCTATTCGCATATAAAAAAACGCTGTCATTGTGACTTGCAACTTTTCATGTACATTCGGAAATTTAAAAAGATAATGATTTTCAAATTTATAACTTGTCTTAATTAAATTGTTATTACGCTTATATTCTGTTGCTAAGTATAAATCCTAACTTATAATTAGTTTAGAGTGTTCCACAAGGTCGGGCTCTGAGACTAGGATGGTGAAGTTGCGGTGTGAGTGTAGAGTGATAGGCTGAGCGGGTTGCGACGATATTGTTGAAGCAACTAGATTGTCTACCACCCACGCTTGTCCATCGAGACGGATGCCATCCTTCACTATCGTTATTGGACCTATACCTCTCTGTAACAACATACAATAAAATGTTTAAAAAAAATAAGAGTATTTTGAATAATATTGTGCAAACAACTATAATAATTTCTACTTTATAGAACGAGAATATAAATAAAATCCACATATTTCAACTCATAAGACTTACCGCAGTCAATTTTAAGGAACTTATAATCCATAGCGTTAACGCTATATTTAAAAACACGAGTATCAATAAAAATATAATGATCCCGTATAAGGTGTTTCGTCTCCAGCCTCTAGTAACCCATGTTGGCAAACAACCAACTTGTGTCTGTGATGAGTTTGATACTACAGCTGCTGGTGGAGGATCACCAGTAGGGGTACATCCCCATCCTCGTATACCTTCACTTTCCTCCATTTAAAATTAAATGTGATACCTTCCTTATTTATTTCCTCTTCAAACCTGTAACAATGACCATTATTATTAGTTGTATTTATATGTTTTACTTAATGATAATCTGTTAAGTATTAATTATTTGGCATAGTGCTAGCAAAAAGAAGAGAGAGAGAAGAGATTATGAACAACTAAGAAAACGAATGAATAGATATTTCAAAAAAAAATTTATAAAAATAATATTCACGACAATGCACAGCCATTAGTAAAAAATATGACTTTTCTAGATTAGTAGCGTACATTGCAACTTATGTAAAACCGATAGCTCGAGGCCGCTGACTTAAAACATGAGCGCGTAAAGGCGATTTGTATGTATTTATAATGAATTTGTGTTTGTTGTTTCATGAAAATGTAATATATCTAATATGTGTGTGGTGATTGAATAAGAAAACATATAATGAGATTAAATAGACTTGGAATGTTTAATGGTTTTTTTTTTAAATTTATGTTTTACTAAAATTACCAATGCAAAGCCAAATATCTAAACACTACGTGTTTTTTAATGAATACATCTCAAACAAGCTAGATGACACCAAAAAATAAAACAATTGAACAAAACGCAGTGCAGTGTACTACTAATGAGCACCGCGGCAAGCGAACAGCGACTAATGAATACCTGTAACACAGGCCTTTCGAAAAACGCTTCTTAAACGGTCTGAGTAGCGTTAATAATATTGTAGCAGTAAGGAAAATTTTCTTTAGTCGCGTTTAAAAGCACGTTGGTTGTTTTGTAATAGTGTTGTATTTAACTGCAGTTATGAAAAAGACGAAAAGTATGATATTAAATGTGTTAAAAATATAGACGAAAAATTTAATGGCATTCATTTTATACAATGAAAATGTTTTGTGAGAAATAAGTTGATTCAAAACTCAATGTTAGTTTATTTATTTTAAAACAAATAATTAGCTTACTACTAACGACTGGTTATCAAAGAAACTTCAATAATGAATTCTTAATGTTTAATTAATAATAGACGTGCCGTTACTAACATGGTCATTGAATAGCTTAATAGATTAGTAACTAAATAATGCTACGATATGATATAATTCGTGCAATTATGTATGAAATCAGTATTTAATGCACATGAAATTGTAATGAAGAACATTTAATAATAAACACAGTACAGTAATAGACCCCAAGTTGAGAGTGATTTTTAATTTTTTTCTCAGTGATGAACTTATAAAAACTGTATTATATTTAAACTTCTCTTAATATTTTAGATATAGATAATTTTTTATGACATCAAAAGAAGATTATAATTATATTTATTAAAAAAATTACACAGAACTTTTTTGTAGTAAATATGAAACTTACATACTTTTTCATTATTGTTTTTATTATTTCTATACTATTTATATAAAAGGATATTTATTTTTAATAAATACACATATCATATACATATATTAAACTTTAGATATCTCTCTTCCAAAATTCAAATCATCTGTTGAAATGTATCAAACAATCATATAACATAATTATGAGTTGCTATAATAATAATTTAATATTTTTTACATTCTTAACTATACCTTATTAAAATATTTTCCATACTTTGCATAATATTTATTTGTTTTATTTGTAATGAAAAACTGATTAGGTTTCAAGTAATATTATTTGATTTACACATGTATAATTAATTATATATGAATATATACCCCATTGGATATTTAATAAATAAAAAGTTAAAGATGGTTTTTAATTACCAATGAATGCAGAAAAAAAAACAAAAATAATATTTTTTATATTATTAAAAAATATATATTTAAATAAAATATCTTTTCACTCTCTAAGATCTTACAGAGTATATCATTGGGAAGAGTACTACGAGTACATACTTCTGTGATTTTTTTTATTTTTTTTTTTTTATAAAAAGTAAATTGTTATTGATTGTTGACAAAGAGTTTTCAATCATAATACAAATTTGTTTGACTCATATTAAATAGAGCACTTTTAGAAGCCATATTTTGTTCAATATGATTTATGTGACTATACATAGATACATATTACATGCGTGTTACAAAATAAGCTGAAAAGAGCATTATTTTTAATAAACTGGAATTCAGCCAACAGAGCTCAGAGCTTAGATGACTGTATGTAATTTACATCTTAATCGGTTATCTATAACAAGAATTATAGATGGATTTATGATGCTTTTTTGATTGAAGCATATATATCTATGGCCTATTATAGATTGAATGTATGCTCAGTTAAATTTGTTTTATCTAATTTAATACAAAGCATAGTATATATTATCTACTTATGAACCTTAAAATTATTTTAAATTTATTGAGATAATTATATACACTGAACAATCACAAATGTAAAGTAAATTACAGAAATGTCGATTAACTTTTTCTTAATAAAATTATAAAACCAAACTAAAAGTAGCATAAGGATTTTAAGGAAACCCGCTAATTTATTTAAAAACTATATTAAGTTTTAATCTTAAATTTATAATTAATTAGCATTTTTGACTTTTTTATGACTATATACATAACATGTAAAAGAAATGTTGCATTTATATTCTCACCGTTCGTCACCCTGATTATAAGAGTCAAATTGATCAACTACTGCATTACTGCATAGGTCTTAAGAAGGCCTATAGAAAAGTAAATGACATCATATGACCCTTTTTACCATCAAATGGCCAGGCAAACGCGACCAAAGTGCCATAGGTACACAGTGGAAATTCCCCGCCTACGTACGAAGCGCTTTGAATCCACATTCATCATTCGCACTGCGAAACTATGGAATGCTTTGCCTGAGTCCGTATTTCCTGATAGGTACAATGTTGGTGTCTTCAAATCCAGAGTAAACAGATTTCTTATGGGTAAGCGTGCTACATTCTAGACCGTGTCAACGGTCAAACGCTGGCCTATTAATAATAAAAAAAAACATATATCTTTAATAATGAAAAAGGAAAAAATAAAGGAGTTTTTAGTTCAACTTATTTGTGAACATTAATCAAGTTGTTTTGGCAATATTAATCAACACCAAAGAAAATAAGATATTGTTTTTACGCGTTTTCTTTAAATAAAAATTGTTGTTAAATTTATGTGTACTTTTACGCCTACTTTTTATATTTAGCGAACGTTAGAGAATCAGTAACCGATTGTTTCTTTTAGTTATGAGTCACGAGCTGATGCTTTGGATTCTTACGTCGGTCGTAAACATGCTTGACATTACTTCGAAATTTACAAAAGTCAATTCCCTCACAGGTAAGAAAAACAAGTATTTTTGTATTCGGACATAAGAGGTATTACAAGATATTTCGACAAACACAAATGAATATAGACGTTGGCTTGTAGTATAGCTTGGTTGTATCGATTCAGGTTTATGTCTTATATATATAACGGGGACAAATATTAACTCTGCCCGTACAGAGTGGGGACAGAAACCGAGTATAAACGTCACATTTTAACACAGACTGTTAGGTAGTGAATAACTATATTTAATTCACATGATTGGACATTGTAGTAACTACGGATAGTTCAATCTATTCAAACCAGGAAATGCACTTGTCGGTCTGCTCTCTGATGCTATTTTCATTTCAGGCTGTTATTTCAGCTGACAGGTGTTTTTAGAAGAAATAAACTTCTATTTTAGTTTAGGGATTAATATTTCAAGTATTTATGCATACTCCGTGATTTAATGTACCTGTGTAAAAAAGTTAGTTGATATATACATATAGCCATATAATATGATAAGACAATAATTGCTTGCATATGTATTTTACTCGAGCAATTTATGTTCTGATATAAATAGTGAAATGTAATAAAATATTTCATAGCTCGGAACGAAGGATGATATACAAATCCTTTAAAGTTCTCCCATTTATAATTCAGATACATAACTAGGCACGTTACCTATATGGTAGTTGCTGCGGGGTCTGTCGCCTTTGTTGTTAAGCTTTTCACCTCAATACAATGGCCGGCGCTTAGAAGTGAATATAGCCATAGATGATAGACGTGATATCGTCAACCAATGATTTCATATATATTTATATTCGCTTGCTCTTGCACAAATATTCTCACATTAATTTAAATAAATATGTACATAAATTTAAATATAGATATTATTTAAAATAATTTAGTTTTAATATTTCTAAAACATATATTTAATCTTATATTCAGATCTATTTGAAACCAGAACAAAATATACCAAATGGATTCTGACTTAATTGGATCGACTAGCCTTAAGCTTTGTAAATCGACTATTGACAGGCCTTTGTTAACGATGCAGGCGGCTGCACCGGGCGAGTGATGTGACTGAGACTAGATAAATTCATAGGTGCTAGAAGCAACACTCGAAATATCTGGCGCGAAGCGAGGTAAGGCGGGCGTGCTCTAGAATATAATATCAGGCGGTAAAGTGGCTCGGGCGACTCTCGCGCGCGGCGCCCTCAGCGCCACGCTTTTGGCCTCCGTAATAAACGATAAAGTGCGAAAATAGAACCACAACGGATATCGCTGTGCTTTTCACGTAAATAAAATACCGATACTCGCTGCATTCCCAACTTTTGCTTGGTACGTTTTTGTTTTATGAATTTCCGTGTTTCGATCGATCTGACGCCGATGTTTAAAAATAAAGTGACTATGCCACGTTAACAGTGCAAATGAAAGTAGGTAAATTGGCTGTGTCCCATTTTCATTGAATTGCATTCGAAAAAGTGGGATGAATTAGAGTTAATTATAACTTCATTGCCACCTATAAAAAGGGATTTCAAAGCTGATAGTTCCAAAATTATTTTCTGTTTTGATTTGTTTATGAAAATGATTTTTATGTTTCACGATGATAGTCAAGTCGTTTATTTAAACACTATTTTAACTCAACATTTGATGACACAACACATAATACACAAAGATTAAACATGATAATTTTATATTGGAGTACGGTCCAATGGACCACGCGGTTCAATGTTTATGACTGGACTGAAAGCAGCGTGCGCGAGAGACGCCGATGCCGAATCTGCTTCGTTTTGAAGTTCTGCATTTTTAATAAACGCCTGTCTCGCGCGGGACATAACTCGGATGTGCTCCAGATACAGCTGAGCCCCACTTTATTATGAATTCCAGTTAACGTTATCATTATCTGGCACCTTAACGTAATTTAGTTAATAATATACGTTCCAGCAATGAAGTCAGAATTCATTACGAATCACTTCACTAACGTTAAAACTATCTTTAACTTATGAACTAATAAAAAAAAGCTGTAAAATATGTATATTATAGCAGAAACAATTATAAAGATATGTTATAAAAGCTAAGTGAAATATGGTGTTTAATTATAGTCGTACGATTCATAATATTAAATAGCAGAAGTGGAAGTGAAAACAAAACGTTCCGAGTCTGTTTGTAAATCATATATCATATCACTGTCGTTGTTGACCTGCCTTGTCGTCCCGCCTTAAATAAGAGGTAAACTGAAGGTACGGTAACAAAATTTCGTCTAGAGCCGCTTAAAAAGTTTAGCATTTCCTCACAACTTAACAATAAAAATGAAATCAATCAATACATTGTCCGAAAATATAAAACTAAAATTTAAAGCGTAAGCAAAAACTATTGAAAAAATGTTTTTGTTTTCAATGTCATTTTTTGTAAGCCTATACATATTAATTTATGGTAAACTTGATTAAATGTGGAACTAGTTTTATATTATTTATTATCTGTCGGTTGACAGACAGCACAAACAAACTAATATTACCGCAACACAGGATCGCTCTTGCGTCGTCTTTATGAATGAATAATGCGGTTATTCCAGGCTTGTACGTTACAACAGAGTGTTTTGCATATATCAATTTGTTATATGTTGACAACTTTTTTCTTTTAATATTAATGAAGTGAATGATATTTATTGCAAATATTTTTTTAAGAATATTAATGTTTTAAGGGGCACACGTGGACATAGTGTCATCATCGATATACATATATGTATTTTGTACCTACTTATACGAGTTAAGAATTTTGTCAATTTTATGATTATAAATAGTATATAAAAGCAAAAAGATAAAAACCTTGTCCATATGATATTATGTATATGTAAACTTTCATTGTAATCGGTCAAACGGTCTCGAGGTCTATTAATTTGAAACAAATGTACCTTCAACCATTTTATATATAACATATATATTATATTTCTAATATAACAAAAATACAGTTTTTTTGAAGAGGCGAGGGACAATGATATCTTATTGGATGTGACGAAATGTAACCATCGAAGTTTTTTATTGAAGTGGTAACTACTGCCCGCAGGACATAGCGTGAAGGCACTTTTTAGATACTTACTTCTGATACTGGGAAGCCTTAGGTTATTATTTGGAGATGAGTGTAGCAAAAATGTACAAACTGTCTTGTGGTTCAATACCTTTACAAATGAATTTATGCTTATGTTAACTGTTAGTTTTTAAATTACTTTGTATTAAAATTAGTGCTACAATTAAGCAGTTACTTAAATGTATGCACTAATTTTTCTTTGTATGTAAAAGAAACATCGTTAGGAAACCTGTATCTCCCAATGTCGAATTGGAGCAGTGTTGGAATAAGCTGCAAAACTATTACTTAAGAGAAGAGGCTCTTACCCAGTAGGCAGCAGTATAGCACATTAACGGGCTAACATTTTACATTTATTACTATTATATCGAGCGACAAGCTGAGATGACCCAGTGGTACGAACGCGTGAATCTTAACCGATGATAATGGGTTCAAAACCGGACAAGCACCACTGAAATTCCATGTGCTTAATTTGTGATTATAATTCATCTCGTGCTATACGGTGAAGGAAAACATCGTGAGGAAACCTGCATGTGTCTAATTTCACTGAAATCTGCCACATGTGTATTCCACCAACCCGCATTGGAGCAGCGTGGTGAAATAAGCTCCAATACCTTCTCCTCAAAACGAGGAGAGGAGGCCTTTAGCCCAGCAGTGGGACACTCACAGGCTGTTACGGTATATCGAGCGAAGTAAGAATTAAATCATTAGTTCTGGAAAGAGCTAGCCAAACTCTTACAAAATATCTTTAAATTCGCACACAACGAACTACACAGATAAGTCTGCAACAACATAATTATGATAAATGAAATGCATGAACTTTAGCTCGATTTACGACACAATTTTTGAACATTTTCCGTATATAAAAATTGTTTTACATTAAGTACCTAAATTTAGTGAGGTCTTCATTATAATATAAGTTTCGAAAATGTAAAATTATAACAGAAAATCGATCAAAATTATGTTATTGTTTGGTATTCGATCATTTTTATTTGGACCAATTCAATAGTTCGAATTTCTCTGCTTTTATAATAAATGCTTAGAAATGTAAAATAGTTTTCAATATTCAAATATTAATATTTGGTATGTTCTTAATGTAATAATAATAAAACGGTTATGATATTCATGCCAAGTCGGTTATTGTATATAAAACTTGTATCATACATTATCATTGTGATTTATTTTCCTGGAATGAAAATTATACCAACAAAAGTAAAAGTTATTAAAAGTAACTAAATGTAGATAATATTTTAGTAACATTTTAAATTCACACAATCGATGTTGATTCGCTTGGCGGAAATAAAACAGTGTCGGTTCTAGGCGACACGATTTGACGTAATTACGAGCAAGTGCTCGGATGTGATTCTCGTTTAATTCAGGCACTGTTGCCACTCGATCCTGTTTTAGGAAACAATCCCCCTGATCCCTGCGTGATGCTGCATAATGTCGTCCGCGCCCCCAGAACTGCCACTAAATCTATCAATTTAAGAAAAAATTTCTCTTACATTTTTTTAATTAGCTGTTTGCGATGTTGAGATAAAATTTTAAACAATATTATGATTTACAAATGTCATTAAAAATATATGTGCGTATCTACTACATACTGTACATACATATAATTTATATATAATGTATATGGTTTATATATAAATGTTAATGAAAGTAATAATGTTTCAAATTATACAAAATCATAATAATTTAATAAAATAATATTTTAATCAGTTTGATAGCTAAAGTTTCTTTACGTTTGTTTATTTTCTGAGCATTTATAGTTAAAGAAAAACTTAATTAGTTTATTAGTTATAATAAGTAATTATATTTTAAAGTAAATGTGAACAAACCGACAGAAATGGCGCGTTCTGAGCCAAAGTTTCCCATCATACCTGCGTCACTTTAAAATTGAAAAACTTTTGCAATGCCTTTCTTATGGAAATAGTTCGCGTTTACGTTTGAGTGAGTTGTCATTGTGAGGATTCAGCGCTGCAGTCTCATTGTAATAACACTTTATATTACTAATGGAGTATAACCTAGAACTGCTTTACTCACATAACTTTTAAAAACCACCTTTTAGATTAATTTTACATAAAATATAATAGAAAATCAAAGTAATCACTATTATTTTAAATTCGAAAGTAGTTTTGTATATTTGTTACCTCATCGCGACTGTGCCATTAAACCAGTCGTAATTAAGGAGTTTGAGGTAAAGTTTTCCTGAGCCTTAAATGAGGATATAGACGTCTGGGGTTAATATATTTATTAATTATTTTAGTTAACATTAATATGTTAACTAAAATAAAACTAAATGTTTTGTTTAATTGATTTAGTTGGTCGAACATCTGCAGATGAAAAATAAATGTATGATTTGATTTTTTTGAATATAATGAATATATGTTGATTGATGATATTGTTATTAATGATTATAATTATAGTTAACCATTTTTCTGTATTGTGAGACTAAAGTTAGAAGTAATTAGAGTTGGATATTTTTAGGACAGCAAAATTCACGGTGCGATAACTCGTGTAAATCCACATGAAATATTGATACAGTTTCGTGTAAACGTGTAACAAATGCGGTAATTTAAGCCACCTGCCGGCGGCCGCGATTCGCGCCTCGTGCCGGCTATGCACCAGCTTTTGAAATCACCTTATATTTTCGATACATCAATTATTTTGCATATATTATTTTTGTGAATTAATGAATCTTGTCATTTAATAAAAAATATTTTGTACGTTTTGTAATTTTTTTATTTTAAATATCTTGCTGGATTAGCAAGATATTAAATATCTTAAGCCGTTCTTGTAAAAAGAAATATATTCACTGAAACTGTGCTTCATATTCAACATACAAATACTTAATGTGTTTTAATTTATTGGTTGAGGCGTTAAGGTTTCACAACAAATATAGTTTCACATTTATAATATTATTAAATAATACTACTATATAAAAAATAAAAATCTTAACGACAGTTTTATTTGTAATTGACTTGTAGTATAAATTTTGAAAATTTGTAAAAACTCATTTTATAAACAATATTTATCAAGTTTAATCCTAAAAAATGTTTTGATATAATTGCAATATATTGTATTTTTTACACTATTGTTTTAATATAAAACATTTTATTATTGCAAATAGCGAAAAACATTTAAATACGATAAGTAAAGATAAACTTGTAACACAAAGTTTTCCATTCCGCAAAATTAATACATATTTAGGCATAGTATTAGATTATATAATTAAATCTTGTAAATAAAAGCTTTGCTGTCAAAAACATGAATAAGTAAGGGATAATACACGATTATATTGTTAACATGGAGTATTAGTATTCAATGTTATTATGCATTATATTAAAAATACATAATAAATAATTACAAATAATGAACATATCTACACAGTCATATAATTTAATTGGTGAAAGAAAGTAGCAACTTAGTTTCTTGTTGGTTCTTCGCCGTAGAATCTACATTCCGAACCTTTGGAAGCTTTACATTTCATTTAAGAAAATGACGATTCAAAAGAGCCCTTAAAGCTACATGAGTATAGCGTATTTTAATTTTTATCCTTAAATTGATGTGTAAGTGTTTTTCTTTGTTAATTAATAATTATTTGATGATATAGGATCAAGTATTTTTCAAAGTTAATTTTTAAATAAAAATAACGTTTCTTCATAATACAATAATAATTATTTCTTATAGTACTAATTAGATTGTTATCTATATAATTTATTGTATCTACACTTTTATGTGTTCGTTAATTCGATAAAAGAATAATTTTAACCAAATAATTGTATTTATCTTGGAGGCGATTATTTACAGGAACATTTATAGAGACATGCTACTCCAGTGTGTTGATTTAGGACTGCTGAATGTGTATCAGAGACGCCTTCTTTTTTTTGCGTTTGCTTTGAGGGCCATAATGAAAGGAATTGAATACATTTACAATAAATAATTTATTTCATTATTATAGTGAAATCTTAACCTCGCTGTATAATATTTCTTATAAAATATATATGTAACCCGTCCCGGTTTTGCACGGTTGAATAAGGGGCTATACAAAACATATGTATGGAAGGACAACATACAGAGAAAATAAATCCTGTTTTTATTGAGCCAGGAACGTTCTCAGGCGTATTTAGAATAACTCATCATAGATTCATCATAATCAGATGCATGGTGTAAATAACAAACACATAAATATTAATTTTTATTTCTATGGATCGTATAGTATAGATGTATAAATACTTTTAACGTTGTAAAGGATTATTTTATTATATGATATGTACTTCAAACGAATTTTATATCTTCATTCAGTTATATTTCTCCGAACTGGGTGGAGTTGGCAGAAAAGAGTCCAGTAGTAATGGCGCAATCATCTAATGAATGCTTCCGGGCAGATAAGCTTCGATTAAATGGTCTCTTTGTTGCTAAAGGAAAGGCGCGTTCTCTTTATGTTCACATTCAGATATAGAATAGATAAACCGATACAGATATTTAAGATACATATGTATATATAATAAAAATAAAAAATCCCTAACTTACGAACTGTACATTTATCATTCGTATCGAAGCCATATTGAATATAATTGTAAGTATTTGCATTTAAATATCAATTACATTAATAAATTATTTCCGCTATAAAGACGGCGTGGTGCGGTTAGATTTCAAGATAAGTGCTGTTGTATGTATGTAGGTAAGGCTCTACAATTTATCGCCTGCATATCCTTTCAGCGGGTAGATAATGACCGCAGTAAAACGTTTAAGCACGGAATAACTGCTGCTGGGAGCCGTTATTACAATATTATGAATGGCTATCCTCACGGCGCGCTGTAGTAGGGCGAGCGTCTCGCTCTTCGCCCTTTTGTGAGGTCTTTGTGCATTACAAAGTTTGTACTGCGTGGAATCTTTCTATTTACTGAATAACACACGAATTTAACGTTTACTGGTTATATGATTATATTATCTATTCATGTTTTTCTTGTTAGCATGTATCACACAAATAATTCAGCGTGAAACATTTAAAACTCCAGTGGTAGCTTTTACACTATATTATTATAAGTTATTTGTCTTCAAAAGTTGACCCTACGAAATAAGATCAACATCGAGGTACCCCTTTTACTTTAGATACTAAAGTAAGAGATACACCTCTAAGTTGGTTTCCGATAAGGTATTGAACATGTGTCCAGTGGCGTAAAATGTTTGCTATGGTAGAGCCAGTCGTCAAGTGAAGTCGTGCAAATATAAGCAAAATTAATATTTTGATTATAGGTAATTCGTTTTTAATTGCTTATATTATATTGACATTATAATTTTTTATTTATTTAAAGTATTGTAAATGGAGCTTGCTTAAAAACTTGAAAGCATTTTTAGCTGTAGAAACCACATAGAAAAAGGTAATAATTTAGTTTTAATATATAAAAACTTTCACGTAAGCATTTCTTGGAGTTCCCGATACTTATAGTAACATCATAATTGGAAAAAATATTAATTAACGTTGTTTTGTTTTTGTATATTTCCATCACGTCACCAAATAATTATAAACTGCGTAATTTGTTTTCTTTGTAATTTATTTGCTCAAGTCCTCATCCAGTTAAATGTCTTAATCATCCTCAATATTTTATTGAATCGATCAATTACTACTTCTATGTTTTAAACAGTTAAAAAAATAATTTATTGATTTAAAATATTTCCTTAACGATATGCCAAGATGAAGAGATCTAAAACTAAGAATATACGTACCACACATATAACAGTTTCCTTAAAGCAGTAGTAGCTTGTCCTACCGCGCAGGATGCAGGCAGGCTTTGCTTCGGGCGGCGAGTAATTAGCAGCGCTTTCCTTCCGTTCTCGCCGACTCGCAGTCACTGCGCGTCGCCCTTACAACTACTGCTCCGCGCTCTTTGCCTTCTTATAATATGACATCGTTTCGTTATGTACAAAAAATATTGCCGTGCTATATTTTTTTTCAAAACAAAAGAATATTTTTCAAAAGAAAGAAACCCATATTGTAGAATCATGCTCATTAACCCTTTTTGAATTTTAGTAATAAAATATATTTTTTATGAGTGAGGTATAATGTTTCCGCTATTAGGCGTATCATCAAATAAATACATGTTTATTATACTTGTAAAGAAACGCAAATCATGTAGAATACTTTTTAGGTTATGGCAATTTCATTTAATTTAAAAAAATAAAATGTTCCCTATGTTCGTATTCAAATCGTCATCGCACTTTAAATTCCTCATAATCCTTCCAATTGTGAACCGTCGAGTAGCGCACGGGTCGCAGTAATCAAGTCGGCTTCAACTGGATTTCATTCCCTACACTGGCTTGGAAAACTCCTTCAATAATATATTTCTCGAACATAAAAGCAGATTACTTTTTTACTTTAGTATCTTCATTAATTTTATAATAATCATTAAGAATAAATCGAATAAGCAAAGTTTTGTGGTATTGCATGGTATTTTAAATTGCACTATGTTAAAGCCAGTGGAACTCGACATGGTGTGTGAATGTGTTGCGCATTTAAAAAAAACTCATTACAGGCGGCAACTGCGGCGCGGACGAGTGGCGTCTTTGAAGGCCTGCGCCGCTACTGCGGTATTATTCCAGATTATACCGGCTTCCATACAAATGAAATCTCGCTTAAACCACTGCAATTTCGGAACGAGAAAATAAGGCTCAAAAGTTGTTTTACTGCACTCGCACTTACTGGAAAGTCTTTTGAAATTAAGAGTTGGCGAGTTATAATAAAATGGACCGAAAAGAAACGCATTCTTTGCGCTTCATTATAAATTAAAAGAGAAAATCTATATTATATATATTAAACGATATTAATAAAACTGGTGGTGGATATAAATTTACTGGTGGTAGGCCTTTGTGCAAGCCCGTCTAGGTAGGTACCACCCACTCATCAGATATTCTACCGCAAAACAACAGTACTTAGTATTGGTGTGTTCCGGTTTGAAGGGTGAGTGAGCCAGTATAATTACAGGCACAAGGGACATAACATCTTAGTTCCCAAGGTTGGTGGCGCATTGGCTATAAGCGATGGTTGACATTTCTTACAATGCCAATGTCTAAGGGCGTTTGGTGACCACCTACCAGCAGGTGGCCCATATGCTCGTCCACCTTCCTATTCTATAAAAAAAAAAAACGATATTATAAATGAAATGGTGAATAAAAAGGGCATAACAGCTTGGAAATTTTGTTATATTTTTTACAAAATAACCAAGAAATATTATATAGGACTGAAGCTCAGATCGGTATTTGGAAATTTAAGTAAGAATTGAAATATCATACATTATTTCATATAAGATTTATGTTTCAACTTTCATAATATTTTATCGTTTTTTTTTTAATTCGTACTCTTGTTCATAATACAAAAAAATCTTAATTAAGTCATCGTTGCCTAGCAGTGTCGATTCGTTTAATATTTAATTAAGCTATATATAAAATTAATGATAAATTCCACCTGCTGTTTAGTTAGGTACATTCACTAGGATTTGGTCAGTGTTAAATTGGGTCGAGTATAGAGTCGATAACCATTACATATTTAGTTAGTATTTCCTCGGAGACTGCGCTTGTGGTTCCTACCATTAGTACGATTGAGCACTCGCATATATAGCCCTACTCTTAAACGATTACCTTTTATGAGGTTTGGAGGGTAACACTAATTAAAAAACAACACTAATTAAAAAATATCATGTCAATACAACCCATTTATTCTTTAATAATAATATTATAATCTTTTATTCAACTTCATTAGAATTTCTAGTTTAATTTGGGCAAATATTTTTTTCCAGTTTCACTCATCCAGTTTCTAAAACACATTTTTGGTGTTTGTACATTTCAAATATACAAAATATTATTTGTTTCAATTACGAAAATTACCTAAAAAGAATATTATCAATATTTTTAATATGTTATTTTAAGCCGTCTAGTTTATATTAATTGTTAGTCACAAGGCGATATTAGCTGATAAGCGAAATTATTTAAAAATTGAAAATGATGCAATTATGTTTTAGCGTAATAAAATATTAAAAAGTATGCTTTAAAAATATATTATAAGACATTCAAAATAACGTTTGAAAACAAACATTCATAGCATGGTTTTAACCGGTATATTAATAAATTGCTATTTCTAACTCTAACATAATTTTATGAGTATTCAAAATATACAGTAGATACGTATGCTGTATACCTCTCATGGAGGTAAAGGTGAAATATCGATGTGTTGTTAGCGGTAGCTCCGACTCGTATAGATGCAGATGAGCTAGCTATTTGTCTTGCTTGATTGCTGGGGGTTGATTAAATCGTAAAACATTTAACACAGCCAGATCTATAACACGGAATTCCACACAAATATCACGCCTAACAGTTTTTGTATTGCGCAATTACGCCTTCAGATATTAATTACTCAACTTTGTTAGTGATTGCATTTTTTAATGTTCGCATTACTTAGTGATTAGGACAGATAAATGACGGACATTACTTGTAATGAATGTTTAGGTGGTCGTAATCGCATCGCGTAAAGTGTCGGCGCCATTACTTCACAGCTGCTGTTGCCGAGATATTGCCTCAAGTGCCGTTTGCCGCTTTAACGTAGATTTATACATTTTTATATATACATTTCATAAACTGATGAAAAATATTTTTTCAAGTATGTATATGATTTGTTTATGGACGTACATAAGGCGCGCTGAAACGCGAAGGCAGTTACCATTTAATAGGTGTGTCGATGGAGGAGTCACAATTTCCTGCACTTAACAACATAGGAAGTAATTTTGACGAGTCATCAAACGACGGACACCGATTGACATCAAAGCTCGGTAGACGTATGCCTATCATTAGTCCTGTCAGTAGAAACAGAATTTTCGTGTCATTTAACCGAGATTCACAGTTAGGTTTTAGTAAAGATGTAGAGGTAGATATAGAGAGTAAATGATACTTAAGATACTAAAATTATTTAAAGAAATATATTTTCTGAGTGCAAGTAGTTGGAAACAAAAGTCCTAATCGTTGCTTGATTCCCGTTGGAGAGATGCAGCCGTTCGTCATCAAAGTTTGGGAATTGTGGCCATCTGCCGCGCCGCGTCTCTCTCAGATTACCACGGATAACTTCGTTTAATCGTTTTATTAATACTCCACAAATCGCTTAACCGCTTTCCTTTCTAACTGGATCGTTTGTTTGTATTTTTTTGCCATGTAAATTTTAATTCAAAAAAAAAATTACAGAATTTACGTATTATATAATATTTATTTCAGAACTTGCCTTAACAATGTGGAATCGTTAGATTTTCTATTAGGGCAGCAAACAATTTTAACATAAAAAATACTTACCTTCATCTTAATTTACATGTATCGGACATGTAAAGTTGTCGTGTTAATTACATTAGAAGGGTTATTGTCTGTTTATAAGTGGAACGTGATTATGTGGCAAGTAAAGCAAATTTATTGGCCAGCAAGCGTTAAATATTCTAGGCGAGTCCATAACAGGCGGCAACTCGAACTTCTTCAGGTAATTTCACCGCCCAGCTATTAGAGATCGTAAATAATAAGTATTAAAAGCGCGTCTTGTTTTATTTGCAGAAAACGTGTTTGACTTGACTGTTCTTATAAATCGCGTTCAAAACTACCGGTACTTGCCTACTTACCCTACTATTAGTATTTGCAGAATTAGAAATAAACGTTTGCGAAAACACGCATGCATGATGGCTGTTCCTATAAATTACATTAAAATTTTCAGTCAATATCACCTTTCGTGCATTCGTTAAAAACGTAATGTCAATATGAGCCTTGGTTAAAATTAACCGGAATTGACTCAAAGAATTTTATATTAATAAAAAAAGTAAAACATCTGTGATTTTACAGTATTTTAAAATATGTTTATTTTATAATTCAAAGACGTCAAATGATTTCAATAGGTAGGTTCGATATATTTGTTTCTAACATATCAATAAAAATTAAATTTCTTCGAATTCTTTTATATATAAATATTGTAAGACTAAGACAGATTGTAATATATAATATTAGATGTGGTACGAATTATTATTAAATATTACTGGAGAGTATCTGTCATTATTTATATTAATCAATAATAATCTATATTTTTAATTTGGCAACATGAACATTGACAGTTACTCTTTATGACGGGAAACTGATGGACTTTGAATTATTTTCAAGAGCATTGCGGATTGCGTATTGACATCTAGTTTTTACAATATTGAAACGGGAAGGTAATAATAATAACAATATATGAATAATCTAATGTATATTTATATCTTAATACTTTTCCAATTCACAACTGTTACTTTTCGTTGTCATGGTTACATCATCTGATCCGTTATTTTGGTAGCCATAGCAATATTTTTGTACAAAAACGAATGACGTTCCAAAATGAGCCAATCGGGTATTAAGTTCTGTTGTCACTAGAATGTGACGCCAGTAATGGTTACATCAGACTTGGTGGACAATACTAGGCTTTAACTGTCGTGGCATGGCATGGCTTGGTTTAGCTTGGCTTGGCTTGTCTCGTCCCGGCATGTGGCGTGGCGATATGTAGCGTGGCGTTATGGGGTATGACGTTACAATATATATAAATATTTATATATATTAGAGCATTTCATACTACAACTACTGGCTGACTGACTATTAAAACGTCGGTACACGAAGTAGACTCTCCATTGTACTATAAATGTACATAAGTATTTATTATGACGAAAATATTCTAAATTTAAATATAACATTGTAATATATAAATTAAGTCATATATACCTTGGTTTTATTTGAAAGAAGTTTTTTATTTACAATAAATGCGTGATATCGTCGCGATGCTAAATTGACACCGTGTCCAGCGCCATTGCCTCTGATTGGATTACGTTTGAAGAGCTGTCGGTGCGATGCCGAGCTCAAACGTAAAATTTTACGTGACCACTTTCAAAACGTCTCCTTTCGTGAAGCGATTGCATACGAACTCTATGGCTAGATCGTTTATACGCAATCGAATTATGTAAATATTGGCAGTCGTTACTTGAAATAAAATTTTTGGTCTTAAGAGATTTTGTATTTTTTTTTAATAAATATAATATTTATATCAATCATTCATTTTCAAATAAGAAAAGAATTATGTGTAAAAATTAAAGTGTAAAGGAAAAAATATGATACATATTAAGATATGAAGTAGGTACATCATATAAAGTGACAATAGAAAGATAGCTAATATTTTCTGCTCTCTGCTCTTAAAATTAAAGATAAATTGGTTTGATCTTATCACATTTTTAAATTTATTTGAGTCCACGAGGTGAAATTCGATGTTTAGTTCTGCTGTTAGTGTCCACAATTAGGTACTGTATGTCATAGCAGATCAGACGCAAATCATATCATTATCAAGTTTACTCTAATGTAAAAGTGAAAACTTTATGGGCTTGTGTAAAACCTACTTTGTTGTTATATGTTTATGCATTATATTATACTGTATGATTCCTAATAAATACATTTAGTATATTTGTCTATGTACTTAATAAGTTGGATTTAATCACTCCTATCTTAAGACAAATAATTGGATTGTCGTGGTTCTCTATGTTTAGAGACGTTATGCGACGAGATCAATTTCAAATCCGATCAATTGCAAATTCTAATCCAACACATGCAGGATTTCCTGACTGACTAACTGAGAGCATCGCAGACATGACCGATGGTAGGAAGAGGTCTTGACTTTGCGAGCCAAGTTTCGCCTCTCTGCGGCCGAGAGGTGGAAACTTCCAGACTCAAAGACTTGCCATCTCCGCAGGTGTTATAGTTTCCAAGTGTATGCAATACAATTTGTGCATTCTGATTCTAGTCTGAGGTCCGATCCCGAATTCGAAATATAGCTATCCGTTAAGCCTACTACTACGTTCTCCCTTTGGAAGTCCCTGAGTTACGTTATGCGGGATTCCTACCCATTAAAACTAGACACTTAAAATGTATGTGGGATACATATTTTTTCATATTTTATCAGCAAAAGTTAGTGTTAGTTTCGGGTTATTACATGATTTAATTTAAAACCAATTTTAAAGAAAACAATTTAATGTCTTTCGCGTCAATCTTAATGAAACTGTATTTTTAATGTTTTAATTTTAACAATTCAATTAATATTGATCACAGTACCTGATTATTATCCAATTCAGATAGCTTATTCAAAAAAAAAACAGAATCCCCTGAAGCTTCTATAATTATATTAAGCGCTTAAACTTGGGGTGAGACTAACCATAAATATATTTTATAATAAAACAAAAATAAATTCTTATCGGAAATAAAACATTAATTGATTAGTTCAGTTGATACAAGTAAAAGGAATCCGTTGTGTTCGTATGTGGTAAACTATTACGGTCGCTTTGATCCTCTTACCTCAATGGTCTTATTGAACTGTACGAAACAACTGGAAAATTACTGTTCTAAGTACGTTTCAGCGGAACATATTTCTCTTCTTAGTGAAACGATTCCTGGAGAAAAATTGATACAAGTATTTACATTAAAATAAAGCTTTAGAATCCAAGCTCAGAGCAAATGTAAAATTTTAGTTCACAGTAAACACTAAAACCGCTTGACTTTCATAATGTCTTTATACTACATTTTTATCTCGAGAAAATGAAATAGCGGGAGCTGTTTTATATATTCTTTATTTAATTATACATGTCGGTTAATATCCATATAGTTTTTGGGATCCATAACCAAAAAACAATATCTCTAAAGCCCGAATCCTTTATGATCCTAGTGTGAGCCCCTGCGAGTTAAATTGAAAAAAGTCAGCTAGATTTTGTAAATTATTTATAAGGCAAATTTTAAATTGTATAATATACCTAAAGTTACAATGAGTAAGAACCAGTTTTTCATTGGCGTCAATGTGAACTATTTGTTCGAAGCCCGTTACGTCTTAATATCGTATACACATTGGAAAGTCCCAAGACGGTTAATAAGTAAGAAAATAATTTAAAGAAAAAATATTGTTGACCGTATCTTAATAAGTACTTGATAACTGTATAATATATTGTTTCTAAAAATTGTTTATTCAACCGATCATTATAAAATATTGCATAACGTGTTTGCAAAATATATATGATTGAAGAATTTAATTTTGATTTTGAGCAAGGAACATAAATATATTAGTTTAACAATGTTATGAATTTAACTGAGACGTTAATTTTTGCGTCGCATTTTTTTTCTTGTTACATAAATTTCTTTACATAATAGGTTTTATTGTTGAAGCGTATGTACAAACTGTAATCTTTGTTTCTTAATGTTCTTTACTCGTTCGCGGAGAAAATTTATGCGCTATTTCCAGCACTAATTCTCTTTGTTTGAGTAAGGACTAACTTTAAACGTACCATGTTGTAAATTTTTACACACGCCAAAAAGTAGAAATCCTTGTAAATAATGTTCTATAGTTTCTTATGTTAGTTTAGTTATATATTAAGTGACGAAATAAAATACATTATAAATATGATCTTCCCATCAATTTCTTAAGCTTAATTATATTAATAAAATATATTAGTTCTTAAATAAATCTAGTTATTAAATCTTTTAAGAATGTTGTAATATCTACATCTTATTACACGTTACTTTGAAGAATTATGACTTGGCAAAGTCCTTTATTGGAAATACCTTCACGGGCCTGAAATATTGCTATGTCGTGAAGAGGTAAATTTTCTAATTAGAAATTCTTTAGTAAAACTTTATTAAGTTTTTACTTACTACAATGAACCCTAATGAAATACCATGTCAGTCTTTACCCAAGAGTCGAGACTGACAACCTTTCATAGAGTGGTAATACGAACTCCAGCATCTTACGGTAAATATTTAAAATTAAAATTTATTATATAAATACCGTTAATTCAATTATGATAAGTTTTCGTTATTAATAAAAATTTAAAAACAAAATGATCTTATAGATCTTGTATTTTATATTATGATCTAAATAGTTTACTTTAAGGTGAAAGTATAATCGCAATTTTTATAGCAAAAAAGTACTCTGTATTAGAATTTGAATTAGCGTGGATTTGATAGTGGGAGTATTGTGTAACAGAGGGCGCGGGCACCGCGGTGCAATATGATGTCGCGGCACAATTTATATGTAGGACTTGTTTGTCCTGCGTGTTTGTTCTGCTAGTCGCTGTTCGGCTCGCTCGTTCATTTTTATGAGTTATGGATAAGGTGGGTCCTCCGCTGTGTTTGCGATTCCCATCCAATTGTTTGCTCTTATAGAAGCATTGTTACGGCCAAAATAAAAACTGAATTTGTCCCGGCTTTCGTGATACAAACGTTTCAATGAAATTAAAAAAAACACCGTTTACTTTTATACTGAAGTAATTTTCTCGGTAAAAGGTAAACGATCGAGTTATTGGATATTAAGAAAAACGTGATATTTTTGTGATTATTGCTCGGCAGTTGTCGCGACGCCCCGTCGTTACCAGTGCATTAGACTTCGCAACAAACAATTACATTACCCCAGCATGCACAGTTTGGCACAGTACCAATGTTGACTAGCACTCTTTGAATGCGTTCGACTATTTCCAACAGTTATTCCCATGGTAAATTCCAGTTTATAGCTTGCCTTAGGTAGTGACACATCGATAAGCCTTTTGTTGCTCTCACCAAGTGATGTACGGACAGTGTGAATCACAACTACTAGTATAATATACCAACAAGCTCTTATAAAAAGATGTTGCTCCAAAGATATAAATATTAATCTAGTATATTTCTTTTGCAAAACTAAAAAAAAGTTAAATTCACTATTTACATCACTTTAGTCTTAAATGTAGAGTACGTGTTATGAACGGTATCATTTTGAACTTTAATTGGGGTTTTTATAAATTACTAAAGTATCCAATCCCAGACGTTTAACAATAATGTCTTACTATTATTTGTAAAAAGACGGAGACAGGGTTGTATTTAAAACAAAGAGATGTTAAAGAAATGAAGGAAATAATTTAGTTCTTTGTCCTGGCAATATCGAGCAGGAGACGGACTGCGCCCGGCGGGCATGATGATATTAATCGACGCAAAGCTGATTATACCGCTGTTTCTAAGACTGCCATTTCAGAGTTTCAATTTAATTCGTAGTTTTTATATTATTTGATGAGTAATTTATACAATTTATATATAATGCGAATCAGTTGTGTTGTTATTGTAACATTACTTAATATGCTAATAGAATTTTATTATATACGTAATAAGTGTGTTGTTTTTTGTTTATTTTTTATTATAATTTTAAATATTTTATTATAGAAGCAAATTAATAAACACTATAATAAAAAAAAACATCTTTGGTGGGACACCTGGTTGTCCGAGTAAATGAATGAAATCTAAATACGTAATTTTAAATTGATAATATTAAGTTTAGTCAAAACTAAGCTATTCGAATGTGACGAAATAGCGTACATTGTACAAAGAACGTATATGCAGTGCAATAGTAACATGACGGTCCCGGCCCACATAACAGGCGGCTTAAGACCCGTCAGAGCACGCCGGACGGTCTTCCTGCACCCGATTTGCAAGATCCGCTCTATCGCAGCCGAACACACTCAAACAATTTCCACTGTTTTACCCAAATACACCATTACGGTTATCCCTTCCATTGTGTACGTACGCCGTTTGGCAATTTAGTCCGGACACTTATCTGCTTGTTACGATTCTATTGTTTTGGTTAATATTCATGTATTCGATATAATTAGTAGAGAAATATGTTAGAATGTTTCGATATGCAATTTCCATAATTTTCAATACACTAATTAATTTGATTATATAAAATATAATGATTGAATTATGAAAGCTATATTCTATTGCATCTATTATTGCTTAAAATATTCTCTAATGAAGTTAATGAGGTATTTTCAGTACATTTGATAAAATAATTTACAGCGATATTAATGTGTATAGACGATGCGATTGCGACGTAAATGCCAATTGTCGAATTGTGATCCGTGTGTCGGCATTTATTGCATAGCACGTCTGTAATTTGCATACGTTTGAATACTAAGTACCAACAGCGTCATGGTTTGAAGCCACTTTAATTGAATAGTTCGATTTATGTTTATTAGTTTAATTTTATTTCACGTTTATCGAAATGCTTATATAAGCGTTATTTTTAACCGTAACCTTATTTTTGGATACTGTTCTTAATGTCTTGATTAGACGAGTCAGCGAGCTTCTACTCTTTTCCTTAACATTTGAACTACGGAATTTCTTGTTTATAAGAAGTCACCTCCAAGCAGACTCCACCTACATGCAACGTAGTTGAGCATTGCATAAACTCATACTTATTAAATAATTCATTGCATTACCCATACCGTCAGTGATAAAAAAATCCATAAAAAATTATTAGTTTTATCAATAATAATTTTTTTGACAGTGACATCTTAGTATGCAACATAATATGATTCCCTAGAAAGGTACTTCGTATGAAATATGTACTGGGTGAAGGGGGTGAAATTGAAACTGGCGTTATTACTTAGTATGCATTGGGCGGCTGCGACGTGTAGCGATCGCCTCCGCGACGTTATCGCCCGGGTCACGTCTGCCCAATTGTTTTCTGACGACATGTATCATTCTTTTAAATCATATTTCATGATTTGTAGGCGTCGTATGGACTAAATCGCGTACGTGTAGTAATGAGGTTTCATAGTCGGATGACATATCAGTATCATAAGCGTTACGAGGAAAGAACGACTCGATTCCGTAAATGGGAACGATCTACGAATTGCGTCTTTAGTATTCATGAGAATGGTTGAGAAACCGTGCGACATTTGCAATTTTTGTTTCATTAAGTATTCATATTAAAGGGATTGTGTGGTATGAATCTTACGGTAGGAAGCGGCTGTATGATGGCAATAAATCGCGCACCAGTCGGATGAGCGGCCCGGTTTAAAAACTTGTAAACATCAAATGTCATAAAATGTATTTTTACTGTTAATATTATAAACACAAAATATTACCTCACATTGTACATTTAATACTATAGATATCAACGTCCAGTAAACATGAATATAAATTAAATTAATAAATATATTTCTATTTTTTAATTAAATAGGCGGGCAAGTGAATGGGTCACCTAGTGTTGTGGTCACCACCTCTCACAGACATTGGCGGTGTTGAGAAATATTAACCTTCCTTATATCGCCAATACGCCATCAACCTTAGGAACTAAGATGTTGAGATGATGAGAAACCGGAACACAACAATACTAAATGTTACGGTTTAGCTGTAGAATATATGATGAGTGGGTGGTACCTACCCGGACGGGCTTGCACATAACCCTACTGAATACAATACTAAATATTAATATTGGTAAAATCGATTACTAACTGGATTACTTATCTGGTATATATTTATATATATATATTAAAGTTTGACTCGGACTCGGGCTCTGCTGACGCATGTAGCTGACTGAAAAAGTGTAAATAATTGAATCCCAGTTTCATACGGCTATCCATCACCGTAAACGTCAAAGCTCATAATAAAGGCACCTCAACATATGAAGTTCGGGATATCGATCATTCATAACTTAATTGTGCGCCATCAAAAGTAGCCCAGTGCATACTACGAATATGCATAGTGAAATTTGTTAATAATATCATATATGAATTACAAGTTGCCCAAATGAAATTCAAATTCCCACAAGTAACATTTAATAAGTGGAGTTAAATTCACAATGTGGCTTTGTCTAACTTTACTGTTGCTGTTGTTTTAGTAGTTATAATGGCGCTCTTTGTTGACCACAGACTGGAGCTAATGCAACTGTCTGTATGAAGAATCGCTCATCGACTACAATTAACGCTACGTATAGTTACCATATTTTATTCTTTAAGGATAACATTTTGATCCGTAATCGAAAATTTGCTATGCAGCTATATTGTATATCACTTTTATATTTTTAGATATATTCTTACACATGTTTAAGTTTCAAATAGATTGCTCCGTGTCTTTATTGGCTTAACTACTATTCCAATCATAACTCAGCAATAAAAAGTATTGCTAATGTTTGGTAGTAGAATAACCGATAATACCCATCCCAGACGGATCTGCACAAAGTGCTATCTACTACAGGTAAAATATGCCGTTACTAAGTTATTAACTTATTATTTGTTCAAATAAAATGGTTAGCGTATTAGAAAATCTGCAGTCCTGGTAACTTATACCCTATCACGCTCCAGTGGAGCACCGTAGTTACAAACTTGTAAAAACTTTATACCCTTTTAAATTTTGAAACGAAAAAGAGCATTATACAACGTAATTTTTATTGAATATGAATTTAATGCATACTTTATCAAAACGAATGAAATGAAAATGAAATAATGAATAAGGACTTTAATATTCAAATAAGTCCATATTTTTATAGTATAGAATTATGATAAAACAATATAATTTTTTCTTCAATTTTTATTGAATATTTTGAAATAAAATAATCAAAACACCTTATATAAAAATTATTCGCTGTGTGTAGTAAGCCTATCTGAACTATCTGCAACTAGTGATTAAGGAAATTGATAAATATTTCATATTAATAGTATTAATATTTAATTTATGTTATTTTGTTTTTTAACATTTTAAGTTGGCAACATTGTTTTCTAAAGAGGGTGGCTAAGTGGTTTGTTAATATGGAGGGATATAATAAATGGCTGCTGAGCTGGATATTTGGTTTCTTTTATTTATAAACAGTATCGACCATGCGCCGACGATGCGTTTCCTCTAACGATGACAGAGTTTCGGAATTGCGATTTAATGGAGAAATGCTGCTAGTATTAACAATTCAGATCGGTCGGTTATTTTTAAAATAAAAACAGATGTGATGTATTCAGTTAACATATTTGTTATGACAAATAACTACATAGTAAGAGAAAAAAATTAAATATGCACTAGTATTTTATAAGATTGTATTTGATATTTTTTCTTTAAAATGTTGACACGAAACGAAATTGAGTGGTTGTAGAGCACCATGTAGTCTTGGTATGTATTTTACCATCTTGTCACATATAAAGTTTGAAGATAAACATATAAATATTGAAAATGGAATTTCAAAATTCTTATTACAAAAACGATAAACTTTCCTAATAATACTAATCCGCTATATTTTCTTTGGACTTAATTTTACAAAACTCTTTTACAGGAGTCATCTACGTACTAAATTAAATAAGAAAGTCCCGAGGAAACATTTTATTCTTCTAGAGTCTAGACCGATTAGTTCAGATTGTTTTTTTCTGTCAATTAGTCACCATGTGTGTACTGTAAAACTTATCAAAATAATATAGCAACAAATTTTTACTGGTGGTAGAGCTTTGTGCAAGCTTGTCTGGGTAGGTACCACCCACTCATCAGATATTCTACCGCAAAACAACAGTACTTAGTATTGTTGTGTTCCGGTTTGAAGGTTGAGTGAGCCAGTATAATTACAGGCACAAGGGACATAACATTTTAGTTCCCAAGGTTGGTGGCGTATTGTTGATGTAAGCGATGGTTAACATTTCTTACAATGCCAATGTCTATGGGCGTTTGTGACCACTTACCATCAGGTGGCCCATATGCTCGTCAGCCTTCCTATTCTATAAAAAAAAATCAATTTTCGGGGCGATACATTTCATTTAATTTGCATCACTTAATAATACCGATAAATAAATAACAGTAATAGTTTATCTGCTTTCCTGGGCTAAGATTTGTTAAAGGTATCGTAGATCTGAAGAAGAACTTAGTTCGTGTCAATGTGTTCTCACAAACTCTACCTACCTAGTATTAACAGTAAGTAAGTAAGTAACAGCCTGTAAATGTCCCACTGCTGGGCTAAGGCCTCCTCTCCCTATTTGAGGAGAAGGTTTGGAGCTTATTCCACCACGCTGCTCCAATGCGGGTTGGTGGAATACACATGTGGCAGAATTTCGATGAAATTAGACACATGCAGGTTTCCTCACGATGTTTTCCTTCACCGAAAAGCACGAGACGAATTATAAACAGAAATTAAGCACATGAAAATTCAGAGGTGCTTGCCCGGGTTTGAACCCACGTTCATCACATCAGGTTAAGATTCACGCGTTCTTACCACTGGGCCATCTCGTATTAAGAGTGCAAATAACATTTACTGTACGTTATTTTATTGTTTTGTGATATTCATTCAATTGGTGACTTAAACGATTTTTTGTAGTAAGAATAGTTAAAATTCAAGATGATATTTCAATCTCTTAGATTATAAGGTTTTCAAATACATCCACCAACCCACATTCTAGCAGCGTGGTAGAATAAGTTCCAAACATTTTGATATCTTGAGAGGAGGACTTAATACTTTAGAAGAACTCTTACATGCTGTTTATTACGACTTACAATAAATTTAAGCTATTTAAATAAATCATATAGCTAATGTTTAAAAACCATCTGGAAATTTCTTACTATAAAGAGATGAAATAAATATTTTAACATCGCTGTTTATGTATATAATATGATTGATTCGAAATTTTAGAATGAAATCAATTTTGATAACGGTACGAGCAATATGACTCGACTCCTCTATAAATGCTCAGCTTCGGAATCTCGTTAACCGCAATGCCATCAGGAAAATATGTTTTTCTTCATACCATAATATAATATTTTTATTAAATTCTATTTTAAGGTATAAATATTATGTAATTGGAATTTTTTGTTAATGATAACGTCAAGTAGTCAGAAAAGTAATATAAAAATATCTCGATCTCCGGTAAAATATTAACGTAAGAAAAGCAAAAGGTGCTTATTATGTAGCGAGTACGGAACACAAAGTGGTTGTGTTGATGGATTTTATGCAATTTTCAGTATCTATCACATCCAGCGCGCTCGAACCCGTAGGGATTAAGTTCGATCTTTTCGCAATACTTACAGGGTAAACAGCTTGAGCGCGCCTTCGCCCGCCCCTCCGAGCGTCAACTAGCAACTGAGATAAACTGATACAACAACTTAGTAATACGTAGCAAAAATCTGAGATTACTTATCTATTAAATAATAAATAGCTGTAGATAAAATTATTAAAAGATTTTTTTACTTTAATCGTTAATAAGTGAATCCTTCACTTCCGCTGAATCGAATAAGTTATAATTTTGCAGACATGTTTGACCTAACTAATTGCGGGTACCAAGTTTTATTCGATTTCGTTTTTTTTTTGTTTTTCAAAACTTCTATGGTCGTATGAAAAATTAGGTGTACCTTACATTAAGATAAGAATATTATATTAATACGTCCATGGTAACTAATGTGAAACGAAAACTATTAATGTATTAAATTTATACATAAATAAAAAAAATGTAACATACCTTCTACTTTTTAAAACTTAAAATTGTAACTTCATTTTTATACACGACCTCATACTATGGACTAAGATGAAAAAAGAAAAAAATAGTTACTACATAATATTATTATTTTGCTACCGACCCGTCACAGCTTTTTTTATAAAATAGGTCGGACAAATGGGTCACCTGATAAGTGGTCAGTGATTAGTAGCAATTTTTTTATACAATGTTTTTAATTAATTATATACATTAACGGTGTCCTCAATAAATATGTTTTGATACTTATTTATAATTTCTAAAAAAAACAATGAATTTTACAAATGTCAAGCCACTAAACATTACTTTTTCATCAGTTCAGGAACGTGTGATGCAATAAAATCCTTGGAACGGCATACGAAACAAGAGCACCCTTGTAGTGACGATATGCTGAGAACGTGGACGGAATAAATTTTTGGTCATAGAAACCATTTTCAATTTCATGGCTCAATTATTGTGTGCTCGGGACGAATATGTAAAAATGGATTTGTTAGTATCAACGATGAATAAAAAGATAGCGAACACATGAATGTATTTATTACAATTAATATTATATTATTTAAAAAATATTTAGGTTTATGATAATTTAGCATTTTTCATATTTTAATAGTTATATGCATTTAGTGTTATATCGATGATCTTAATTGATGACCATTCTTATCATCAATTATTAAATTTAACTAAGTATTAATATATTAATGTTTTAGCGCAAGTGAATAAAGCTAATAAATAATATATATTTAATTATATACACGCCTAAGCTGCTACTAACCGTCAATCCTGAACCTTTCAAAAGAAGGTTTATTATATAAAAAGTAACAATTGCACAAATAATATTAATAAATATACAAATAATCATTTTATATATAAAATATTTCCTAATATTAAAATGTTTTTTTTTTTTTACATTTTGTCACTTCTGTTTATCTTCCTAAGCTGATGAAATGACCAAAGTCTTTTATTACATGTTATTAGAATTAAACTGTCTAATTAAAAGGACTAAAGACCTTGTTTTATTTTTTATTAAGAACAAGTAAAACCCACGACTTTGTCAACGTGGCATTCCGTTTGTGACGAAAATCATTCTAAATCTGCCATTTTAATGTACGTGCATATTATTTGAATTATGGTTATGAAGTATTTATATTAGTATATAGCATACCGCTACGACTACCAAGTCCAAAATAAAAAAAAATGGTTGTATTCGTTTTGGTACCTAACTCGCAAATAGCCAAATTAACATAAAAAGAGTAGTTATTTTGAAGTCACAGATACACTTATTTTTTTTTATTTTGTTTAAAACTTAAGCTTGTGAAGAACTAAAATAGGTACGTGAACTTTACGTTCTTATAACTTTTGATAAACTCGACCGATTTTGTTGAAATAATGACTAAATAGTACCGTGGTATATACTTATAATAATTAAGTTACTTGCATTTGTAATTTTTAGTCATTTTGAAGATGACCCTGGACATACAAAAAAGCAAATAGATAAACAAATATAAAAATAAATGATTGTATTGATTTTGGAAACTCGCAAATAGCCATATTGACCTAAAAATAAGCAGTTATGTATTTTGAAATCACATACAGCAACTATTTTTTTATTTATTATTATACTTAAAAAACGTCTTTATAAGAAAAATATTAAGTAAATATTATCAGACAATTAAACTCTAAATGTGAAATACAATAAATAGCAAACGTTTTCAAGGTCATATATTCATTGTTAGTCTAAATATCTATCAATGCTCTATACCCTTACCATTCACTAATATTCCCTTAACAGTATGATAATTCCCTTAACAGTATGATATATGTAGTTAGTGTTATACAAGAAATTCTTTAATAAAAAATACAGCACAAGTGCCAAGAAAAATGGTAAGTAGTTGAAAACGTTCGCAGTTTGGGCTGGGGGCGAGTTTTGACAAATTATTTAAGAACGTGTGTAAGGCGACGTGCCTATTATACACATGATTGATCGCTTTGATACTCGTAACGCCAACAATCGTTTCCATTTTAATAATTTTATTTCCAACAGTTCGGTTTTTAAATCTTTTTCATTTGATTTATTTTATTTTCAAATTTTAAATTGAGTTGGGTCAGTGTTTCGAGCTGGTTAATCTTAACCGATGATTGTGGGTTAGGGCCGAGGGAAAAACTCATGTATTTGTATCTGCAAAATTTGTGTTAATAATTTATCTCGTACTTGACTGTAAATCTCTCATAAGTGTATCCATCATCCCGCATTGAAGCTACAGCTCCGAAGCTTCCTCAACTTCGTTAAATGAGGCCTTAGCCCAGCAGATAATAACAGAAATACTTTATTATTTATCATATATTGTGAATTTATTGTCTTGAAATTAAACAGAAGCAACTTGTCTCCACTCTAACAGTGGAGACACGTGTTCGAGTGGAGACTTAGGCAAACGTAGTGTAGGACGCCCTGTGGCAAGGTGGACCGACGATTTAAAAAAGGTGGCAGGTACGGGATGGATGCGGATTGCCCAAGATCGGGATGGTTGGCATTTTATGGGGGAGGCTTTCGTCCAGCAGTGGACGGCAAAAGGCTGAAAAACAAACTTCGTTAGGGGTGCAATAAGAATTTATTTTTTATTAAAAACTATTTCCTGGAACCTGATTGCAGCACCACCTACTGGGTACAATCTAAACGAGACCCATTAAAACACGGAAAAAAAATCATCAAAATCGGTCCAGCCGTTCGGGATGAGTTCTGTGACATATATTTTTCGTGTCGTCACAAAAAAAGGTAGCCCATCGACGTACGATTAATATACCTGTACTTATTATATTTGTATGAGGGATATCCATCATCCTCATATCGGGCCCATTATGACAGTCTCGTAAAGGTTGTATGGCATTAGGCAAAATTAACAACAGTTGTTGATACTTTTGACGTGAAAAATGTGTTTACGAATAAACATCAACGGTTTATGATACTTTTAATATAACCATTACGTATCAAAAGTGATTAATTAAAATATTTTTTTTTCTTGATATAAAAAAATATTAATGATAAAACAAATTGTAGTCTTCACTTATTGTGTTGCTAAAATTAAGGATACAAGAGTACGAAATGGCGATGTCTTCTTGCATACGTTGCCACTTAGGCATCAATACTTTATAGAAGCTTGCATATAATTACACCGTACGTTTCAGAAAGGTAATATTAATTTAATATTTCAAAATATTATTATTTATCATTAAGAAGTTATTTAGTTATATATATAAGTTATTTATTTATCATCAAGAAAGACTTTTAAACATTGATAAATAAGTCATCATAAAAATATAAATTTTTGTTGATTTTCAGGCAGGTTATTAATAATTAATCATATTAATGCATTTTATCATATTTGAATAAACAAACTCCGTAATTAAAATGCTGGAAAAGAGTGAACACATTAGTTTCTTGCAAGTTCCTCTAGGTAGATTTTACATTCCGAATCAATGGTAGCTTTACATTCAATTCTCTTCTGTTTCGTTACAATTAAAAATTGTTTATATGAGCCTTGAATAAAGAAGATTTTTATTAAGATTATATTACGATAAATAGTTGAGAGTAAGTTTAATCCTATTCTTAAATTAATTAAAACTTGAATGTATCATTTATATATTTTTGTCTTGGTGATTATGATACCTAGACAGACAGAAGACTATAATATTTTTTTTAGAATTGGAAGGCGGACGAGCATATGGTACCTGATGGTAAGTGGATAGCAACGCCCATAGACATTGGCATTGTAAGAAATGTTAACCGTCGCTTACACTACCAATGCGCCACCAACTTTGGGAACTAAGATGTTATGTCCCTTGTGCCTGTAATTACACTGGCTCACTCACCCTTCAAACCGGAACACAACAATACTAAGTACTGTTGTTTTGCGGTAGAATATCTGATGAGTGGGTGGTGCCTACCCAGACAAGCTTGTACAAAGCTCTACATACTACATGACTAATATCTAGATGACCAAATTTATCTGCACCAAATACCCGCGGTGGTTTGAAATATAGCATTTAATTTAAGTAACATAAAAATATTAACAAAAAAGCCAAACCCGTCCAACTGATGTAACGAACATTGTGATCATATTCCATTGTTAGGATTAAATAAAGTAGTAACAAAATAATTTATTAATCTATTTGGTTATCGGGAATTTACATATAGAAAAGTGTCCAAAAGTAATTAATTATTGGTAATGAAGGGTTTCATATTTTTGGTAAGTTTTTTTTCATCAAACTTATGTACTTTTTGAAAATAAATAATGGTCTATGATTGAATGATTGTTTACTATAGGGTTGCGAACCAGGTTAGCTCGATTTAGTCCCGGGAAAACTTGTTTCACTCTGGGGAAATCAGTACAACAATTATTACATCTCAAACGCTATCCAATAACATTGACAGAACCTTTAAAGGACCTTTTAGTTATTACAAATCAAATGGCCAACAAAATAAACAAGGTTATTTGCATTAAAATTAAGTGTTCGAGGACGATTTTGCAACAACTTTTGAATGTTTATTATCACTATTAAAATATACGCAAATCTACCACGAATTTAGAACGTATAGCCAAATCAAACCATAAGTAATGACAAATAAACAACTTTGACATTGGATTGTAGCGATATTATCGGTCGAGATATTGAATAATCTACGATATTCAGTATAGATTTGGCTTCTGTAATAGCGACGTAGTTATCGGAATTTGGAAGTAAAATTTAAGCAGTTCAGTGGATATATTTCCACTGAACTACTTATGTCTTCTTAAATTTATATTTATAGTAACTAAGAACTTTGCCGCTTTTGCATACTTTATGTACTACCTGTATTATATGATGTTTGTAAATTATTTGCAATAAAGACTTAATAAATAAATAAATAACTTTTTATAGTACATTAATTAGCTAAGCTATTGGCAATTTTTAAAGAATATGTAAGTTAAGATTTGTTTAAATCTAAATTAGCATAGGCTATAGGTATTGTCGAGAAGAATTTACAAGAAATGAAGTAGTTTATCACTCTTTTATATATCAAATTACAAACATATATTAACTCTATTTAATAAAATCTATACATCCTATATGAAAATCGACGAATACCAAAGAATACAACGTCGATTGTCTTTCTTATTGTTCTAAAACAAGGGATAAATATATAATTTTAAATTAATTTCGAAACTGTAAATAAAGTAAACGTAAATAGATATAAAAACCGAGCAAATTAAAAACTTAATATTAAATAGACTATAATATTTTTATGAACTTAACCGTAACAGAGACTTAACGTATTCTCATCGTCAGCGAATAGTTTTTATAGCATTGTACTCGTACGGTAGCTATAACGGTAATTATAATATAAAATTTCTTACACTGACGAACTGAAAACGCACAGCATAAATTTTGCACAGAAGTTTTTTTATGTAACGAAATTGAGGACTATGAAAGGATTTTCGGAAATTCATTCCATAAGTAACGTTTGAAAAAAGTCGAATGTTTTCTAAGATCGCCAATAGCAAATCCCAGCGGGCATACCGATCGTGCATTAATAAAATGTTACTGAATTTTACATACATAATTGTTAAATTCCGTTATCCATATCCTTAGTTGCCAAATCTATGGTGATACTTAATTCTTTAAGTCGATTTATCATCTTGTTATGAATATTCAGAGAGTGGTCGTCCCAGAGGGTGAAATCCTTTCGAGCATGAGAGACGTAACGCGGATGGTGAGTTTCAAAACAATGCGATATTATCGCGGCATTTACGGAGTCCTAATAAGATTTACCTTAATATTAATTCGCATTGTTGCGTCTATTATTTAGACCTATTATCTGGAATAGATGTTTGTTCTATATTTGAAATTTCTGTAAGTCGACGTTAAACTGGCTTTAAAACATAACTAGTTATCTCTCGTGACTTGCAACAATATATAAAAATGTTATATATAAAATCTTAATATATTTAAATTAAATTCAGAGTTTGATTGCTAGCAAAAATCACTATTGTTAGGAAGTTAAAATGTAAGTATATCACCTATACTAAAACGTAATGTTACCAACTGTATGAAATATTTACGTATAACATTTTATAAATGCCAATGTCGTGGTGTGTTGTGTAGGTTTGTACGTACGATAGGTACCTCAATGGTGGTACCTACTCATTAATTATTTTACTTCTTTACATAAAGATAGAATTGCTAGTTTTAAGGATAAATGAGTAAGTGTTGTCCATAGATACAAAATTATATTATTAATAGTTTACTGGTGGTAGAGCTTTGTGCAAGCTCGTTTGGGTAGGCACCACCCACTCATCAGATATTCTACCGCAAAACAGCAGTACTTGGTATTGTTGTGTTCCGGTTTGAAGGGTGAGTGAGCCAGTGTAACTACAGGCACAAGGGACATATTACATCTTAGTTCCTAAGGTTGTTGGCACATTGGTGATATAAGCGATGGTTAACATTTCTTACAATGTCAATGTCTATGGGCGTTGGTGACCAATTACCATCAGGTGGCCCTTATGCTCGTCCGTCTATCTATATTATAAAAAAAAAATTAATAGTGGAAGTAATTATATATAAATATGTCTATAATGTCAATGGGAAAGCGATTCTATCTGGCGCGTTTGCCTTTCTGTTACATAATAGAAAAGAATAGGTCATTATCCAAATCTATGTAAATAACTGATTATTAACATGAACATTTAAGGCTATTACTAATCATTTACACGGTTAGTTATCTAAATAAGTAATTTCTGAAAACAATAAAAAATTAAATATAAAATATCCATTTATAATTAAAAAAAACCCAGTCATGTAGTTATTAATAATATGTCCACTATATATTACTATTTATATTATATTATATTCTTACTTCAATAATTCATGCGTATAGAATATGTATATAAAGTAAGGCCATAGGCTTTGTAACATTTCATCTTTGTTATAAAGGAATAACCCTACTGTTACAACACAATAATGTCTTCCCAACCTTTAGCTCCATAAAAACGAAAATGATTAATTATTTTTCTGCCCTCTTCAAAACACCGTCTTATTCTTCTAAGTACATCCGTTATTTTCCAGCTCGATGACGATAAGAGGGTGAATTCCTAGTATAAATTAATATTAAATTATTAAATTGATATTTTACTGTAAAATGCTATTTCAAAGTAAAAAAAACATGTTTATTGTAATTTCTTTTCGCAAATTAAAATAAACCTGTTTTTTTCTTCATTTATTACTTAAATGATGACATAATCGCGTCAATGTGTTTCAGTCAATCATTTAAGCTTAATGCTTAATATTTGTGCCATTAGATGAAATATTTTATTCTTTATAAAAAGTATACATAATTCAATTATTATACCAAAAAATTACTCATGTGAAGCATATAGTTAAAGTCAATGTGATAGCCTTATTTGCTTATTGATTGTCACAAACACTTTTTGTAGTTTACTTTAAAAAAATGTTGTTTTAAATTAATGCATAAATTATATTGCTGATTCAAAAAGACTCAGAGGCGATCGTTTCATTCTTATGTACCCGAGTATTGATGAAATAATTTATTTATTTATTGAGTGAGTAATTTGTCGTTTCCCGTAACTTATGTGTCACTTAAAGCGGATCACTGTAAACAAGAATTAATGCCAAACCGCACTAGACCACCCTTTATGGGGCGGAGATAAAAGCCTTTCATTTTGAGAGCTAATACCCCATCGTATTTGTTATATGACCATATTTTTATGAACACGTAAATTTTGAAATTTACATTTAAGTGTACGAGTATGCTCTAAGTCCGAGTCATCTTAAATCAAAGCGTGTAGAAAACAAGATACTTGTTTACGTAGTGTGTAACATATGGTGTTGTATACGGTCGTGTTTTCTATCTTATGGAAAAAAATCCTTTTATACAAATAAAACATTTTTTAGCATTCCACGATTTACTTATGTCATTCAATCAAGTAATGGACATGTTCCGGGAAGACTTTGGTGATTGTTATGAAGTGATCGATGTAATAATAATAATACTTACGGTTAATTTAGTAGTAAGAGTTACGGTTAAATTAAAATCTGTCTTTTTGAAATAACTTTTTGAATCAAACACAAGAAATTTTAGTATTATACGTAATTTCTAAATAATATTTTTTTTTGATAAAAGACAAAATGGTATAGGTTAGTACTAATATCAGAACATTGTGTAAGCATAGAAAAATATAGGTTCATTAATTCAGTTCCACTTATTTTAATGATTTTGTGTAATTTTCGAATGATATTTAGGATATAAGTATATCGAAATAACTTTTGCACTTAAGGTCGTATATGTTCGACAAACACAAGGAATGAATAGGTCTCGGCATCTGAAGCAATGTTTTAGCGGTAACGTATCGCCAGGGAGCCGCCGTCCTTTCCTAACAAGTCGTGCCCGAGGCAGTCGCGGCTTGTTGGAATGTTAAATACTTCCTCAATTTACAAACATCCGGTTTTCTGTAAAAATCTATAGGTAACCGTTCTTGAATACGACAATTAACGTACGTATTTATATATCTTAGCAATAAAAGCATAAGCCTAATTTGATATGTGTAGGGTAAATACATTTCTTTTTCACTATGTATTTATTCTGCCAAAGCTTGTGTATAGAGGTCATATGATATGAACAAACAGATTTTTACAGTAAAAAGGCATTTATACGCGGTCTTTGGTGCGATTGCGTGTAAACTGAAATTGAAGTGTCTCGCTCGAAATGCACGCGGCAAAAGGCGTCAAAGGCTTTATTCACATTCATCGACACGTAACGCCATCACCGGCCCTGGCCACTGCCGTAAAATTTAAAAGGATTGCGAACACATGACAGGGCATAAATAAAATTATCACGTGAGTTTTAACCATAGATTATATAATTTAATAAACATAACTAAATATATCGCACAAGCAATAATTCTTAAATCGAGGAAGTTGTCACAATTTTTAGTACGAAATTAAAGTTTCATAATTAAGATCGAGATTTCTCAATGCTCTATGGAAATTTATTACGGAAAGTTGAGACACCGCGAATCTCAACAGTCCTGAATGAAAGCTTAAAGTTTCAGTGAGGCAGTTACGCTCCCCTTCTAGACGATCAACGTAAATTATTCCCCTAGAAGAAATCTCCAAGGGCTGAATGACGGATAAGGGACGAGAGGTTTTATTGCTAACACCAGCCTACGTTTGTTACAGCCTTAAAATACCACCCAAAATGTTAATTAGGGGATAATATTATTCAATATCGACTTATTGATTTTATTAATGAAGGAAAAATTCGTTTAGAGTAAATTAAATCAATGTTAATTGACTCTGGAATATCCGTCAATAGAGGTTGTCGATCGACTTAGGATAAAATGTAGAAGAACATTGAAAAATTCAAACAAAATATGTATATAAAAGAACTTTGAGGCATTGTCTAGTAGTAATAGATAGTACTACTGTCTAGTAGTAATACATAGAACATTTAGACATCATTTAAAGAATACGTCTTTACAATTTTTTATAATAAAAAACATATAAAATAATTATGTCAAATAATACCAAAAATCTATTCACATTTTATAAATTCTTTTTACCAAACAATTTCTGATTATAATTTTCCAAGAAATAAGTATATTCCATTATGTCGAAAATTTACCCTTGAAGTTTGTTCGAAGCGCGCCATGAAACGTGGCACGCGTAGCGCAAGCTGTCATTTCCTGAAGCATGCTTCCAGTTTTCCTTTTTACGCAACGCTGCTAATTACAAAAATAATAACTGAACGAAAATAGCTAATAATCTCCCGTGGACTTAATCTGCTTGGTTAAAGGCATTCTAAAGCTCATTCCGTGATATAATCGACACGAATTTTTCACGTATATTTCTTTCACTCACAAATCCAATTTAATTAAGGCGGGGAACTCGCGGTTAAAATCCTATTTAAGCCGTTTTTATTACCGCCCGTCGGGCAAAGACGGTTCGCAACCGCGCTCAAAGAATTTGAGCGCTCGCGGGGATTTCACTGGCTTTTATCTTAGCAGTCCTGGAGATAGTAAGTGATCTGAATGCAAATTTTATTTATTAAAACGGTATATGTCAATATTAATGTAGTACTTTATTTCTTTTTTGGCCTACATACAATTCATGATGAGGTCTATTGCAGTGATTTGTAGATTTAAAAATATTTATTTGAACTCTATAAATGATAACTTTCACTTCAATATATCACAAATTAATTTTTATATACTAGAGGTCCCGTTTTGGTCGAATATCCGTATACCGTAATTCATTGCTAATAAAAATTAGATTTAACATCCAATATATTTTTTTATTTTTTTTGTCTATACAGGTAATTTTTAATTATATTATTAGTTAGCGAAACCAGTTTGGTAATAAAAAAATAAACCTAATGAAATGTCAAAAAACGTTTGACAACGATAAATAGACTAGTGTTTGACATTGGCTTTATTTAATAGAAATTTCCGTTAACACTGTTGTACTTGAATATAAGATATTTTCGGAGGCAAGGTCTTTGACAAACACATGAGAAAAACGTAGGTCATGTGTTAAGAGGTACGCGTTTCTATTAGCACGAAGTACGGATTGAGAGATCGTTTAGGTGCTATTATACTATTTGTGAGTCTTTATTACGTGGAGCACGGAAGTTGGAATTCATGTTCGCATTACAAAAAAAAAATAATCACTTTTTTTACAGATTTCAAAAATAAAATGAGCTAAATCTTCATTTTACATATATGATAGTATAGCATAATAGTAAATACTAGAGATGAAATAATGTTTAATGTTAGGGTCAACTACACTGGCCGCCAAAAAAATCGACCCACCCGTATTTTTTTACTTACAAAGTTGTTATCTTAACTATGCGACGACCTAGGTGGATTGTTTTACTTATGGGACATACATTTAACATTTTATTACCCACTTGATATTGATTTGGAGGAGTTGTAAGTGTTATTAAGGATATTTGGAATATTTTTAAAGTATTGATAAGAAAACGTTACTTTGTGCACAAAGTGCATGGTTAGTTTATTTCCAGTTCTTAACGCGGAGTCATCTCGGTTCGATGTTTATTATTGATTAAGTGTATGAAACTTTGTTGAAACAATAATTTTAATAAGTTTAAACATAAAAAATGGATACTACTGAAGCAGAAGCTGCTCAAGTCGTAGCTCTTATTCATGAGGGGTTAAGTCAGCGAAATGTGGCTAGAACACTAAAATTAAGTCGTTCAGCGGTGCGAAGAGTGTACAAACGCTACTTGGAGACTGGGGAGTATCGCCGGAGACCAGGATCTGGCAGGGGGCGTGTCACGAACCCGACCGATGACCGTTTTATTGGTTTGACGTTTTTAAGAAACCTACATCTTTCGGCTGTTGACGTTCAAGGTAGACTCCGAGAAAGTCGTGGAGTGTCTGTGAGTGAAAATACTGTAAGAAGAAGACTTCGAGAGTAAAACTTAACCCCTCACAAGCCAGCAACAGGACCAAAACTCACAGCATCCCATCGACAAGCAAGACTACAATTTGCTAGGCATCACGTCGATTGGACACTGGACCAATGGGAGACAGTATTGTTCAGTGATGAAAGCCGAATGTCTCTAGTAGGCTCTGATGGACGACGTAACGTCATGCGAAGGCCAGGAGAACGCTACTCTCAGTGTTGCATTCGAGAAACAGTCCGATTTGGTGGAGGCTCAACAATGTTTTGGGGAGGTATTTCTTTGACGGGACGCACAGAGCTGGTTTTTTTCCGTAATCGTGCTGTTAATGCTGAAACTTACATAACGGACATTCTGGAGCCTCATGTGATGCCTTACACTGGATATATTGGGGATAATTTCCAACTTATGCACGACAACGCACGACCTCACGTCGCTAGAATTGTTAAAGACTATCTCAGGGAAGTCGAAATTCCAGTTATGCAGTGGCCAGCCAATAGTCCGGACTTAAACCCGATAGAGCATCTCTGGGACCAGCTAAAACGTACGGTTCGAGTACGAAATTCAATTCCAGAAACCCAGAATCAACTGGAAGCTGCCCTAACTGAAGAATGGCAACGGACCCCACAGGAAGACATTAAAAAGCTAATCAGGTCACTTAATAGGCGTATGCAGGCAGTGATTAGGTCAAGAGGAGGAAACACTCCCTATTAAAGTAAGATTTAGGCACCCAAATTTAAAAACAAACGGCATAATCGTTTTGTACACAAAAAAATAAAATTGCGTAAAATTTTGTGTTTTCGTGTTTTGTCACATATTTACCTAAAAACCTATTTTTTGCACACTATTTCTGTTTTTGTACAATCCTACAATTGCATTTTTTCATTATCAATCTTAAAAATATAAATATGTGGTAGTTAAAACCATACGATAGCTTTTTTACAAAAAATGTAGGTGGGTCGATTTTTTTGGAAGCCAGTGTATAAAAGTTCAATACATCTAAAATTAAATTAAAAAATACACACATATACATACTAAGATATAAATATATAATATGTATTTTTGTGTGATTTTTAAGTAACAAATACTACTCACCTTATCCGAATCTCGGGGGAACGGCTGGCCGGATGTTTACTCTCAATTCTGAAAAGATCCGGCTAATCCCACCGCTCCCGGTAAAACTTGCCTCCTTACATTCAACCATACGTATTTTATAGAGTATGTTTCACTATGGTATTATAATTAGTAAAATAATAAATCCTTAGGAATTATTTAAATCAATTTACTTACATTTAAAAGTAATTTACTTACATTTTATACAAGGTAGGTAATCTTTTTCCAATACGATATTTTCGTTGCAGGCCAAAAGCTAACAGGGTCGTGGTAATGATCCGAGAGTGCATGCATAATTTACCCGCAAAGAGCTTGTTTTGTAACGTTATTAGTTCGTAATCTCGCAGGAAACAGCCAACAACATCATTTGCTTCATTTTAAATATTAAAATAATTTATTCACTGCGTCTGAAAAGCAATGCAGTCAGTATTGCTCTTTTGAATTTTAAGCCCAAATTACGAGTCGAATTGACGGTAACTGCAATTCTATGTTAATAGTGCTAAGACGTTCTTCTTGAATTCCTTCGTAATATTCATAGCTTTTGTAAGCCGAAGTACTCTGAATTAAGTTTGTTTTATTTTTATATACATATATATTTCATATAATATAACAAATTATTCATTCACTCATTTACTTGGTGGTAGGGCTTTGCGCAAGCCCGTCTGGATATCACCCACTCATTTTTATTACAATTAAAAAAACTCATAATACAGAACATGTGTCAACATCCTAATTATGATAGTGAAAATAAAATGTTACACACACAATGAATTGGATTATCAACTTGAAAAGCACGCTAAAGAATAAAAAAACCATTAATAATAATGAAAACGAACTAATCCAAAAGGGAGATGGAATAAGTTACTTCATCAGTAGCAAGACGGAGTTTGCAATGATAATTTAATCACGGTGTAAGTGAGCCGAGGACTCTTATTGCTTTGCCTCGGAGGTGGTAATAAAATAACTGACGTGATTATACAACATAAAATGTTACCTTCAGTTCTATTTCATTGTGCTATTAATTCAAAACGTCTCGTTTCATCAAATATCTTAAAATCTTATCTTGAGAGAATTAATTATTGTAATTATTCAATTTTATGAAATCTTAAAGATAACACTTAAATACGTATAAACGAAGACTATTTAAATTTTGAATTTTGAGTATTTTATAAATTTGATTAACTCTCGTTACGTTATCATTCTTCATTATTGTCATATATTCTGCCATTCTTCTTTTTTAAATTCACTGAATATCTATTAACATTATGTTGACAGTTATAATATAATTCAGATAGTATAATTTAACGAAAATCATCTTCGTACGATATCAGAGACAATCAGACTTTGCGGCATGATTATCATTTATTTAGGCATAGGGAGGAATGATAAAGGGAATGATTAAACTAAGCGAACTGGTGGATAATCACATAAACAGATTCCAGAAGGTGTGTCAACAGTCAACAGGCACACACATTTGAATGCTGTATGCAAGTCAACGCATTGCAACTGTCGTCTGCTTACTTACATAGATGAGTACCCGATTTACTCCTCTAAATGCTGTCTTACTTCAAGCAATAAGGTTATCGTAACATTATATAAATCTTCTTTTGTTGTATACGAAATCTTGGTTATTATAAAAAAAAACTGTTTGCATTTTTCTACTATCAAAACAAGGTAAACCTTTGCTTTCGTTGAATTTTTGTGTTCGGTGCATGCTCAACGTGAGAGATGCCTAGCAGAGAACGCACCATCCTCCTTTGTGCCAATTTTAATTTATACATGCTTAGTACGAAATTGCTTTGTTTATTTTTTTTATATTCTGAAATGATAATTTGATTTAAATGAGTGTTTTCAATATTTTAAAGTGACCTTTGTTATTGGATTTTAATAGGCGAAAAGAGTTGGTTTCGTAGAACAAAAAGGATATCGTATTAAAATAACATTATTCTTCGAGTTGGCACGATACCAATTACGGTTAATACTAAGTTAGATACCATGGTACAATTTACGTTTGTAGTGGAAATGACTTTATTGATAGCCTATTCTCTTTGGCCATTGGCCCTCTTACAGGCTCTGTCGAAATATGAAATAATCTGATTTTAATATATACATGCGATTGTGAAAACTTAATGAGCTAATATAGCAGTTATTGAACAAAAAATACGTCAATGTTTTTGTATATTCCTATCATTGATAAGTTATCTATTTTAGTTGTGATTTGCGTCATTTTCGAAGACGGCGGGCGCTTGCTTTCTCAGGCCCTGTCGAGTGCAGGTGATAAATCGTAAGTCGACATGACTTTTTACTAACGAGACAAGTTGACGCGTGTCTGCTCGTAAATATATTCACGGAGCGATTGTTAAAGCCATGCTGACAACACGTTCCGTGTCGGTTTTACATGGGATATTTTTTTGTTAAAAGTCATCGGCTTCACTGAGGGACTGTCGGAATGTTTTCGTCCGATTTTGGGAATGGAGATTTTTCAGGGCGGTTCAGTAGGCGCCGTGTCGTACAAATGCACCGATGACAATAAATATCGGGCGCGGCGAGCCGTGAAATCGAATAGGCTCCGTCTGTGAGCGCTTTACAATCAGCAGCCGCCTGTCGCACGCCTATACCCGCTCCGCTATAACTTACTGACTTTTCCATGCATAAAAACTTATTTCAACTCTATTACCTGAATGGGAATTTATTCAATTTATTATAATTTTGAAACGATAACCTTTTTCGTTTTTTCTACAAAATGTCCGTGCCAAATTCGAATGCTGGGGATAAAAATAGTTCTTACTCGTTTAAATATATTAAAAGTAGGTTTGATTGAGCCACAGGGGTTATTACCCTGTGGCTCAATAAATAATTGACGCGCATTTAGTATTTAACAGCTGTGTCGTAAGAACGCTTCTAAATTATACATTTTAAACATTCGCACGCAGAACGAGAGTAATTTGCGGTGTCGCTCCCCCCGTGTCCCGTGACGCGTGTTCGATTAGAGCACAAGTAATTCCGGAAAGGAAATTGAAATCTTAGCAATGCCCCACGGACCATATTTCTACCGCGGATTGAGGTATAAAATGAAAAACAAATTTAGGTACATAGAAAGTATATACAATTCGAATAGAAAGCTCTAAATAAATATATGGTAGCATGAAAGTAGTACTTACGATAATTACAACATACAGTCTATGATATTTAGTTGTATTATTTATTGTTTTAATGTTCACGATTAGTAGCATCGTTCTCTAATACCGTTAGCTTACTTCTATTAATATTAGTAATAAGGACTTGAACGTATTAAAATTTAAATATATTAGAATATACGGGAAGTATAAACATGTGAAATAAACTTTATACTTAGACGATTTGCTTTTGTTATTTTTAAAGTTTTTTTTTTTCTTTCTTGTAAAGAATATGCAGTAAATTAATAAAATCATGTTAATTAATTTACAGTTTACTGATTAACTATAATTAAAATAATAATAACCTATTTTACGAATATAAATCTTTAAATTTATTTCAATTTTGTTCGATACCAAATAGTGCTGTCCTAGTTAAATAACTTTTGTTTATTTCTATTAAATTTGTTTGGTATGGCTTCAGCTATAGTAATTTACGACAGTGTATTTAATGGTATAAAACTGTGACAAATGGGTTCACACTCTCGTATTGTTTTTTGTTTAAAGTAGCGTAACATTGCAACGACTTGCTCATAAATTATATCTAACTTTGTGTTGCATTATAATGCTTAAAAACGTCATTTTACGTTTTAAAACAAATAATACAAAAACCAATTTTCATTTTATTAGAGGTCATTCGTCCTTATAAATTTACTGCCAGGTTTTTTTTTGATTGTTAAATTATTCAATTAAATTTTAATTCCGTTCTAATCAAACGATTGAAACTAAATTGTTCACAATCATATATCTAATGATCCATTTTTATTTATCTACAAGATTTCTTTTGTACTTGGGTAAAATGATATAAAAATTAAGCACATTATGTATATTAGTGTATTAGTTATTATGCAATAAAGTATTAAATTAATATTCGAAAAAGGACTGCCTAGCGATGAGAAAGTCGCAGGTTCGATCTTTTGAGATGTACTGTTTTATTATTCAATACATAAAAGGGAATTACTGATATAGTTTATATATTTAATGTGAAAAACTATAATATATCAAATTAATTATTATTGATAGTAAGTAGTGAAGTATATCATTATTAATTTGTTACGTTAAATATTATTATAATGAAAAAAAAAACAATTGCGCAAATTTAAATAATTAATTAAAAGATGTAAACGTAACAATAATACAATGATAATGTTATTAATAAGTAATATAACAATAGCGCAACTATAAGCAATCGCAGTTCTAATTCACACGCAAACAAATGCTCAACTGTGCATGTGACTCAGTGATATTTTACGTTGCATTTACAAACAGCGGCGGAATAATCGGGTGTGGAGTAATGAACACAAGCCTGGGGCCCAGGAGTTTAATTTTCCTCTTCCGCGCGGCTGTCCGCTCGCCCGGGCTCATTAATGGAGCGACAATACCTCGCGCCTCGTCATTTGCGCCTTCGCGTCTACCGTCGAATGCTAAACAAAAGCTTTTCTATACGAGACTCTCACAATGTTGCTTGAAAAATATCGAGTATTCTGTTTACATATTATTATTAAAACCGTATTGTTTTATATGTTATTGTAGCGCGGAACAGTAAGCTTGTCTTGTTACCAGATGTTTAATTATATTTATAAACGATTATGTAATAATATAAATAAACGTGAAATTTTACGTGAAAATATAGTTATATAATTATTATATATGTATAGTATAAGTATATACTTCAATGAATTTGGTAATTAATTTTAGTGCAAAATATATTCAAAAAGTTGCTATAATATTTCCAAGTACATAAAAGTGTCATGTGTTATTCTTTTATAAAAAGGTAAAAAAATACTATTTATAAATAAAACAGTCAATTAAATATGTCGAAACAGTTTCTAGCTAACTAGTAACACTATCAAGATATTAAAAGATTTATTGAACGGTCGAAAAAGGTAATGTTCCCAATAATAGTCCGAGTTCCTGACTTGAACTGCGACATTAGTCTCATGAATGAATCATCGTGATCGTGTCCCTAGACCCCGGCGGTCGTATTCGATTAGCACGAATAATTCCGAAAGGGAAATTGAAAAGCTAAAGCGGTGCCCTAAGGACTTGCTCTTTCTGTTATTTGCGGGCAGATGTTACAAGCGTACGGAATACAAAACCAAATATATCTATCAATATTGATCTTTAAAATATATCCCGATCAAGTATCTGTTTAATTTAGAAATAATATATTTTATTCAAAGGAACTATAATGATAATGCGATGTTTTTCGTCGGTGAAAAAATATTTATTGTAGTTAAAATTTTTGTTGTCTGATTAAATTAAATTACTTAAAAACTATATATTCTTCACATACGATGACAATATTTGGATAGCATAGTATCGGATTATTTTAAGCTTGACGCAAGAGATGAAACATAAAAATAACAATGTCAATTAGCTTAAAATAAGTTTCGATATTTTTTATTCGAGCGACTTTAACTGCAGAACGTTTCTATGCTATTTTGATTTTTTATATTATATTATTTTATCTTATTTATAGAACTCTTCATTAGCAAATGTTAGGAATATGTCTAATCAGTGTTGTCTTACAGTGCAGTCGTGCCTAATTAGTCTCTTTGTTGCGTGTCTCGAGTGATATAAGCTTTAAATGAAAAAGGGGGATGTTAGGAATATGTCAAACCAGGAAAAAGTACTCAATTGTCTATGGGAAAATCTCAATGTCTTTGAGTAGTATCTCTAATATTTGACAAAAGGCCAGAAGGCTATTTATAAGTAGGGTCTATGCAGAATATCTTTATTATAATTAAAAGGTACATAGTGAATCGGTGGTTAAACAAAACAAGACTTATAGTGATATCAATACAGTGAATTTGAATAAGTTACTGAGAAACGTTTAAAAAAAATATATACTATAGACTACTAGTAGTAGTCTAGACTCCCTTTCTATTTTGTTCGAATGCCTAAGAATAAAAGAAAAATCAAATCATGTTGCATCTATTGCCACGAACGACATTTTTGCCTTCTGTTTATAGATATACATACAATGGCCTCTCTTATTTAAAAGGTGCTAGCCGCGATTCCCGTTTTAGCTCCTTTAATAATCAGTGACACTATGGGTAATAGAACTTCTACACGGCATGACATTAGGCTTTGGAATTGGGCTGACACACTTCAATCCACGTTTTTTAGACCGGTTACGTGCAGAACATTCCATGCAGCGTAAGCCGTATAGGCGTAGGTTTATTTTGTTTCTGTTTGTTCAAGATCAAATGACATTATGCCGAATATTATTTAATTTATCTTCTCATCAATAGATGGCGTTAGATGTATTTTACATCGCGCTATAAAAATGTTTTTTTGAAGGAACTAAGTAAGTTTTTGTTAATATATAATGAGAGAGACCAATTACACTATCTGACCAGCAGTACATACCTCGTTGTTTTTGTTTTGAAGTCTCATAGTACCAATACTACCGGGTAACCCAAATCACTGTTTGTTTGAAAAAACTCTGACCATAGGTGCCAGAAACATGGGCTTGATTTAATTATTTAATATAATATTAAAATTAAAATAATACATTCATTCAACTGGAGATCCAATACCTGAAGAGGAATTCGGCTATCGTACAAGTTTAGCAACAAAAATATAGCCTGAAGACTTCAAGACTTTCTAACTGTAAATGTAACTTTTCTTTACTTTTCAATTATATTATCAAGTATTAATTTTGTTTGATGTTGAAGATAGTGTACACATAAAATATTCACTCAACGCTTATTTGCACAATGACCTTCTAATTATGTTCTCACTAAAAGCAAATTATCAGGGTTTTATATTTATAAAATGCCATAAAACTAGATGTATCTTATTTGTGATGTTGCAAAATGTATAGTTGGTAGTTTGAAAACTCTTAAATTTACTCAAACTAGTATTTTTATATGTTCAACTTACATTTAAAAGATTATAGATTATAATCAGCAGTAGCCCAATAAACCGTATTACCGTAAGTCATAAAAAGTAACTTTGGTTAAAACAATGTAGTTTCTTATTCTATTCGCAGATAATGAAAGGTTTGTCGGCAGTGGGTAAGCTATTTGCTTTGTCTTTGGATTCAGTTGTAAACAGCAAATAGCCGGACACGGTTCTGTTCGGTAATCCGGTGTTAATTAGCAGTCTGTCCAGCACGATGCAGTGGTGACTCATGGCTGTGGTGCTTATTGAGTGCAAATTGAAAAGATACTAACAATTCTGGGTGTATGTATGGTAATATTCATGTATATTATCGTTTTGTCTCGTCATATATTTATTATTAAGATACTATTTCTTTTAAAATTTTTGTTTATAATAATGAATGATTTTATTTGTTTTTTGACATTTCGAATTAGTTATTTGTAATATTTTATTTAAAAAACGTTAAAGAATAATTATTTATAATTTTAATATAATCAGATAGTAAGGTTCAAATGAAACTGTAACGTATGGTCTTTTATAAATATTGTTGATATTTTTTGGGGTTAAATTGAACATTGTAATGGTATACAAAATGCATTATTCCTTTGTATATTACCTTGAAGAACTAGGGAATTTATTTATTGTTGCCTAAACTTTTGGTAGTATGTCTCGTGCGTCCCTATTGTAATGTAACGAAGTAACGCGCGCAGCATACGACCCGCTTTTATCAAGTTGTTACGCGCGTGTGTTGTGGGAATTCATAATTATCTATCTTAAGCGAACATTATGTTGTTAGGGGTTCCTTTTGGTTGAAGTATACTTATAAATTAATTTATTAAGCGTATTTTACTTAAGTGATTTTACATTGAAAAATGATTTTGTATGTATATTTTCAGCTTTATATTATTACTTCAATTTTAGTTTTACATATGATATAACACTTCCAAACGATATAATTAATGAAATCACTGTATATATGACCATATGGATTATATGACCGCGAACCGTGTAAATAAAATATTTAATTTATTTAATATAGTGATTATATTATTTAATATTATATAAACTTGATAAAATATTATCAATTAGGATAATCTAATGATTATTATTTATTTAAACGGGGAGTTTGATCGTTCAACAAATAACAAGCAATTTCAAGAATTATATTGTACGGCTGGGGATAACACCGCCGCTAATCCAAACTTAATTGGTGGTCAGAAGACTATTAGACTTGAGCAGTAGCCCAATGCAATTATCGCGACAAAGGATTTACAGAGTCGCCTTATTACACCTCCATTAAATAAAAGGAAACTAATGCTTTCATATGTGTAAGAATTTTAAGAAAATTATAAACATGAGCTCAAAATTACATTCTTAAGAAATATCCTTTTTATTTATTATAATAAAAAAAGAGTTTAAAAATCTAAAATTATTAAATGTTGGTAAAAATGTGATTAAAATTGTCTTAAGACAATTTATAATCTTGATTTTAATAAAGTAATAAAAATATTGTACAAAAAAACCATCGTAAGTTCATATCAAAAAGTTTTGAAAAAATGATATTGGAAACCATAGGCAAAAACGTTTCAAAACACAATATAATCCTAAAGTCATCTCAGACATGAAAGAAACACATCGAAATTCTTAAGGGGAAAATATTACTTTGCAATCGCGAAATTCTTCGCTGAAACAACTCGCGGAAGGTAACGTTCATTTCGACAAAAGACGAGCAATATTCCGTGCACAAAGGAGAGCGCCGATAGATTCAATGCAGTGACACAAGAAATGGCGGAACAAAGCGGTAACAAAGCTCATATTGAAAGTTACATCGTGGCAGATTCCGGCCGTCCTCGCTGTACCCGCTCCTACGAGTATGTCGATCACAAATATATTTAATGCATAATTAATTGGAACATATTTTGTCTCTTTCTGTGGATAAATATATGTAATTTAAAAAAATACATATTTCTAAACAGAAAATCGCATAGCACATTTTTCAATGTTCTAATAGTTAAAGTGTTTATTTCAAATATATAATATACTTAGGGAGCTAAAGAAAAAAGTTTAAAATTTTTAAAAGAATAGCTTAAGAATAAAGACTACAACTTTTTACCTTATAATTGACGTAATATTGAAACGAGTTTGATTGATAGTCATTTCATTGGATTTAATTCTTTGAATTTGTAAGTTTTCGTAATAGTGAGTTGGTTAATTTAGTACGAAACTTATAAAAGTGACAACCTGTAAATCTTTATATTCTGCATAAACACCTTCTCTTTAGCTAAGGGGAAAAATCACATTGATGGTTTTTTAAATTGTGAATTCAGTATATTATTTTAAGGTAGATACGTATTTCTTTAAGATGTTTTTCTTAATACATAAGTATTGTATTTAACAAGAATTGTAAATTTAATTAATAACTTGAATATCTTTGATATTTCTACATTTTAATTGAAACCAAGTAATCAGTAAATAAAAAGTTGTATATAGTCGTATTCTATAATATGATTATTACAATCATCCCCTATGTAGAATTTTCATTCATGATATTTTTTTCATAAATGAACATTTCCATAATGCAAGATAACACAGACAGATGAATGGGCAAATTAAGAGATAAAAAAATATACTAGCCAGTTTCAGTTCAGCGTCAGGTGAATTTTAATGTTACAAGAAAAAGTTACATTAAACATTCAATTTTTAGTTAATATTTGCAAGATTCAAGAGATTTATTTTTTCTAATTTGTAAACAAAGCTTAAATACGACGTACGTGCAGTGTAAATGATGTATTTTATAAATAATTAAGAGGCTTATACAGCATCGTGTCATACAGTTCGTATTTATTCGTTGAATCCTTAAACGTGTTAAGTATAAAAATTATTAACTACGTCTTTTAACTATAAGTTAGCAAAGTCACTAAGTTTAACATTATACGATTAGAAAGTTTAAGAAGATCGAGAAAAGACGCATGCGCGCGATATACGCACCACCCCTTAAGCCTTACGACCGCCTCCCTTAACAAACATTACCTGAAAATTGAACCTTCTGTTCTGAACCACAGAGTGTTACAGTGCGGTAATTCATCATGTAACCAAAGTTTGAAACTCTTCATGATCCTTCAGTTCTAAAGCCGTCATTATGCTTGTGTAGGAAGAATTAAATTTTTGTAACCTATTCTACGTATGCGCTACTTAGTGTCATACTTATTTATCTCAATTTAATATAACGTTCAATGTAAATTTGGCTTAATTTAAAGCAGCATAAGGCACGTTTTCGGTTGTGTGAAAGGTAACGTCAGGATAATTGTCGAATAAGGAGCACAGAGTTCAGTCGGCTGCGAGCCTCGACGGAGTGCGGATAAGTTATTTCGTCCGTGTCGTAGTGCGCCCGTAACTTATTTCGTAGCATTTGGTCGCAGCTTTGTCGTTCTAATGTTATTTATTACTTAAAGAAGTGTTTCATACTTTTAATTTATGACTATTTTTTTATACCAAAAATGAACATAAAATGAAGACATATGAAGGTAAATAGTTACTAGTCGAAAATAAATATTAAACAGCTGACAATAGGAAAAGTAAAATTTAAGTGTTCATAAATTGTTGTTATGAAATAAAAAATGAAGCAATAAATTGGCCTTTATGCTTAATATAGCGCGAAATGTTTTCTTTATTTTACCAGCAATTGGGTGAAAATGTAAGTCACGTTTACAGTTAAGATTTATTCATAAGTTAATTAATTTTCTTGCTAAATTAAAACGGGATTGTTTTACTGTATCTTATAATAAATAATTGAGAGTGAATGTAAATCGTAGTTAGTAAAGCGGGTGGCGGGCGGCGGGCGGCGAGCGGCTCGTGAACGGCGATCCCGGCATATTTGCCGTTTCCTCGACATTCTCTTAGTTAATTAAAGCCCATTTGTATATTGTTTTGAGAAATATAATTTATGTGATAAGCAAACATTTTAACGCCTATGAAATATTTTAATGGACCTTTTCCATATTGCATTATTTCTTAGCAAATTTAAATATTGAACCATTTAACATTTCACCGATCAGTATAATACTTACTAAATAAGGTTGTGAGATTTTATATTTTGTTGTAAAAAGCATGAACGTTTAAGTAATATGACAATTAATAAACAACAACCTCTACTCCACCTCCTTGTCGATTACAAATAAGCCCGCCTCAATCCTTCGCCCCGCCTACTATTTGGAAGGTAAATAAGTCCTTATGTACTGCGCTATATATGTACATTCAATGATTATTGAAAATTTATATACAGTCAAGTTATATGTCAAAATGATATGACTGTACTAACGATATATTTCTTACACTCGTGTAAAATACCAGTCATTAATAAAAATTGAAAACGATATGTTACAAAAAATATTTTCAATTAAATCAAAATATTTTTTTTTTCGGTATTAGACTTTAAAATCGCCTCAAATATATGCAAATAATAATGTAATTATTTCATATATTTTGAATGTTAGTATAACAATTGACAAACAGAATAACACTAACGAATAGAATCAACAGCGAGTGAAACTTTCGCAGCTAAAAAGTCGGAACTCTGTGTACAATGTCTGGAGAACAGTGAACTCTAACAAGCTGGTCATCCGAACTTGTTAAGCGTGTCTGAGCGACGGTGGACGCATAATTCTGCGGGCACACTTCCTCTTCGAGTATCAGATATTTCCAACTTATTCGTGGCTCGAGAACAACCAAAGAGACCACCTCACCGCATGGGTGATTTGGAAGCTTGGATTATTCCTATATAATAATAAAGCTCCATAATGGAAACTAATTCCTTAGGACGTAATCGACAGACACCCGCAGCTAGAAACCACATCATCTACACCGATCACAAAGGAAGAAAGTGAGTACCACAAGTTCAATTACAAAGTGTATCAATTAGTTGAAGGAGTGAATTTAAACCAAATAAATGAGCGCTATTATTTCTCTCAATTTAGTCTAACAAGCAAGTTAGAGTCAAAGGTTCGTTGAAACGAGGAATTCAATGACCGTGAAATTTGTAATCTTCATTAATTTTAACGAAAGTTCATTCAGAGTCTTCTAACCCTTGTGTCTTTACTTCGATTTATGACATTGATATTCTTATGTATGAATACGATGTTATATTAATACAATCAAGCATTTTATAGATACTATTATATATAAAATAATAATACAGACATTAAATTACTTACATCAAAACAGTTTCTTTATTTTTAAAATTCTTGGTAATGACTTATAGTAGAATTACTGTTATCTTGGATCGTTATATTCTAAAACTACTAAAATAGGTCGAAAGCGTATAATGTTGTCTAAATGCTTGCAAACTTATCTTAAATATAACTTATATATTTTTTTTTTATTTGAAAATATGTTTTGACTTTTCTTTTTAATCGAACGTTTAATGCTATATTTCAACAGAATTATTTTTTATATCTATCTATTCTTAAAAATAAAGTATACATGTTTTTTTTTTATATGCCCCTGGATGGCAAATGACTCTACTCCACCTGATGGTAAGTGGTAGTAGAGTCCAAACGCGACGACGGCCAGTACAGACGGGAAAAACGTTCTGCACTAGCCGCCTTCGCCTTGCCGGCCCGCAAGATGCCTCTTCACGCCTCGTTTGAAGGAATAAACATATACTATATTAAATTCTTTTTACTCGTGCAGTATTAAACATGCACTATTTGTATGGAGAGAATACCGATATCGAAGGAAGTACATAAAAAAAAATTTGATTTGCACTTATATGTAGTTTAAAAGTGAAAATAAGTATAATTTTGACAATAAACTTGTTTAAAGCTCTGATTAATATATTAAACTTATTATCTTAATATGTTTCTCTATTGTCAATACAAATCAATGCAAATTGTAGATTATTAAAAAAGCTGTGACGCTTAAAATTAATATTATTAGTAGTCATTTCAACCGCTCACACCTATCGGAATAATTGCGAAAGACAAAACATATTTTAGGGTAGTTCATTTAAATTTTAGATATAGTTACGATTCTTTAATAAAGAGTAATTCATTTTAATTTGATAACAAGAATATAAATTATTAAGCAAATCTAAGTACAGTATACGAGTATTCTGTACGACCAACTCGTAACTCAAAGTTTCGACGTTGAGGATCTTGAAATATCGGAAATGTTCTACGACATTGACTGTAATAATAATGATGATAATTAAAAAATACATGCATCAAAATAACGTATCACCGTAAGTCGGTTTATAACATTTTATAATAGAAATACGAAGTGAATTCTTAAATTCCAATAAACTTCCAATGTACACTACTTATTCATTTATGTAACTTAACTTATGTATTGCTCATTTATCTGAATAATTTTATCATTACTGTCGCTAGCACTATTTAAGAAACAAAGAAAAGTTTGTTAGTGGCATAGAAACTAACTTTATTATAAACTTACTGGTGGTAGGGCTTTGTGCAAGCTCGTCTGGGTAGGTACCACCCACTCATCAGATATTCTACCGCAAAACAGCAATACTTGATATTGTTGTGTTCCGGTTTGAAGGGTGAGTGAGCCAGTGTAATTACAGGCACAAGGGACATAAAATCTTAGTTCCCAAGGTTGGTGGCGCATTGGATATGTAAGCGATGGTTGACATTTCTTACAATGCCAATGTCTAAGAGCGTTGGTGACCACTTACCATCAGGTGGCCCATATGCTCGTCCGCCTTCCTATTCTATAAAAAAAAAAAAAAAAACTGATGTAGACATTTTACGATGACATATATTTACACAAGTTTTGTATTTTATTATCAGTATGTTATTGTCCTAGTGAATGTAATATGACATTGTACTGATCCTTAAAAGAAGTATCTAGTAATAGTTAAAAGTATTATTTATATTTATATTTAGCAGTTAAATCGGAATGGTATATTGCATAACCTTCTTGCTTATTATTTTTTGTTTTTTTTTTTTGGATTTCATGTTTTTTGTATATTGTGACTAACTTACATTTTCATTTTTAATTCTATCAAAAGTCTTTCCTAAAAATAGGTAGATTTATTAGATGTAGCAACATAATCATACTTTCGTTCCAATTCTTCTGTATCGCTATATCTTGGTCTAGCATTTCGAAATAAACGTGTTTTTGAATTACGAGTAAATTTGTTATTATTCAAAAATCGTTAATTTTACTAACTTGACAAATACAACGAAAGAACGCCTTCATTTCAATACATTTACTAACTGAGAAAAAACTTGTTCGTTTCGGAGATTTTAGCTTACAATTTATATATGTGTATATGAGCGATATACCACTCGTCATAAGACCTCCTAAACTATCTTGTCCTGTCGTGTCATGTTCTTACATGTTCTCAATTAAACAAAATATATTAGATTTAAATAGCAAAATATTTTATATGTCGCATATTTGTATTTCGCTTTATAACTATTATGGCTAGTTTCCATAATATTAATTCAGGCGAATGAGCACTAAAACCAGTTACCCATATAAATAAATTTATGACATACAAGGGGGTAGTTTTACTATCATCAGAGCGTCTGTATTCTGGAAAAACTTGCATAAAAGAAGATATAAATAATTTACAAAAACAATTGCATGTGTTACTTCTATTCCACGGACTAACTTCTGAAAAAAATCTATATATATTGATGTAATGATCTCCTGACCGATTTCAGCTACGGTGGTTAATCTCGAGGGAAACGAACAAACTGCGCAGGACATATTACAGTGCAGAAGTGTGTGCGCAAAAAAAGATGCACTTTCTATTTCCCTTATAATCCGATGGAACGGCAAACCCAATAGACAGGAAACAGGACCAACGGCTTTCCACGTGTCCACGGGTGAATACACTTCCAACTACCATACTCCAGGTTGCTATAGAATTTTTCGACAGAAAAACCCAAATTTTTATCCGCTCAACCTGGAGTTTGGATCCAGGATCTGTGACCTTATATCTAGCAACTAGATCAACCAGAGGCAGTCATAAATACTAATATAATCTTTTCGATATAATGAAATAAAGTAATTAAAAATCAGCATTATTAAAATACATATTCTTTACGGGTATAAAGCTTGCCTGCTTTTATTAATTTAATTCTAAATGTTTTTAAAAAATTAAAAAAATCTTTTTCTTAAAATTCATGCAAAAACAACTGATCTGATAAACATCGGCACATCGTAACTTTAATTTTAAATAAAAAGTATTTTAATGTACTTTTGTTTTATAATATTATTTTCTTTATTTAGATATAAAAGAATAATGTAAAAAGCTGTGTAAGTATTAAATTAAATAATAAAATTAAATTAAAAAATTAAAAATTATCGTTTACAATAAAGGCAATAAAATTAACATAAAAAAATAAATCAGTTTTAAACATTTAAAGCATATAAATTTAACCCTAAAGTTTCATTCTTCGCCCTATTTACAGTACATTACAGTAACAGCCTGTTAATGTCCCACTGCTGGGCTAAGGCCTCCTCTGCCTTTTGAGGAGAAGGTTCGCCCTATTTAAAATTAGTTAAATATACCTAATCAGTTATGTTTTAAATCGGTGTTAGTGAAGGTATTAAAATCAGTAAACGACCTGTCTTTAAAAAAAATCATAGAATTGATACTAGTTTTAAAATTAAATGGAATCTCGTATTTATAAAATGAAAATATATACTTTTTTAAAAGTGCGAGGACCCGCGATGCAAGAGTGGCCGCGAAAAGCCAGTGAATGCATGTCGGGAAAGGACAGCCAAGTAACTTGTGCAGTTTCCGTTAGTCACATTTTCGCAACAAGGTATTCACATTTCGAGGACGGCAAAGTTGGCGTTATCGTGTTTAAAATAGAACGACAGGCACATCTAACTTTGTGATGTAAAATGGACATGTTAGTAAGACGAATACGTGGATCTAATTTAATTTGATTTTTGTTGAAATTGTTACATTTTTCATTTGAATTATATATGTCTTTTTAAGTATTGATATACTTTAGTATGTTTTTGTAAACAGATTTACAATATATGTTAATTTAATTGAATTTGTATAAATCTCTATCATATATAATACAAAGAGTTTTTAAATAATATAAAAAAGTGAAGGGAAAGAAGGCAATCATTATAAGCCAAGAGTTAATGGTATCTTATAATTACTAACTCAGTCTATATTGGCTAATATTATCTTTTATAAATGTCGCAGTTTCAATATATGTTTCAGTGTAAAAACATATTTTTTTAACATTTTTATTCAGTTGGTCGCGACACGTTCAAAACTTGGTTCGCTCCGAGTGTATAAGTAAGGGTAAGTGTACAAATTGATTTATTGAAGTTAAGCGGGTTTCCGAGTTGCGCCGGAGTATTCACAGGCTTTTGCGATACACAGATAAAGTGGAAATAAAAAAGAAACTTCACAAACAGAAATCCCCTTGTCGCGAGATTTACGAGCCGACGCACCTCTAGCGCAAATAAGTTATGTAAATTTTATGTGCTCTACAGGAATAACGCTTAATACACCGAAACATAAACAGAATAAATTATATTAGTAGTTACTAATACACTTCATTAAACAGCGGAAAAATAGGCTAACGATAGTAAGTTAGATGAACTACATTAGTGATCGACTTTCGAATAATACAATTGAAGAAAACTTTTAGTAAAGGTAACAATTTTCTTAATGAAACCCGAATGAAAGGTATTTATGAAAGGTATAGTAATTGTATAGCTTTCAGACATAATTATGAAAAGACACGCAACCGGTGATTTAGTTATTTTTAAATTGTTAGGAGGTTTGTATCATAGGATCGTGTTGGCCATTGAAAATATATAGTTTCATTTTAAACACATTTTGCAATCTTCGTCATACGTATTGTTTTTGATTTTTTTGTGTATAGCAGTGGAGTCGTTTATCTTCTAAATTCTAATATTAAATGAGCAATTCTTGTATACTTATATTTTGTGTATCTTGGACACGACACTAGCAATTTGACTCAAATTTTATATTTAGATATTTCTTGCAAAAAGACAAATTATCACAAAAAAATAATAATATTAATTATTAAAGCCGAACAAAGCTCAGTCGCTCACGTAATTTTAATTTTAAATGATAGACGATTTATAAAGAGGTAAAATTATTTAATTTCTCATTTTTGCAAAAAGTATTAATCCGATAAACATCGAAGAAATCTGTTTCATTTTAATTTTCCAAACAAACGCCTGATTTAAAAATTTGCCTGCATGTTTACTTAAACTAGAAACTCAAAAATAATGTTAACAATACCTATCCACAAATTTTAGTAATCATATCTAAACAGATATGCCTAGCCTTTCTATGTTATATTTTTTTAAAGTATTTTGTAAATTTGTGTATTGTAAATTTGTAAATGCACGCAGCTCATTATTTTTAGTCGGTTTTTAATGTTTTGTTCACAATTTTCTATTTTCTAATATTATATATTTTAATTGTTCTTTAAGTTTTAAATTAATTGTAGTAGCGGTGAATAAAAATTGGCAAGTTTTTATATTGAATATGCATAGTTACGCACTTTTATCGCGCTGCTCAAGCAAGTAGCGACATTTAGAAAACATATTTTTCCATAATTAATTGTTAATTGTTTATTTTAGGTTATACAAAACTACTTCAAAACGGTTATATCTGTTTATCTTTTATTTATGACAGGGATATATTTAATAAAATACGAATCATTAAAATCGGTTAGCAATAGGCAAAGTTATCGAGTATTTAAATGGCACTTTGTGCAAACCCGTCGGGGTCACATATTCTACAGCCAAACAGCAATACTTAGCTTTACTAGTCACAAGTGACATAAAATCTTAGTTTCCAAGGTCGGTGGCGCAATGACGATGAGTTATGGTTAATATTTATAGGTCCGTTTGCAAGTCTTTCTGCATATTGGTCATTAGTGAAGAACAACTGAAAAATATTTTAGTATTATTCCATTTGTGGGATTAATTTTTTACAAATAATAAATAATTGATTTATCCAATCTGTAGATATTACCAACTGCATAGAGAAATATTTAATTATAAAAATCGGTAAACAATCGGCGGTAAGCAAAAAACACACAAAAAAGGCTGATTTGATAACCTCCTTCTTTTTTTAAGTCGGCCAAAAACGTAGGTCCCGCGTTGGATTAGCGACAAAATGATTGGCAGTTTAAATATGGGCAGAATGTCCTCATGGGGCGCTTCTGACTGAGGAATAAATGTTAAATATATCAAATTATTTTAAGAATATTTTACTGTTTAGTCTATTATTCTTGTGGAAATTTAGGGTCGGTAGATTATATATGTACACAATAATATTATAAATCAGAGGCATATTAAATTAAATTAAATTAAATCAACATGTTTGATTTACTTAATGCATTTTAATAAAACTCGTATTTTTAGGTTAGAAACAAGATTCCAAGTTAGTAACAATTGTAAGTTTTACTTATTAATTTGGAGAGTGAGAGAATACTCGTGACTATATTTATCTGTGTTATAATTATGTCGTATATCAAAAAACATTGAAAAACATTACTAAAATAAAAAAAAAACATTAATAAAATTATCAACACTTTTCACAATCGGACATGGCCCATGTGTTACGATGAGAGGGTAGTTAAAAAATCCTATGTCCGTACTTGAAACACAAACTTACCACATACCACTTACACCATACAAAGTTTTATCAAAATCGGTTCAGTAGTTTAACAGCGAATTTGCTACAGACAAGCAGAGTTACTTTTGCATTTGTAATATTGGTACTCATATTATTATATTTACCCTCTTTTGATGTGATAATAGTCAAAATAAATGAATGACTTTCGACTTTGTTCCAATATTATATTCATTCATAGCATTAAAATTCAGTAAATGCAAGCAAAATTTAAACGCTATTTTCAGCCCAAATTTCTGTTTGTCAATTAAAATATTTCGAATCACTGAAATCATTTCAGTGGCGGTTAATTTGATTACTCACAAAGTCGACGAGGGAGGTTATTACAGTTTAGTTGATATCCTCACCAACCTTGAAGAAAAACCGTAGAAGAAAAGAGTATGATTGCATTTTTACATTCAAATTCAAAATTTACTTATAAATGGTTCTATTCATAATATTGCATATGCATACATAATCTCTACTCTAAAATACGTTTTCAATAATAATAATATTAAATTTGTCTAATTAGTAAAAAACTATTTCGCGTTCAAACAGCGGCAGGCCGTTGAAATTTGTAACGCGCTAATTATAATATTTGATTGCATTCCCGAACACTTTTGACTTGTCAATATTGTATAATAATAAAATGATTCGATTCGTTTGACATTCAGTTGATTTCAGCTAGAACGTCGCAATTTATACTGCACGTCACGTACCCACTCACTGCGGCTTGTTTGCGGAGCGACAATGCCAACGTACTCGTACTATACAGGTTGATATCGTACATTTATAATTTAGTTTTTTTTTTAATATTATAAGTATTCTTATTAGACTTCCAATATATGACATTAAATAAAATAATAAGTTGCTGATTCGCACAGTTTATAAAAAATATTAATCTTTGCTACTCTGTCTACTTGAGTTATATAATGTCTACATATATAATTACTTGTGTTATATAGTCTTAAACTTTTGACAATAAACGGGAATCTAATATTAGGGGAAATAAATATAATCGCACTTGTAGATCTTGACATAAGCGTGAATCAGCAAAGTAATCATTTTCAGCTTTATACGCTTATCATAATTGATAAATAATCAAATTGAGAAATTATATTGTTTTTAAAGTTTGTGTGTTATCGGCCATAAATTTGTTACTTAATCACGGCCGAAAAGTGGGACGTTTTCTTGTATAAAATAATATTATGTCGTGGAATGGAACAAAAGACATTTTTAATCTTTAATTCGTATAAAACCCAAGTCGTTTATCATGTCTGTTCGTTAGCTCACTAACTTCTTTTAAACTAAACTTGATTGAGTTCAGTTTTTACCAAATTTTACGTAATTTTTTAGAACGGTTTTAATATATGGTGTGTATATTGTATACTTTATTTGATAATAGAAGAAAAGTGTTATTTTTTGTACTCCAGTCGTTTCAAGATGCTTCTGTGGTGTCAACTTGGTTTACTGACTAAACTGTAAGAAATAAGATTATAAAATATAATGAATAGCAATACGTAATTATATTTCTTAGGAAAATCCTTAAGAAATTTATGTAGCATATTTATCTTTTATAGATTATTTTCTACTTTGCAATTTTATTATCTTATCTTAATTTAGTAGTAAAGGTTCCGGTTAGTAAGGACCGAGCTTCGCTCGGCTCTAAAAAATAATTTACAAAAAAAATTAAGTAAGTAAGTAACAGCCTGTTAATGTCCCACTGCTGGGCTAAGGCCTCCTCTCCCTTTTGAGGAGAAGGTTTGGAGCTTATTCCACCACGCTGCTCCAATGCGGGTTGGTAGTATACACATGTGGCAGAATTTCAGTGAAATTAGACACATGCAGGTTTCTTCACGATGTTTTCCTTCACCGTCAAGCACGAGATGAATTATAAACGCAAATTACGGTTAAGATTCACACGTTCTAACTACTACGCCATCTCGGCTACTACTAACTAGTTATAAATGTTTTTTGTGAAAATTTGTGTTGTTTTGGAAATATACCTTGATATAGGAGGTATAGATAAACTTAGCAAAAGCAAAAGTATCGAAATAAAAAAAAAATTAATCGTTAGCTCCTTTCTGAGATCGACGAAATAAATTTATATACATATATTATTTACCGTTATAGGATATTATATATAGTAACATTGTCTTGACTTTCTTTTGTAATTTACTGCTTTTAGTTGAAATTTTCGATAGTAAGAAATATATTTAGAAGGCGTACGATTTTTATCTTAAGTTACTAAAAAAACCACAGAATCTTGGCATTCGCATTAAACTATACATAAAATACTTAAAAGAACATTCAATTCGTAACTTTTTTATTTACATCACTTTGCTTATTTAGAGTACGAAACTATATTATTTTTATCATTTGCACAAATCATTATTTGTGGTAGCTGTAAACCATGTCGCCAAGCCATTACTAAAATTCTAGGTTCAAATCTAATTTATACTAACATTGATATATGAATATGCGTATCTTTTTTTTTAGAATTATACTTATTTTTAAAACAACATTAATATTAGTTAGATTTATCGGTACAAACATTTTTAAATTTAAATAAAATAATAAATCATAATAGAACAGACAGGTATTTTTTTTATTCTTTTTTTTATAAAGAGTGAGAGTTTCAAATTAGTTATGTTTCAGACCTTTAATACATTTTATATTTAACCGGGACTTTAAATATTCACATTTCATGCTTACACATTATGTACTATGTTAATTGATGCGTTTTCAAAAATAATAAACGGTTTAATTTTAGTCATTTTCAAGAGTGTGCTAAATAATATCTTAAGCAATATATCGAATATTTATTTATAAATCAAGCAATACTGAAATAAAAATCTCATGTGAGTCTAAAAAAGTTCTAAAACAAGTAATATTGATTTATGCGCGTAAAGAAAGACGCGCGAATGAGTCTTTTGATCGAAAGAGATTTATCAAGCACAATCACGGATCAGATGTTAGTATTCCGACCAAAGCCCCAGAGAGCAAGCTTCGTATCGACTGAATAATTTACACGCACCTTACATACCTCCTGACGTAATGCGAGCGTGTACCTAAAGGTGAATTTATTTTTATTTCTTTTAACCACTCTGCACTTAGACCAAGAAATTATATTAAGCAGTGCATGCAATTAAAAGTTTATTGCGGTACGGCAATTCGCTTTAACATTCTCTAAAATTATTTCATTTATTTTTTTAAATTAATGAACGGTCTGCTCTTCACACCTTTAAAAATAGAACTAGGTAAACTACTTTTATAATCTCAAAGTATAAGGAACATTTCGGTTATATATAAAGTGTGATTTTTATAAACATACTTACTTTGATTATTTATGAATAATCATTTTGCATTTTAAAATAAATAAAGTTTAATTAATAATAAAAAAGTGCAAATTATGCATATATTCAGGCCAATGAAAACATTGGGGTAAGTTATATGATTCTAATATTAATATTTTGGAATACATTTTAATCACTACATATCTGGTCGTAGTTAAGAGCATGCAAAAGTGACTTAGATGTCGTTGCTGACTTTATGAGTGGGACAAGCGCCGGGCAACTTTTGCTTCAACTAACTTCAAGTGCTGTAAGTAAAGCGTCTGCGGCAAACTTGCCTTCGCGAATTACTTCCACACGATTTTACGATCTCACTACGATCAGTTAAACTCTCGTCTGTATTAATAAAACTATTAGGTGATCAGAAACTTCATTGTTAAAGATTTTCCTTAAGAATGTGTTAAGAATTATATTATAATTAGCTATTTAGATTTTATAAACATAGTCTGAGAAATCTTATAAAGAAATTTTTGGAATTACTTTAATAATTCGCCTTTAAATTTATCGGACTTTAATTAATGGAATTCCGAGAGAAGTTTAAACACGTCTCATTTATTCGTAACGCTATTATGTTCCGTCCTTTAACAAATGTCAGTAACAGTTAAATGAAATTCACATTTCGTTATTTACCATTTATTTTTAACATTTTAGTATATTTTAATGATATAGTCGGTTGTATTCTCGGTCACTATGTGCGCAGCTATGTGGTAACATGTTTCACCGCTGGAACTAAATTAATGAAATGCCATTACTCCTTTTAACAACATTATTTTACATACATAACTAATTTGATGCAAGCACTTTTGTCCGTAATAAAACGCAATTAATATGAAAATTGGCACGGATATATGAAATTTTGATTCATATTCACACCCCGTTTTCAGCTATGTTCTTTGATGTATTGCATCAGTGTATTATAACGGAATACATTATATTGTAAATAGATTATTGAGGTTGTATATTCAACTTTGATTCCGATTTATTAAAGAGATCTATTATAAAAGAGAATATATATTGTACCAATAAATACTACAATGTATATCTCCATGTACTTAGATAATCTCGTTATTGAAATTCTTCTGAATTCTGATAACAGGATAGCGGTTTTACATGATCCGAGAGAGTTGGGCGCAGGACCAATGGCTTTAAGTACTTTCAGAGGCGTGGGAGTGTAAATCCCTAATTGCTACTAACAATTTCATGAAAGAGTGCAGTCTGTAAGCTAGCGACTATAGCAACGAGTCAGTTAATGATATATTGTGTGTCTTCGTACGAGTAAAATTAATACTTTATTAACCCTTCAATTTTCATTCCAACTTTATATGAGGGAGAGGCGTTGTGTTCTAAATGTTAAAATTGCAAAAATCCTTTCTTAGGGGACGCTTACGTTAAAAATAAATCTATATATTTCAGCTTTTGAGACAGTATAGCTGATACCAGCGGCAGGACAAACGATTTTATATAGAAGAAGATGTTGACTGCGGTATCATGCCAGAGATACTCTTGAAGCTGAATTAATATGACGTTCTTAATAGTTTTATTTTTTGACGTAGGTAGGGAGGAATTGGAAGTTTGAATGTGAATTTTGTTAAACTTAGTTTGTATGGAAAATCGTACAATATTAAAATATGACTATGATGTAGACGAAAGTCGCTATTGACCTAGATAAAGCTGGCAAATTATTATGGCTTATTAGAAGTAGATATGTAAAATTGTACATTGTACACTCAAAAAATTGGGTGTAGCCAGAATTGGCTGGTATATATTTTGATCGAAAATATATATATTTTATAAACCGTATATAATTCCGAAGATAGACTTTACTAGAGTTGGTAACAGTAACAAATGGCAGTAATAGTGAAGTTAAGAAAAATATATTTAACTACTATTTATTTTCTTAAGGTTTTTACGTTTGTTTTCAATAACTATAGCGATATTCGATTGAAATTTTCATTTTCAAATACATACAATTTTCTAATCAATTTTTTTTTTGCTTTAAATTTAAAAAAATAAATTAAACGTATATTAAATTCACATTAATTAATCATACTGTTTTCGAAAAGTGTGATGAACAATAATTTTATTATATGAAAATTATCTCTTTTATAATTGATATTCTATACGTTCACGCATCATTCATCCGTTTGAGTACATCAGATCATCCGTACAGTATTGTTGGCCTGTGCGTAACGGTTTCGCGAATATATAATATATGCACAAAGATAATTGAATACGAAAATTTTTATAGAGGAATTGCAATGCATACATACATATATTACCGTTGAATATAAATATGTATATTTTTTACTTTTCAACTCCTAAGACTTAATATAATTCCTTACATTTAGTTACTTCTTGTCACATCGCCTTATAGAGCACATGTTCATAACATGACAAGCATTCAAATATGGAATATAAGTTATAATAGCGATTCGAGTAAATTGAAAGATCGCAAAGGGGGTAGACAAGCGTATTCCCGTTAGACGTAAGCGTTGTTTTATGGTCGTCGTGACGCCAACAAACTTCGGCAACTGCTTTATGATCCTAATTTATAAGTGAGAGGCGTCTGTATTTACGACTCTTTCTAGAAACCTCCCGCGAGTGCGTTCAGTTCTATTGCCTCACCACGGATCGTTATGACTTCTATTTTACTTTTGATTCGTTTTAAAATTAGAATACATAATTTTTGGTTATTTATATAATGTATCACACATTTCTCGTTTTACAAATAATCTGTATTCGTTACAATTATAGTAATCAATATGTTATATTGCAATTTAAAAATCCTAATGTCAGTCAGTTTTCGTTTCGAACTAATGTGATTAAAAATGTATTTGGCTAGGTTTGGGCAAAATTGGTATAGTGGTTTCCTATTTATAAAATATATTAGTAGTTTATTTATTAGTTATAGATAATATATTAAAAAATTAAAACGTTTATGACAAACGACGTGAGGGTAATAAGTAACGACAATTTACGCTGCTATCATTAAAATATTATAATTTTAATGATTATTCATTTAATTATATGTTATATATTTTAGTATTATGACAAGATATTTACAAAACATATGAGAAAACACACACACTATCTGTTGTGCCTTAAATAATAAATATGTACTTTTTACGCCGCCTGTACAATTTTTTATTAGTAAAACATTTTTGTGTATCTACAACGAATTTATTTATACGTCTTCATATCATTAGTGGTGCGCTTATAAAAAAACATATGTTTTGTCTTTCAATATTTAAAATATTTATTTTTTCAGCAGGTAAATTTCACTCTTAAGCTTGTACAGGCATATTCGCGTTGACTGATTTACAATCTGCGAAAGCTTTATGAAATTTTGCAAGCATAAATTAATTTTCAATTTGCCTTTGACGTTTCGCTGAGCCGGCCCGACACGTCTCTCAGGCTAGGCATTAACCGGGACATGACGCCCTGTGCCTATTTCCCACCCATATCTCTCTATACAGGTTAGCCTTGTGTCATACACATGTTATGAGAAACTTAATTGAAATACTACACGTCCATTGTCTATTGATAGCACTCTGTGTTTCACTTTTAGCTAGCCCAATATTCTTGGGAAGACGCATTATTAAATCTCTCGATAAACGTGCACTTCATTTACTATTGCGCTTTGTTGAATTACAGGTACGTTTGTCATAGACCGTAGCCCATTCAACTATCAGAATTATTGGCTAATAATGCAGAAACCAAAAAGTAACCACTCAACTCTCAACTCAATACTCAACCTGCATGGAATTAATTGAAAATATATCTATGATTTTGAAGTATTTTTAAATTATTATCAAAATAATTCAACGAAATTCGAAAGAAAAACTGCTGTTTTTTTATTGTGTGAATATGATTTCGCACAATTAAATAACAAATGTTACCCCAAGTATTTTATTACAAAATTGAGATATTTAAGAATTCGCCAGCTTGTGCGGCTGTATTGCGCTACTGCACGTGCAATAAGCCACGCGTATTTTTTCTCATGTTCATATACTACTTGATAACAAATAAACGAAAGTACAGTAGTAATTATTTTTACTCCTTTTTTAAACATAAACATGTTCAATGCGAGTAAACTATTCCATTCTCAAGAGAGACTTTCAACAGTGCTTGACATATTGTATAGTGGACAGGTGTGTAGCCTATAATCAGATGGGATGGTAATCTGACACGACCGGAAAGCGTTCTGAAACAGGATCAATGGCTATACGTGCTTTTCGAGGCACGAGTGTGTAAACGCTGTTACTTACAGATTCCGGGCTGTTAGACCGACCCGGGACATAATCCCAGCACCTCGGAATTTGCGGCCATATAAGCTACAAAAACTAATGTATTTATTTATTAATAAAATTAATAGGTATATAATAGAAGGTTAATCCTTCAGGTGCACATATTTAAAAAAATCTACTATCTCATATCTCAACATTATGGTTAATCCTACTTATTTGAGGTCGACGAAGTGTGTAAAAAGATTTGTCAGTTTTTACGGCTGACCTGTCTGTGCCTGTCTGACGCTATCCCTGATTGGAAATGATTTTGATCGGGAATCAGTTCTCACCATCATATGGTTGGTTAAAATACTTATGCACTAAATTAATGGATGCGTTTCACAAGCATTCCTGTCGGAACCAAACCGAAATTTTTCCTACAAAGTAACTAATCGACCCGGCAAACTATCGGTCAATAGCTATCACCTCAGTACTTTGTAAGGTGATGGGACAGATCTTAAACAACCAACTGATCCATAACCTAGAAGATCACTGTCTTATTAATGATCGTCAGTACGGGTTTCGATCTAAACGGTCCACAGGGGATCTTCTAGCGTATGTAACACACCTCTGGGGTGAAGTTATAGACAAGCATGGGGAATCGTTGGCTGTCAGCTTCGATATCTCCAAGGCTTTCGACAGAGCCTGGCACAGAAGTCTTCTCTCCAAGCTGCCGGCATATGGTCTACCTGCCCAGCTTTTCACCTGGATTGCCAGCTTCCTACACAAGCGTAGCTTTCGTGTTTTAGTTGATGGTGGCGCTTCATAATTCTATGTAGTGAATGCTGGGGTCCCCCAGGGATCTGTGCTATCTCCCACACTCTTTCTTTTGCATATCAATGATATGCTCTCTCTTGGGAACATACATTGCTATGCAGACGATAGTACAGTGCACAGGGGATATTATGGACGCGCAGCGGGCGGGCGAAGTTGAGGAGAGACGGAGGGATCTTGTTGTTGAATTTGATGGGACATTACGACTCATTGCCTGATGGGGTTCTGATAATCTTGTTGAGTTCAACGTCAAGAAAAGACAGGTATGCGTTTTCACAGCGAAAAAGTCACTATTTTTCCCTGTTCTTTCCCTCTGTGGCACTACGCTGATGATACAAAGCAAAATTGCCATGCTGGGAATCGACGTTCGATGCGACCTCAATCCAAGGGATTATATCGAGGCTGTTATCAAAACAGCCTCACGGAAACTCGGGGCTCAGAACAAAGTGCGGCATTTTTTCGCGCCACAGCAACTGCTCCTGTTATACAAAACGCAGGTGCGGTCTTGCGTTAAATATTACTCGCATCTTTGGGATGGCTCCGCTAAGTACCTTCTTGAGGCCTTGGATCGGTTGCAACAACGTGCGATTCGCATTATGGACGACGCAAAGGTCGCTAACACCCTGGAGCCTTTGCAATTGCGTCAAGAAATAGCAGCGCTACGCGCTTTCTATAGAATGTATCACGGCGAATACTATGAGGAATTATTCTCCCTCATTCCCGCTTTCCCTTTCCTTCACAAGTCTACGCATGCTGGCTCTTGATGTCACTGCTTTACTGTGACATCAATTCCATCGCGCACGAAGAAATTTGGCAACTCTTTTCTTTGTCACATAACTAAAAAATGGAATTCTTTACCAGAACACGTATTCCCCTCCTCTTATAACCTGGGTTCCTTCAAACGAGGCGTTAAGAGGCATCTTGCGAGCTGGCAAGACGGGGGCGGCTAGTGCAGAACATTCTCGACTGTACTAGCCGTCATCGCGTTTGGACCCCACTACCACTTACCATCAGACGGAGTGGAGTCATTTGCTTTCCCGAAATATGTTTAAAAAAAAACGGTTGTAATGGAAGAGCTTTGTTCAAGTCTGCTGAAATCTTACGACATGGCTTCTGTCTCATATTGAAGTACATGTAGTATTATAAATATCGCAGCACAAAAATAAGCCCATATTGTGAAAAAAAGGTCCCAACCCAGGCACTAATAAAATGCTGGGTGCGGATTTGATATTGTGATAGACACAAGCGCTTACTTTTCTTTATTTCATTTAAAACAGTAAAAAAAAATAGTAAGTAGTTTTTTTATATAATCGCATAATCGAAGATTGAGCTTACAGAAAAACCTAAACGAACAACTCAAGACTGAAAACATACCACCGGCTACCCATAAGTACTAACATTCTCCATTCAAGTCCAACTCACGCTTTTACATTTATAAAATTCTGCAAGGCAATAATTTGTCTTTGGCTGAAATCTGAACTATTTATATTTTTAATACAATGCAAATTCACTTCACATTTTGCAATTGCAATTTCATGATTTTATTTTTGTTAAGCAATCGTAGCATATTATTTTATAAAGGTTAAATTTATGTTAAATTTCTTTACATTCATGTGAAGCATGAAATAACTTATTTAATAAACTTGTTTTATTAATTAATCAAGTTATATTTTGTATGTATGCGTCTTTATTTATATAATACAATGTATATTGGTATTATCATTTTTATATAAAGCCTTTTATGAATTACTGTTTTGTCTAAAGGTGGTCTGGTAGTGAATACTTTCAGGCATTATGCGAACGAGTTGATGTCAATAAAGTATTTTGAACAAAAATAAATCTACCGTTTAAGTTTAACGTTCACTACATATCGAGATATTTTATTATTTAATCAGAATTATAGAAACTATGACTATATATAAGTATTATAAGAGGCATTTAACCGTTTACGCACTTACATTATTAATAATATTACAATGGGTATTTTCGACTATCGAAATTCAATCCTTTTTGGATGATATTTGACAAATATATGATATCTTTTATACAGTACGTTTCAAACGATAAAAAATACATATATACTATGATTGATATATTCATGTATTAATAAATAGATTGATAGACTATAATGGATAAACCTTGTTTGTTATTAATAATTAAGTGAACTTATATAAAATGTAGCCATAAATTAACATCATATTCCAAATTTACCAGAAAAGCTTATAATGAAGTAATTTATTTACATTTCACTTGACACTGAATTTTAAATTTATCACGAAATATAAAAGTACTGGTCACTTACTATTGCACTCGAGTGTAAATGAATAATTTTGTTTGTTTCCTGTAGTGTCAGTATATAAGCTATTGCAATAACAAGAAACGTTTTGAATGACGAAGCTTGTTTGTTCAGAGTTGTTAAACAAAAAGTACAAAATTAATTTACTTATATTTATAGTAATGATACCACATTTTTTATTTATTTTATAACTAACTAACTACCCGTCCCGGTTTCGCACGGTTACAACTACACAAAGCGTTAATATCATAATCCCTGTAGCTATATGAGTTCATGCGATGTGCACCAGTAAAGCTCCTAGTCGGCTTGACTACTGACGTTTTTAACAATCATTGTCATATTTTAGGCAATGTACACAAAATTATAATGAATTATACACATAAATCACTTCGTCCATTGTCGAAAATCGTATTAAAATCGTTCGGCAGTTTTTGAATTTATTGCGTTCAGATAGACGGACAGACTTGTGGCGTGGGGTCTTCGTTATATAATATGTAGTGATTCACTTAATACCCTTTTAATCACTTCAGCGCATCAGTTAGAGACTACAAATGCAGTAATAAAATCACTTAGGATGTGGATTTACTTCGCTGACCTGGCTTGATTAGGCGTTATCTATAAATATACCCCGCGCCGATCTCACACACTCTGAACCATGTGTTTGGGGAGTAAAGTAGCACAGGTCTGTTCAGTACAACGTTTTGTCCCACACTGATTTAATAAGCAACATAGTGGTTGCGTGGTGATTGTGCACATCAATTACGTAAAATAAATTGTTAAACAATATAATTTAAGATATATTTTAAAAAATTAGCCGTAGGTTCCCTTGATTTTATATTATTCAAAATGCATATCTCAATAAAGAAATGTTGTTATGATAGCTTATCAGCAATAAGCAAATAATTACGTGGAAAGCGGATACTTTGCTTTTTTATTGCTATTACTTCTAATTGTTTCCTTTTTTTATTTACACGAACATAGATTGCTATTTTTAATGTAAGCTCACATATATTTTTCAATATAAATATTACCGGGAAGAAAAGGTTTTAATAAATCTCGAATAAGACCACTTTACATATATCCATTCTTTAAATTAATTTGTATTTTACTGTAAGCACTAAATTGAAAAGTAAACATGGAACTTACAAAGTTTTTAATTTTTTTTCACTCGCAAGTGAAACGTACGAGACGGTTATAATGTATCATGTTAAAAATATAACGTTAGCTGAGTTGGACTGGCACCGTGTATGAAATGCAACATGCAAAATCCATTGAGAATGATGTCTAAATAAAGGCGACTTCACTCTTCAATAATGATAATAATATATATGTCAGACAGAATCTTTGCCTATCAAATAAATAATAAAGAAATGTATTATTATAGCAAGTGCATATTTTACTTTGATATTTTTTCATGTGTAATGTTCACATATAAGTGATATATAATTACTTTTTAATATGTTTGTGGCCTTTGTTTTTTTTTACACACGATTTTGTTGTTAAGTTTTTTGTAGCAGAATGCACTGGAGGATATTATTATATTCCTAAAAATTTTAAGGAATCGTTTTTCTTACAGGATTGCGTAATATATTTAATAATGGCAATTTCATTGGTGGTAGGGCTATGTGCAAGCTCGTTTGGGTAGTGGGACCTACCCACCGGATATTCTACCGCAAAACAGCAGTACTTGGTATTGTTGTGTTCCGGTTTGAAGGATAAGTGAGCCAGTGTAATTACAGGCACAAGGGACATAACATCTAGTTCCCAAGATTGGTGACGCATTGGCGATGTAAGCGATGGTAAACATTTCTTATAATGCCAATGTCTATGGGCGTTGGTGACCACTCACCATAAGTTGGCCCATATGCTCATCCGCCTACTTATTGTATAAAAAAAATAATATTGGAAAATACTTTTGATGGCTTCACATGATTGATGACATCAATAGTTTCAAAAACGAATGTTATTACATTATCATCTGTCCTAAATAATATTTATAAATGCGAAAGTGAGTTTGTTTATTTGTTTGTTACGCTTTCATGTCAAAACTGCTTGTAGTTATACTAAGTAAAGAACATAAAATATCTAACACCTACCCCTAAACTGAAACTAGTCTAAGTTATAAACATTATACATAAAGTTGATGTTGAGTTTTCGTTATTTAAGTATAAAGTTTATTTTAATTTTTTAAGTATAAAGCACAATTGGTAATATTTTCAAATGTCTGTTGAAAAACTTAGAAGCATAAAATTTTCTCCATAGAAAAAATTACAAACTCGCTTCATCTTTTTTTCTGGTTTATACTCGTAATGGTACACGATATTGAGACACAAATTGGATACTTTACAAATGATCAAGGGTTGCCTCTAGGAATTTTTTGGTGTTTGTCTTATTTTAGTAACGATATTAAAGCTTTTGACGCTTACTACCGGTCGTTGGGGATAGAATGTATTTTAACATAAAATTGAGATCGCGTTGCGTCATCGTAGAGGGGCGTGTAAGGGATGTGCGGGTGTAATCTGAAATTTTGCTAGCTTATTTGCTACTGTACTGTAATGGCTAATACGTACTAACCTGACATTTAAACTTAAATAACAGACTAATCTTTTTCTACCCATAATTTTGTAACTTTTATTTCAAATTTAACAAAAAATGAAAATTATATTAATAATAATATATATTTGCTTATAGTTTATTTATTTATAGTAATGCTTTTACATAACTTACCTACACGTGAGGTCCAATATATTAAAGTTATCTTAAACCAGATTCATCCAATTAAAAGAGCTACTTATAACATACTTTGGACTTAGTGCTTGCTTGTGACAATCAGTGATCATATTAATTGTGCATTTAAGCTAGTTTTCAAAAAATATTATTGTAAAGTGGGTTTATTTTTGTCGTTTTGTAAACTAAGAAATTGGAGAATACTCTGTTTTCTATACTGTACTGGCAATCCAGACTATCTCGACTGTCTATTAAATTTGTGTTCAAAGCTAATGCCCATGATAGACCACTTCGCTCCACTTAAAACTTGTTGCTGATATTTCCTTAATACTCTTGAATACTACTTCTTGTTTTATAAATGTTTTTTTCTTATTATCCTTGAATATTTTCAATAATAAAATTAGGACGGCTAAATGTTTTTTGTAAATATCGAGCCGCCAGTACGTACTTTTAATATTTTTCTTATTTTGAATAAATAATTTTAATAATTGTACAATCTTTTTATATAAATAAACAAATCTCTATTAACGTGTTTTTACTATTTTTATGTTATTTTGATTAATGTGGAAAAGGTATTAGATATACCTTTACCTTATTTTACTTTATAAATAGCAATATCGTAAACTTACTTTCATCTTATCTTATAATACTAAATAAGAATTTCTTGTAAATATATAAATTTATTTCGTATATCTCGTAAGCTGCTCTAATGATTTGGTTCAAATTTTCATTTAGATGAAATTTTTTTGCCTGAAAATGTGTATTTTTTATCAAATAAATAAAAAAACCGCTTTTGCTCGGTCGTCCAGGTATTATTTATAAGATATGTAATATATATCGAATTTTTCTAAATTTTTAATGTTATTTTCATATGTGTGTCGAGACCTAATAGTTAGCATAAAAGTACCCGAAAAACTCAAGTAACAATGTTGGCTACGTTGAGATCAAACAGTTATAATCTTAAATTTATTTATGTAGAAATAGGTTTTATATACGTTATATAATAGGAATGTATTAATAATATATATTAGTTCTAAAAAGTCGAGATGGTCCAGTAGTAAGAACGAGTGGATCTTAACCGATGAACGTGGGTTCAAACCCGGGTAAGCACCTCTGAATTTTCATGCGCTTATATATATATATATATATATATATATATATATATATATATATATATGTATATATATATATATATAAGCACATGAAAACATATATCACTAACGTAGCCACGACGGGTAGTGCTAGTTTGTGTAGCTTAGTGTGCTAAGCTCGTGTTTGTCTCAAAAACCTTCTGACCGTAGATTTGTTTTAGATAAAATAATAGAGCTTAAGAATTTCATATGGATAAAAGAATACTTAGTATTATATTATGTATATTATTGTCGAACGAGCTCTCCCTTCTCGTCTCAGTAATCGCTATCAGTATTTTTATATTACCATATATACAAATAATTTTAATTTTACAAGTTTATTATGATGTTGTTTACCTAAAAAATTATGTATAATTAAATACAATAATAATCGCTTATCACTTTTATATTATAGTATAAATATTTTATTTTTTGCATCCTGCCATTTTGATTTTTCGAAGTCGTGATTGGTTATTAAAGATTCAGCGTCGAATACATAGTACGTAACATACCCAATTGCCTTAAAATGCAATGCAAATCTATCAAATCCATATACGTTTATGGATTTATAATTTAATAGTATGAATACGTAAGTAAAAACCAATGTTGCCTTCGTTTATCGGTTATCGATAAAAAGTTGAATTTTCAAGAATAATAAATAATTTACTTTAAAATACGAAATTAGCTTGAATTCTTTGAATTACTGAATCGAAAAAAAGTATATAGTTTCATAAATGTCAACAAGAAGGTTTGCAATTAACATTTTCTTATTTTTATAGAGATTCTGTTATAAGATATTTTACCTATCTGTGACAAGAATAAAGTTAAGCGAGACTTAGCTACTAATAGTAATTGGATTAAACAATATGACCTGTTATTTAATCCTCTCAAGTCACAGGCTATAATTGTTCCTTTCAAATCAAGTTTTGAAGTTACAGGATAAATTTTAGAAAACACAATCAGTCTAGTTTAAGTGTCATCTTTGACTAAACTCTTAGTTGAGCTCCTCGCATTGTCAAACTGTCGTCTAATGTTTCTACACTTCATTCAAAAAACGGTTTAATTTTTTAACAATTAAAACTAAAGTTTTGCTAGCGAATTACTTATTGTTACCTTTTTTGGATACTATTGATCGGGATCTATTTGAGGACTTGTTAATGAGGTTTGATTTATAATATTGCACATGTAAATATAAATATTAAATAATATTTATACTTGGGCTTCGTCAATCACATAATGCACTTTTTCAAATATCTTCAAATGTTACCTTGAGCTCGCAGTTTTTTGACCTTCCTTTGACCTTTGACATTTTTGATCCTATCTAGTAATCTAATCCTAACTCCACACTTTTTATCATCTATACAGATATAACAAGTAAAGTTTGTGTGGCGTGAAATTTAAAATTTTTGATACTCTATGAAAACCTATTTTCTGCCTGAGTTCATAATGAACGTTTGAGTAATTAGGACGTGAATGCGAAACAAACATACTTAGTTTCGTATTTATAACATTAGACTACAGAATCTTATTATAGAAATGAATACCAGTCCACAGACTTAAAGACATAATGCGCTAATACAAAAACTTCTCTAGTCTGCCTGTCTATTATTTGTTTTGACATTTATTTTATATATAATATCCTGATAATAGATAGTTTAAAAATAGTTTCTATGGGTTTGAAATAACTCATTTATTAATAAATGCGATAGTGCCTTTGTTTGTTGGTTACGCTTTGACATCTTAATTATTCAATGGATTATGATGAAACTTTGCATACAGTCATACGTCAGGGGTACAGAAAAGGACGTAGTGTATCTATCATATATCACTGGTGGTAGGGCTTTGTGCAAGCTCGTCTGGGTAGGTACCACCCACTCATCAGATATTCTACTGCAAAACAGCAATACTTGATATTGTTTTGTTCCGGCTTGAAGGGTGAGTGAGCCAGTGTAATTACAGGCACAAGGGACATAAAATCTTAGTTCCCAAGGTTGGTGGTGCATTGGATATGTAAGCGATGGTTGACATTTCTTACAATGCTAATGTCTAAGAGCGTTGGTGACCACTTACCATCAGGTGGCCCATATGCTCGTCCGCCTTCCTATTCTATAAAAAAAAAAGAAATAAATAACATATAGCCTTACATACTAGAGAAGTTGCGTGCGAAAACTAATTATGTAATAATTCGTTAATGTTATAAAGCCTGACTTTGAGTCTCTGAAAGAAAACTGCAACAAGAACTCCAAGTCCTGTAGGAAGGCAAACACGAGAGCGGATGCACAGCGCATTGTACAGATTGGTCATGAAGCGATGTGTTTTCGCATCATAGGGGCTCCCGTAGCTTCTGGCGTCTGACCAAGTCTGTGCAAAACAATTTATGCCAACCTTCGCTGCCAACGCTCAGAAATCCGGATAGATCGCTAGCTCACAGTCCGCAAGAGAAAGCCGATCTCCTGGCTTAACTCTTTGCCGATAACTCCGTGATCGATGATTGTAGTGCGCTGCCACCAACGATACCTTCATGTGGCCACACAATGCCTGACATGAAAATCAGGCAACGTGATGTGCGTGCGGAGCTGCAATTACTTGATATACGGAAAGCTAGCGGTTCCGATGGAATACCAGCCATAGTGCTGAAGAAGTGCGCGGCGGAGCTGTCTCTCTCTCTCTCTCTTCAGGATGTGTGCCGGAGGCTTGGAGAAGAGCTAATGTGCAAGCGGTTCCCAAAAAAGGGGATCGGTCTGATCCGGCAAATTATCGGCCAGCTATCACCTCAGTACTTTGTAAGGTGATGAAACGGATACTAAACAAACAAATGATCCATTACTTAGAAGATCACTATCTAACTAATGATCGTCAGTACGGGTTTCGACAAAAACGGCCCACAGGTGATTTTCTAGTGTACTTAACACACCTCTGGGGTGAAGCTATCAACAAGCATAGTTGCGCTTCACAATTCCATGTAGTGAATGCTGGGGTCCCCCAGGGATCTGTGCTATCTCCCACACTCTTTCTTTTGCATATCAATGATACGCTCTCTCTTGGGAACATACATTACTATGCAGGCCATAGTACAGTGCATGGTGGTTACCACGGACGCGCAGTGGCTGGGCGAGCATAAATTGAGGAGAGGCGGAAGTATCTTGTCATTTAACTCGATAGGACTTTAGAACTTATCGCTAAGTGGGGCTTAGATAATCTTGTTAAGTTTAATGCCAAGAAAACACAGGTATACGCTCTCACAGCGAAAAAGTCACCATTTTCCCCTCTTCCCTCCCTCTGTGGCACTCCGCTGGTGATACAAAGCGAAATCGCCATTCTGGGGATTGACTTTCGCTACGACCTTAGTCCAAGGGATTACATCAAGGCTGTTATAAAAACAGCTTTACGGAAACTCAGAGTTCTGAACAAGGTGCGGCGTTTTTCACGCCACAACAACTATGCCTATTGTACAAAATACAGGTACGACCGTACCTGTATTTGCGTTGAATATTGCTCACACCTATGGGATGGCTCCGCTAAGTACCTGCTGGAGGCCTTGGATCGGTTGCTACGACGTGCGGTCCGCACTATTGGCGACGTAAAGGTCACAAACACCCTCGAACCTTTACAAATGCGTCGAGAGATAGCAGTGTTGAGCACTTTCTATCGACTGTATCACGGCGAGTGCTCTGAGAAGTTATTCTCTCTAATTTCTGCTTTCCCCTTCCTTCATAAGTCTACGCGTGCTGGCTCTTGATGTCACCGCCTAACTGTGACATCAATTCCATCGCGCACAAAGAAATTTGGCAACTCCTTTCTTTGTCGCATTTCTAAAAAAATGGAATTCCTTACCACTTGTTCCCCTCCTCTTACAACCCGGGTTCCTTCAAACGAGGCGTGAAGAGGCAAGCAAGGCGGGGGCGGTTAATGCAGAACATTCTTCTCGACTGTATTGTCCGTCGTCGCGTTTGGTCTCAACTACCACATACCATCAGGTAGAGTAGAGTCATTTTCCCTCCGGAAAAATTAAAAAAAAGTCGAGATGCCCCAGTGGTTATAAAGTGTGAATCTTAATCAATGATTGCGGTTTTAACTCGCCGCAATAACAACTGAATTTCCATCTGAAGTAAACCTTCTCAACGGGAGAGAAGGCGTTAACCCAACAGTGTGACATTCACAGGGGTTATTTTCCTTTTTTTAAATAATTCTTTGCGAACTAGAAGGCGAGTACAAGCTAGGTAGAAATAACTTTTAAATTTACAGTAAGAATTGTTAGTATTTTAGACTTTTTTGTATGATATAAATTACTATAATAATGCAATGCTAGAGACGCTAACGGTTTTTCCTCCTATTATTCTTAATAATTACATTTTTATAAAAACGTTTGTAAGTGTATATCAGTTGCTGATATTAGTAGTACAGCAAACTTAACTGGTTATACATTGTATCCGTACAAATCCTCGGTTTCGACGATAGTTGTCGACACGAAGGAAGAAGATTTCATTGCACATGATTTACGGTATCCATAACGGCACTGCGTTGTATTTTGCATGCTAATATTAAATCGGCATGCAACTGTTCCGGAATTCTTATTATTTTCACTAAATCATATCACAAACATTTCTGTGATAAAAGTTACAAAACTCTAAAATTTATATAATCTAATATACAATTGAAATATTAATTTTAACAAAAGTGGAACCATACTTTATACTTATGTTATTGATTTTTACTAACGAGACGAAATTAATAAGTTGTAGAGATCAGGCATCATGTGTCACTTGTATGGTATTCACAGTGCAAAGTGCTACGTTATTCAACTTAATGGCTATTAGTTTGGTTCGTTAGTGGAATATTGCTAACGAATGTGCAGCGGCCGCGCATTCCGGCGGGCGGTGAAACGCTCAATTAGCACACACAGTCACTATTCAACTATTCTACCTCGGTTTTCATATAAAACGTCAGTAATTTCACGCAATGCAAAGTAGTAAACCGTGACAACGGCGAACAACGTAGGGTTGTTTAGCTACAAATTATAAATATAAACAAAAATATGAAACATGATATAAATGTCATAACGGCTATTTAATCGTTTATATTGAATAAAATAAGTATAAATGATTCTCTTATTCTTTAGATTTTTTTTAACGGAAAGTATTAAATCTTTTTAAGCAAAGGCCTTTACAAATAATATTTTCGTAAAAGAAACAGGTCCTATTAAGGCATATCTGTGTAGCTACGAAGTCAGTCGCTGTGATGGAGATGATTAATATGCCTCATTTGTGGCACGCGCCTCCCTCTAGGACGTTACGGGCTACGGGCTACGAGCTACGTCGCTGCGAAGCTACGTGCTACTACGTACATCGTTTACGCTTCCGCGCGGAAAATTTATTAGATCCCACCCCATTTATACATTTTAGCTCCATTATGTATTTATTAATGTCATCTTGTTTTCTAGCATTCCAAAGTACATATAAAGTAATAGAAGAATACGACGTTTGTTTTTCTTTTGAATTGTACTTGTATACTATGTATAACTCGCTTGAGTAGAGTATAGGTTTATAATATCCGTTAGGTTTTAATGTAGGCCTTTGTACAATGTAGGCTAATAAGCGCAGTAGCCTTTATACAAAGATTTCTTCTCACAATAACTTAAAACCTTGTGCTATTTGCTATGAAAATGTTTCTTTTGGTGGTTTAGAAAAATACTTTCTTATATTTTATAAGAATTAATAGGATGTTTTACTACAAAAAATAAACGTATATATTTTTTTTATAGAATACGTAGGCGGACGAGCATATGGGCCACCTGATGGTAAGTTGTCACCAACGCCCATAGACATTGGCATTGTAAGAAATGTTAACCACAGCTTACATAGGCACCCACCTTGGGCACTACGATGTTATGTACCATGTACCTGAATTTACACTGGCTCACTTACCCTTCAAACCGGAACACAACAATACCAAGTACTGATAATTTGCGGTAGAATATCCGATGAGTGGGTGGTACGCGCGCCACGCGCCACCAGACGCGCTTGCACAAAGCCCTACCACCAGTGCTATATAATGCTACTTTTTCTTTTTACTTATTTTTTTGCAATCTGCAAGAATATTATAGACAAACTTTAAACTTACAAGATTATTACTACTTATAAATTTTTTGAAACGCATGTCATTGTAAAATTTAATACTTATTTTCGCAGACGTTCTTCTCAATAGAAAGTTTATTTTCCTAAAAAGTCGTTACGTTGAAATATTTATTTTTATAATACTTCTAAAACATATATCGATACAATATAACACGTGATTTACAAAATATATTTTAATTTGACGTTAAATGTGTTAGAAATAAAAGCTATATTCGTTTATTGATTAAATTGGAAAGAAGAGCTACTTGTAAGTAAGCGATATTATTGTTGTAATTGGTTTCTAATGCCACCTAAACCCACCAAACGTGTTGGGAGACTGGCCCCGGAGATAAAGTGCAGCCGCTCACTGAGTGTCCTTACTTATTTTTCTTTTAAAAATAAAAGTATCTAAAATGTTGAAAATATTGACCTATCTGTAGTTTTTGTGTGCCATTCTATTTCATAACTTGATTTATATATATAATGTTATTTATTAATCTAATCATATCCTTTTATAAATTGATACATTTATAAGAAAAAAGAATGACATTTATTATGTTAAATAGTATTTGTAATAATGATTTATATAGCAGTAACAGCTCCTAAGGTTAAGGCTAAGGCCTCCTCTCCTTTTGGAGGAGGAGGATTGGAGCTTTATTTTATATTACGCTGCTCCAATGCGGGTTGGTAGAATACACATGTGGCATAATTTCAATGAAATTAGATACATGCAGGTTTCCTTATGGTGTTTTCCTTCACCGTCAAGCATGAGATGAATTATAAATACAAATTAATCACGTGAAAATTTAGTGGTGCTAATGATCGTGGGTTCAAACCCGGGTAGAGTTTGAACCCACTATCATCGGTTAAGATTCACGCGTTCTAACCACAAGGTCATCTCGGATTTAAATAGCAAAAAGCTTCAACTTCAACTATAATAATAAATAAGACGCTAATGTACACGTGACAAATATAAAGACATTAACAGATGTTTTGCTGCAAAAATAAATTCGCATCGTTTGAACAACAAACATTGCTTGTAATATAAATCGAAGGGAATTGAGGAATAGGGTTAAGTATAGACGTATGAGTACGTACAATTCGGCACCAAGCCTTTCTTATTGTATTAGGATTAAGGAAAAGCCGGCTGAGACATTCACTCCGACAACTTGATGAAATATTTGCATTGAGTGCTGTAGAAAATGACAATAAGAATTTTAGGCTCATTCCTGTGAGAAACCAAGCAAACGTTTAAACCAGATTGTAGTCATATTTTCATTCATAAACTTGTAAAGTTCTTAATCTCAATACAAAAATATTATAATCAAATATTAATAACTATTTACGTTAAAGATAGCAATAATGAAAACCAAGTGCAAGCAAAAAAAAATGTAATCAACAGAATGTTCATGTACGTACATATATCAAAGTTAACCTACTTGATATGCAAGCGATGGGGACAACATATCCTACATCTTGCGGAAAGAGCGCGAGTTAGAATTTTTCAGCGTGCAATGCTCCTGTCGTGTTTAAATCCTAGAAAATTTATGACCCTGCTCGTTGCTAGTGGCCAGTTTTAGAAATACTACATAGCTCTTTGTACATCTCTCACGACGTACCTTTTGATAAAACTCATACATTGATATGGTATAGTCCTTCATTCAAGCTTCGAATAATATTTGTACCTTTCTTTATCTTTATCGGTTGAATTTGATATTCGTTTTTGTTGACGAATATATTCAACGTACAATTGCATAAAATCAATACGCAATATTTTAACCATCTGTACTAACTATGACATAAATGTACACCTAAAACTAGATTTTTTAAAAAATAAATGAAAATATTTTCACTCTATTATTGACGTAATAAAGGAGTTTTATAAAGCACGCTATCAAAATATCAAATCATAAGATAGGTAAGTGGACTGTTTAATAAACACATAAAGGCTTTATAAAAAGAGACGTTAAAATTTTGATTTAACAGGACTATAAAGTCAATCCATGAATATGAAAGTGCATTACATTCGCTTCGGAAGTAAAAACATCGTGTTTTAATACCAATAATACGCACGGGAATGCGCGCTCGGCTGCACTGCTCCGGCACGCTATACAAAAATAAATTCGAAATATGATTCTGCATTCACCTCATCCAAGTTTATTTTAAAAGATTTTGTAGGAAATTTATATGTTTTAAGCTGCAATCATTTATTCAGTTTAATGTAAAATGAATGATTTAACTTTAGTTTTAAAGCAGAAATCAACTGTTAAATAGTAAATTTGACCACAGTGTGTACTATCAATTTTAAGTATATCATATACTCAAGGATTTTTAAGATAGCATTAGTCATTTAAATATAAAGTACATCGCGTGACTAGCATGTATTAAACGCGGCCGGACTGATGCGGAGACTACAATTTTTAGTCGTATTTTATTGAACGGAACCACATTAGCAAGTTTACCTGTGTATAAAACTTGTAAATTAGCTACTAATGTCACCCATTCTAAGGACGAAGTTAACAACACTTTGATATCCTATTTGTTATTTATTTATTCGAGAAGTTTTGTTGAATAGTAAAATTTAATGTTTTACACACCTTCTCATAAGAAATGTACAACGTAAGTATAAGGATTTTGCATAATTTTCCAAGTAAAAATAATGTGAAATTAGTTTAAAACAAAAACAAGGAACACTTTAGTAGTAGGTACAATGTTATTGAAATAATGTTCTTGTAAGATATATGTAGGACACTTGTGTGCGACATAAAGCCGGATTTGCTGCGATCAGTAGGGCTAGAGGAAATAAAGTTATGATTTATGCAAGTGAAATGTGTTTCAAACAACGTTCGAGCGAAAGATCTCGACTACGGAGCGAGAAATTCCCTTGTGTCAAGCATATTTAAAGCTGTATCGAATTTTGTGTAAGGCAATTACTAATCGCTAGTAAATAAATACATTTTTTGTTTTATAGAGTAAAGTAAATAAATATTTTTTTAATTTATTTTTGTTTATTAGTGAGGCTGTTCCAATAAAATTTTAAAGCAAATCCTGTAAATAGCTACCTTTATTTAGGACAACACAATCTTACCAATGCTATATAAAAGAATAAAAGATTTGATTTATTATTTTTAATTATTTACGAATAAACTTTTATAATTTATTCAAATATTTAACCATAATAACCAAAAAAGTAAGGTGTAAAGCCGTTATTTTATTCCAACTGTTATCCTTTTTTACATTGTATGTTCATGATTTTAAAATTGCTATTGGTATTCAGTTTATGGTTTTTATATTAAATGTAGTTAAATATTAAACAATACTGTCACTTTTTTATGATTAAATGATTACTGGTACTTTAATACAAGGAAATTAAATCCTAATGAAAACGAAAAAAAATTTACCTATACATTTCTGGACGGACATATAATCGATAACTTTTAATTTTATAGATAAAAAGTAAATTATTAAGATATAGACAATATTATTTATTAGTACTTGTAAGCAGTGTTCGACGTATAAAACGTTATAATTTAAATAATAAATTCATACATTCGGATATAATGAAAAGTTTAAAATAAAACGCATAGTAAAAACAAACAGGACCTGCGGTACGACATATTTATTAATTAGCGTTATGTGATAGTTGGTTGGGTTCGACGAGGTCGCTTGGACCGGGCTTACGATGATTCATTTGAATGTATATTTTACATAAAAATGTTAATTTATATTTTGAAAAGTTTCTTACCCGAACCTCTGTAATATTATTCATATAATACAATCCATTTTGAAGCGAAAAATCTCAGTAAACTTTAAAATTGAAATCTAGACCATAATGGCCGACGGAAAGTAATGAAATGTCGTGATTTTTAAAGCAATATTTTTCTTCCAGGATCCCTTACGCCGACAAGATCACCCCAGAACCGATCCTCAACAACAATGCGGGTCGAGATACAAAGGCGGACTCGATCAGAAACAGTTATAATAGCCAATTCAAAGTTGGCATTTACGGTTGGCGAAAGAAATGTCTCTACATTCTTGTCATGGCGCTCATGCTTATGTTGATTATCAATCTCGCGTTGACGCTCTGGGTTTTGAAAGTATTGGATTTCAATTCGGTAAATCTAACTTTTATAGCTACTTTTAGAATAAGCCAGTGCGTTGTTTGTCTCTGTTTTTATTGTTATTTATGGATTGGTAAATATAAGAGACTGTCGAATAATTATTATTTATATTATGCATATCGAACTTAAAGTATTCTATTATTCATGATTATCGACTTAATATTTATATAAAAATCTTTACTGCAGTCATATCAGACCTCAATTTTCCATGCTGCACTATAACATAACTTATTTTTCTAGAAAAAAACTTGTGCTTGCTAAGTTAAGCAAGTTACGCAAGTTAAGTTTTCTAGACTTTGAGTTTTTAAGTAAAATGTATATTAATGCGACAGGAACACGTAGAATGAGATTCGATAAGGAAAAGAGGTTTGATTTTTACTTTCATATAGGAAGGAATGGGACAACTTCGTATCGTGCCGGGTGGCTTGCAATTATTAGGGCAGGCTCTTGTTTTGGACTCGCTGTTTGCATCTAGCGTAAAATCCCGACGAGGACAACCTATTTCAATCGAATCATCTAGAAACTTTACTGTCACAACGCGAGATGCACTCGGGATGATTCAAAGCAGATTATTTTTAGGTAAGAATGTGAAAATTTTGACTTTTCAGCTTATCAATATTGAATACATTGAATTACTTCTTCAATACAGATTATATTAAACGAATATTGCATTTTTTGTACATAAATAATAAAAATGAATAGTATTAACCGATTTAAAAAAAAACAGTTATTAATTGAATTGCTATCGGACATTGTTAGTTATTTGAAGCGTATATAGTTTTTATGTTTTAAATATTTAGTTTTTAATGAAATTATTAAAACAGGTCATGACCGCTTAGAAGTCAACGTGGCTAGATTTGAAGTACGGGATTCCCGGGGCACATTATTACTGGGTGCAGGGCACGACGCAGTATCAATCGGGGCAGAAAACCTTGTCGTGGCAAGTCCAGCAGGGGTTACTTTCAATTCAGCTGTACAGTCGCCACTTGTTAAGGCACCACCCTCTAAGCAATTAATGTATGTATTAATAAATATTATTTGAATTACTTGTAATATCTCTAACTTGTCAGAGATATTGCTGTAAGTAAAAAAATATATAAAAATACATATAAAAAAGCAAATTAAATTTCCTATTACATTTTTGAATTGCGCTTCGTATATAATTGTACTATCCATAAGCAAAATGAATAGTTCCTTGAATATTATGACAAGGCATAAATCTTCTAAAAAGTTTGTCTTAAATATAAATGTTTGACAGGTTGGAATCACCCACCCGATCGCTGGAAATGCATGCAGCGCAAAGCATAGCGCTCGAGTCACGCGCTGGTGACATCAGCGCCAGCTGTCTATCCACCTTCCGCCTGCGTTCCGTTGCCGGTTCGGTAAGCGCTGACTCAGGGATACCCGCGTATAACACGAACCGAACTATGTTTTATTGCTTCATGTTGCTGAATAATGTATGCTATCTATCAAAGCATTTTATGTCAGAACCCAAGAATGTCTTTTATCAGTCTTTTAGATATTAGTAATCTAAAAATATATCAAACTAAAAGAAGAATGTGGGAATACTTATATGAAATATTTTGAAATAATAAAATTAATAGAAGTTATTATTATCAATATATGAAATTATGTTTATAATATTTTAGTTAATATAATAAATTAATCCTAAATACTAGTTGTATAATTAGTTCGAATATATAGTGCCGTGCAGATTCACGAAAAAAATCATCGTATAATTTCTCAAATTATACATCACAAGACACCGATATGTGTCCGTGATGTTATTAGTCTTCCAGAACTTAAATAGCATTTGAAATAACGTTTATAAAATAGAATTTAACAGGTCTGCTAACTGATATGATAAGTTAAATCAAATACTTGGGAATGCTTTTAGCAACTCATTTCAAACTTAACAAGAGATTAGACAGCTTATAAGTTAATTTTTGCGTTTATCAGCCTTTCAAACCCTGAAGTTAGATTTATAGAATACGACTATGGATTTTGTGCAAGTGTAATTATAGATGTAAGAAAAAACACTATAAATTGCATGATGCCTCAACATCACGTGGCCCATTCGCGAAACAAAATAAAAGCAGGCATTAGCAGCGGTATTAGAGTTTTATTTTTTTAGTTTCATTTGATATATTTTATTTCTGTTACGTCTTTCTACCTTAATTAATTACATTCAGTATATTGTCTATTCCTATCGAAAAAGGAGTATAGATAAATAAACCATAAATTTACGTATTCCATGCGATTTGTTAATAGATCTGCTTAATTATGCAATACAAACAGTTCTTGATTAATATGTCTTTATTTACAATACAACACTATTCCATATACCTACGAGTACTTACATCCGCTTTATTTTTATGTACTAAGTTTGAATAACAACTTCGCACACATTCAAGATGCAATTTTTCGCAAATCCATAGGATCTATAACATTACGTCAAATCAATGTCAAAGCCCTATATATATTTGTGTTTACTTCTCTTATGGTTGGAATAGGCTATAATGTCACTTAATTGTATTGTTGCAAATAACTATATTGGTGTATCACACTGTACTAGCCTATTATTAACGTATTTTTTTATTTTTTTCTCGATGTTGGATGTTTAATTTTACATCTTCAAAGGTTTTAACATTGTTATTTATTGCAGATACGATTAGATGCTCCAAATATATACATGCCGAAGTTGAAATCAGCGTTACCGTTGCCACCTTCAGCATCACACAGCCACGATCCACATCATCAGAACATATACCAGTTATGTGCTTGTGCTAATGGAAAATTGTTCTTAGCGCCTCCCCACGGTGTTTGCGCGGCGAGAGAAGAGAGCTTAATTTGTCGATGATGCTACATTACAGACATATGTAAGGTGTGTAGATTAGTATATACTATAATATTGTTATGTGAAACTAATTAATACTGTACTGAAATATACCATTTTAAACATTATGCCTCGTAGAAAGATACTAGTAACTATTTCTTGATATAGTCAATTATAAAAATCGGAGCTGAATTATAGTAATAAAAATAATTTGTTCTTTAATGAAAGAGTGGACAACAAGAGTTGGAAATGTTATTGTCATGCAAAAATGCATTTGTTTGACTAGTGTTAGAAACTGTGACTTTGCAAAAGTATGTAATGTTTTTAATGTTGTGTTTATTATGTTTTTAAAAGAACACAAATATATAAATGTTTAACGCTGTTCTCTTAATAAATTTCACAAAGTCAAATTAATTTTATATATACATAGCTTAAAAATTGTAGTGAAATAAAATTATTTTCAAATTGATAAACAGTTTGTTATAAAAACATTAAAAAAACCCCAAAGGTTAACATAAAATTCTATGTATTAGTCATTTATTCTAATTCTATAACCGTATATACTATTCCCGTTGTTTCTTTATTTCTTTAACGATAATATTATAATTCTAGTTATAAATTAATTTTACCGAATACTACTTTTCTTATTTTTTGCGTCTAAAAGAGTTTAATGTCGTTCCAAAATATGCTATTTTGTTTTGCTTTCTTTTCTCTTTGAGTTAATACTATACTGTTTTATTATAGCGTTGTAGCTTAGCTGGCTTTAAAAGAGTTCGTGGCTTACAAGAGCTTTCAAATATAGCACCACGAGACGTTATTAAAAATATGTAAAATCATTACATATATTATTATTACGAAATGAATGCATTGTTTTTTTTGAATAAGGCTCACAACCGATTTATTTTATGTTTTTAAATGGCTTTATCATAACATAACTTCGTAAAAACCAGAAAGTGTTCCACCATTTAATAAAAACCTCTTTTATTGTGAACAGCTAAATAGACATTTTTTTAAATTTTAAAAATAAATTCGGTGATGTACTGTGGCTACGGTATTATGTAGCAGCCCGACATCTGTAAAATTGTTCGAAAATAATTAGTAAAAATCTTAAAGATAATCTTTGGTATATTCGAATTACAACGATTTTGGAAACGTGTCAGATTTACATATAAATAATAACTAGTGCCTTTTTGGAGTCGCAATTAGGATAATATTTGGCTAAAAGTAATATCCGCAGTGTATTGTCTTTTAATAGTTTGAATTGTATGCGATGTTGTGATAGATTTTAGTGTAGTTATTTCGAAGGATCCATTTAACTATATCACTGGGTACTTTCTTAATATCCTAATTTGTGAAAACAGTTTAAGGTTTATATAAAAAAATCGTAGTGTTAACTGTCAAGTATATAATATTGTATAGACAAATTAATTTAAAATGTTCGACTTGGTCTATGTATGTTAATAAAGGATATATTATTAATTTTAAATTTTGTCATATATATATTCTAAAGAAATACCATTTATTTTGTTTTCATAATTTAAATATTTTAAGGATCTACTAATAAGATTGGTTTTTAAGATTAATTTAAATACACAACGTAAATTGAGAAAATTATGATGTTAGACGTAAACTTACTTGTGTATTTGCTTAACAAAAACTATGCATATTTAATGTTAAAACTTCTCGCTCCTTGATTTATTAAAAAATATAATATGTTTTCTATGGCAATTCATAAAGTTTTAGTTAGTAACAATTTTATGTATGTATATTGTAATGGATTAAATTATGAATGATTATTCGAAACAAAGCTATACTCACGTTGCATATAACCTAAATGTATAAAATGAGGTATTAAAATTGTTGATATTGTTGTACATATACTATATTATGACAATTATAGAAATATTATGATAAATAGAAATTAATATAAAATGACTGTGACAAAATGTGTTATTTTTTAATAAGTTTCCTTTTTGGATAGAATATTCCTTTCTTAAAAACACTAGTATAAATTTTGACAGATCCTTGTCTCGAAGGTATAAAATATTCGCAAAGTTCGTAATTGAATCGTATCCACAAACCGCAAGCACTTAATTGTATTATAAACGAACTGAGAATAACTTCGAAACTTCGTCATTTCATTTGAGTTTAAAACATGTTTTCACAAACCGAGTAAACTAGACTTTCTTGCTTATATGTGACACTCAAGCGACAGATGAAGTGAAACGAACCGAAATAAGCACAACGATATAATTATAAAACTTATTAACATTGCGTTTTATTACATACATTTTTAAACGTGTTTTTATGAACCTATTTAATTAGGCATATATGCATATATATATAGCATGCATGGGCTAGTGTTATGAAACTTGCAATCGACACGAGCTTATTCGTTATTGTTCCTGCTTTCATTTGTTATTTCCCTATCAATAGGTTTCAAAAACTATTTGTTGAAAAATAGAAGCCTATTCCGCGAAACTATTTCAAAGCAAAATTCCAATTTACTCGGATAAACAATAGTGAAAGTAGAATCAATAAAATAGCAATATTGTCTTTTGTTACCGTTCATTGATTTCTTGTTTAAATTTATGACATTCACCTTAAGAAAACGTAATAACGAAACGTTCCAAAACACTCAATATAACAGGCATATTGCGAGACACAATGAGTCTCCGTGAACAGTCAGTGCTAAAGTTTAATTAAAGATTCATGATAAATCGTCGTAGGAAGCTGCATTCTGCGCCGCGTCTCGCACGTGAATAACGTCCGTTCCGCGAACACTTAAATAACTTAAGCCAGTAACCTAACAATAAATTCATGAGGCTCCACTCCTTTTGTTTGGAGGCGCGCCGCGCGCTAATTGGCAGGAAGGACCGTTTAAAACGTCTCAAATGAGCTGGCGTTACCGGCATTATAATCATTAAATGTATAAAGCCCGTTGCATACGTAACCCAATTGTTTAAGTCACTATACATTAAGTTAATGTTGGACATTAAAGTTGCGGCTATCTCAAATCCGAGTTTATTATATTTTACATCAGAAAATGATATTAACTTCTCACAGCTCCAGCTACGCCTAATTTAATATTACACGCCTTTGTTGTGGTATTGCAGAGAAGTCTTAAAGCCTTTTCAAAGACACCTCCCGCCTCGAGCTACTATCAAGTGAGCGAGAGGAAATAAAGTTATGATTTATGTAGTGAAATATGTAGCAGGCGGAGAGCCAACGTTCTAAGCGTTCTCGAAGCGCCAACGTGAATTTTCTCAAAAGACAGTCGTTGTATGCTAAAAGCTTGCATTATAATTATTTATTACAAATCGTTCGTGTATTAAAATAAAATTGTTGTCCAATTTTATACAAAAATAATATTAAAATAGAATCCAATGATAATTTTCTTCACTAAAACTTCTGAATTTCAAAATTTCTGACCCTTTTTATTACAAATTAGTTGCTAACTTTGAATTCGACTGTTGCTTGAATTAAAGGAACGTGTAGCTTATATACTATCAAGCTTGCAAGTTCATTGTCAAGTTGGCTCACGTGGTAGACTCGGAAACTTTCTAAAAGTGAGCTTTAAATAATAATTGATATAGAGCCTGAAGTTACTTCTACTACTTTGCGTCGAATAATCTAATAATATAATTAATTCTGCAATTTTGTTAGGTTTATTTAAATGATTACAATACTTTATTATTAAATGATTTATATCTCATAATCGAATCACTTTAGAACACGGCAAAAATCCAAACTTATGAAATGGACAATAAATATCAAAAAGCAGAAAATGGTATTCTTAGAAGACAAGTCATATTTAATATAAAAGCATAACACGTATTTATTGATGAAGGAACATCTCAGACCTGAAAAGAAGAGTCGAAAGAAACAGAGGAATTACAGTTTTTTTTTTCAACAAGCTATTTAATTTTTAAGAAATGTTATGTTAACTTAATGTTATGTTATAATATATATTAAACATTACAAAAAAGTTTCTAAAATTTGTTGACATTACAAAACTTGTCAATTTTTTATGGGTAATCAATTAGACTTACTAATTATATTTCTACGATGTAACGAAGTATTTTATTTCATTCAAGTATACCTTATTGTACTATGTTGATAATGTATTTTTGAATACTTATAAGTAAAATTATATAAGTAAAAAGTTAAGCAGTTATCTGTCTCTCTGACAGTCAGGTCATGTTCTTAGGTTGATTTGACGGAGGTCGAGCGTGGTCTGCCTCGATTAGGGCGCTAGTCCCGACCGGATTTGATTACGCTCCGACTAGAGATTATTATGGCGAAACGTATTACGATATCATGCACGAGAATTTTCCTCAAAATATTTATAAATTCAGAATCGGAAATATTAAATTTAACATTTTTAACAATATTTTTGTATATCAAATAATCTTATTTAAATTATAAATAAGATTAGTTTCAGTTTCTCACAAATGACACAAACAAATTTATCCTTACCCTTTATGTTTATTTAATTTTAAAGTTTAAAATAAACATATTATATAATAATACATATTATATTTATTAATATTATTTCATAAACATTTAAAAATAATATTAAATAAATATTTATGATTTTTCTTTGCGTAGGACTGAGTGACACTTTAATACAATATGTATAAAATGTTATACGCCGTAACCTCTAGTTATATAAACCCTTTAATAGAGCATATTTCAGTTTGCTTTATATTTCAAGCGACGTGAATGGAGAAAGAGGGGTAAATCACGTGTCCGTGTGATTCAATTGTCTAACCGCCAGTGACCGTCTTCAAGCAGACCTGCGTCATGTCGACAGCGAAGTGAAATGTCACGCTCCCCAATAAAATTAACACGCACAGAGGCTCTGTCAACAGAAACAAAACTGTTGCTTTAACGTTCAAGCTATCATAACGTAACGCTAAGTCAGATGACAGGGTTACACTCGCGTAAACAAAACAGCGGCGTCAAACTCTATAATAAAAATAGTCTTGATCAGTTGGGACGATACAAAATGCATGAGGAGTATTCCAAGAGCATTAGCAAAACTGTTACATTTGTGTATTACTGATTTATTTTAATTAAAGATAAAAAGTTTTAATTAATGATAAAGATCTATTTATAATATGAGAAAATCTAAATAAAATAAAAAAGCCTGTAAATATAGGCCTCTCCCAAGGTGCGCCAAAGCTCCCTGTCCTGGGAGAGGCCTATGTTCAGCAGTGGACAATGATTGGCTGTTGATTGATTGCCTGTAAATATACTGTAAAACCTATATAAATATTTTTGTTAATTTTAGAGGAATTGCAACTTAATACAACATTTAAATGCTACCATTTACATAGGTTTCCTACCACCAATTTAATAAAACTTATTATTATCAACAATATTTTTTTTTATAGTATAGGAAGGTGAACGCGCGTATGGCCCACCTGATGGTAAGTGGTAACCATCACTTGAGCCTGTAATTACATTGACTCACTCACCCTTAAAATCGGAACACAACAATACCAAGTACGTTTTGCGGTAGAATATCTGATGATTCTTATACATCATAATTTTCATTTCTTTATGTTGGATTGTAATAAATTTTATATACGGCTTTTGGTCCAAATAATTACTTCTAAATGAGAAAATTTATATAGGAGATCTACACTCCAGTAAGAGGAACTGTTTTCACTAATAGATATATATCTTAGTTAAATATGTAGATTCACCCGACTGCATTTAGAGCAGTTGGAATGCAAGCAAGGTCTAATGTAATGCAATTCAACTGCGAACATTGGGCAATGGGATAGAACTAGATTCCAAGCAAGCATTTAGCCTCCATCATCTTGGCCTAGTGTTGGATATCAATAGCTATGCATTATGTAGATACCGCCTTGAGTACTACAAACCTCCTCTGACAATGTTTACTTTAAAGCTGTTGAGTCGAAATAATTTACAGCAATAATATTTATAGTGTAAGTACGTCTGTATTTTGAAATGTGTAATGTTCCTAAAAGTAAAGTAACAGCAAGTAAATGTTGGGTTAAGTCCATTTGCTCCTCTTATAACACTGCTTCAGTAAGGGTGGAATAAACAATGTAGCATATATACATACAGGTTGTCTCACGATGTTTTTAACAGCTGAGCATAAGATGAATTATTTAATAACTGAAATTATGCTCGAATTTGAACTCTTTATTTTCGGTTCAGATTGACGTATTCTAACTGTTGGGCCATGTCAGCTCATATATGATTAATTTATCCAACAGTTAATATAAGATATTCACATGAGACGGTCACATGGACCGTTAAAGGATACGAATACGTTAAGCAAAACGATAGTAGAAATTTAGACGTCACTATATAATAATACTGATTTTTATGAATATTATTTTAGCGCGTTCATCCAAAAACGTTCAGCACCATTTATGTGCACACATTATAGTTATCGCTATACGGAGTATAAGCATACAAAATAAATCACACGTCGTATGAACAAGAAAAGATAAAATTATTTTATTCATGACAAAACTTTTTGATTGCAAAATGTTTTCTTTTACCTACCTACCTACATTTATATAAAATTATTTAGTATATATCGTTTAACATTAAGTACTATAAACTCAAAATACTTACACTTTCGTTACGTTCAGCACCCTGCGCAAAGTAAAACATAATATTTTTTATTTATGTGCAGTTTTTAGACAATTTATAATAAGTATTTGATGTATATATATTCAACGGATTTCTTCATGTTACATATAACCTGAAACGTTTCAAATCGTTTCCGACACGTAACGTTTTTGGTCTACTTCGTATATATATTTTACACCAAGTGCAGTTTCCTTGAAAATATTGACGCCTGTCGAATAAGTTGGTACGTGTGAAGTAGCTTAAGTCAACTTCAATGATAGCTTTGCAACTTTGAATTTTGCATTAACTCCTACATGATAATTCTCCGCTAGTATGACGTAAATTTAAAGTATTAATTTTAGTACTGACATTTGGCGTAAAGTCTAGAGACATATCTGTCAACTCTTTAACAAGTGACATTGGCCTGAACTAGTAAGAACGTAACAGTAAAAGAAGAAATAAAACAGCAAGTAGTTCTATATTTTTGTTAAAGTTAAACTAGAGATGGCCATCTCAACGCAATGAAACATTTTAAGATAGTCTTGATTAAAATGACAGTGATAATATAACTACGTGCCAGGTAAAAGAATTCATTATTAAAATGCCTTCCAGGCTGCAATTATCTGTGTAATGTTGAGAAGGATTTAGGGCGCAATACGTGCCTGTTTGGAGGAAGGAATGGTTCTGGTGATTTAGTGTTCTAGAAGCTTTCCTAGGTTTTATTAAAGGTTTTTAAATAAATAAATTGCTAAAAAAATTGTTATAGATTATATATTAAACAATACGAAATATTTATACAATAAAAGCGTATACATATATATGTGTATTTGCATAAACCAAAGAATACAAAACGAAATAAATAATCAACTATATAACATATATTTATATATATATATAAGCTTTTTTAATATATAGTTGATTATTTATTTCATTTGTGAAGGAGTTTAACTACTGAGTTGTTAACTGGTCTTTCGACCATTCAGAACTGGTCGTAACATTCAATAAAATCCTGTAACATAACGAAAAAGTCTAATTCAATAAACAATATTTTGATTTTGCTAAAAGTATAAATGACGTCATACTACCTTAATAATGTTACAAATATTCATTTGAGATATACATATACTACAAGCAAATAGTTATCATATTTAAGTTACTTAAAACATTACTTTTATTCGTAAAGTTATTTATATTTAAATGTCGGATTCCAGTCCTACTTTTGTTTTATATGATTTCAAGTTAATGTTCCAGCTATCATTTCGGCAGTAAGTTTGTACTTGAACAAACGCGTTTACGGACGCCGTGTAAGTAAATTAGTTTATTTCCTTCAAGCGACAATTTAGCTCACGCTCTTGTCACAAATTGTCGGCGAGGGGTAAATGCAAACTATTAAGGAAATACAGCAATTCAACCAGCCCTTACCCTACATTACAGCGCAATCTTACAACGTCAAAATTATAAGCAACACCTTCTCATGTCGTGTCTGAAGGCAGTAACACGTACTGGCTGCGAGCGGGCATTAAGCAAACGAAGGCCGGTTCTGTTCATATTTTAAGTCATTTACAGCGAAATCTGAGATAGATGCTATTCTGGGTTTTGCATAAAATTGTGTAATTTATATATATTTATATTTATATTTATGTTTATATATATATATATATATATATATATATATATATATATATATATATATATATATATATATATTCCTTTATATATACTCGTTTAAATGGGAACTTATAACGACGATGGTTTATAACTATTAAATTATAATGATCACATCATAATATTTAATAGTGTTTATTATTAATAAGTGACAGTAAGTATGTAACATTCACAAATGTCCTACACCTGGGCTGAGGCCTCCTCTCTGAGCTTATTCCATCACGCTTTTCATATGCGGATTTTTATGATACTTGTGGCGGGTTTACATCTGTCATGTACAGCTTCCATACGATTGTTTCTTTCATTGACAAGCAAGTACAGATTATAAAAAACAAATGTGACACTAACATTATTTTTAGTCTTGTGTTCAAGAAGTTTCGTTATTAGTATTATATAATGTATTTTTTTATATTTTATAATAAATATCTTTGATTTGCATTAACATTTCAAATAATTTAAATGACGCCGTCAAATGTGTAGTACATAGTTAGGTAGTGATCTGAACTAAAGAACCTCAACGTCGCCGGGCAGCGACCTCGGTGCTAAGAAAACTACGAATACGAATAAATTTACAATTCTGTATGTGAGTTCACCTGCACCGGACAAATGCTAAAACTCTTTCCCGTAACTTGCTGTACTGAATTTAAATGTCGTAAACAAACAAGCCCGACACAACATGTATGTATATATTGCGTGGTATGTCCAACTATTTACCAGACTTTGTTTATCATTCAGTTTTTGCTCGCACCGGCGCACCTCACACCTTCCAGTCGAATTTTCACAATCAAACCGAACATTTTTACGTTGGACCAAATTTAATAGTGTGTTTTTCATTGGGATATTTATAAAAATAATTGCTATGTTAATTTCGCGTTTACTGATACCAAAGTAAAGTACAGCTAGCAGACGTCTAACGTGGTGGATACGCCTGGTGCGGAATTTTATGTAATACTTGCAGGTTTACTCACGATGCACTTCTTCATCACCGAGAACGAGATGAATTATCTATACTCCTGTTCTAATATTAAAAAGAGAGAGAGTAATCTCTGAAACCACGTTGCTATTTGTTTTTTTTTTTTGGAATGAAGTTCTTTTACGCGGCTTGCAGTAGAGTACAATGGTAGGTAATGTCGCATACGTACGAGCCGCACGCAAGTCCAAGATTCGAACCTTAGGCTATTGTCACAATTCCCATCATAAGCTTTGTTTAATTGGATTGGTATTTTTTTTAAATTCCTAATATTAGTAAATTCCTTAAAATGGGAGATGCTATTATTAAAAAAAAAATTCTTAATCTTTGCTTAGAGAGACTCGCATACAGAAGGTAGGAAAAAATTGTGCGGTAGGAAGGTGCTTTTTGGTGTGCCATAGCTACAATAATATAATCAATTAAAATCTATATTTTAAAACACGTTTTGATTCGAAAAATATCGCAAAGAACTTCGTTGCTGACGGGGTCCCCTGACCACACATTTTTTTTCTATTTGATAGTAAATTTTTCTAAATAGACATAGGATATATATTTTGTATGTGATCATGATGATATTTGTTATCTAAGTCGAAAAAATAGAGCTTTTAGAAAACTTCCGCGGTGTCCGCTGCGTAAATAGTTTGAAGTTCCACGAAAATAATGCATGGCTGAATTGTTCCTCATGAATAGTTCTACAAAGAAAATGTGTGATACCATTAAGCTGTCTTTTATAGATAACACTGTAACCATTTTATTGTTACAAAAAAAAGTAAAATAATGATAATTGTAGTTCAATTGTCAGAAAGTTAAGCCCTTATAAAAATAAATAACATATTAATTTTAGATGGTTCTTATAGATAAATATTGCCTAACTAACACTTCGCAATTCAAGCCAGTAATTTTAGAAGTACTACGAAATATTCAAATAAACTCATATACGATGCCTTAGCCTACGTCCTTTTTTTGCCCGTACAAAGTCAGCACGGGCAGCTAGTTAATATCTAATAATTTACTAATTAGCAGATGAAAACTCAAAAAAAGAGCTGCTCGCACGAATTTGACCCATTTTCCACTATATCGACTCTGATTATAATGTATTTATCAATTTATATCCCTGGAAAAGCAAATTTAAATATACCAAGAAAATATCTTTAATATCCGTAAGTTGAAGCTATTATACATTTGAACCAAATAGAGAATTAAAAATCAATATCCTATTTTGTTATAGTTATTTACTTATTGTTGTTATTATTTTACAAGTACATAATTCTTAAATATAAAGGAAATGAAACCAATATATAAATCTTAAAAAGGGTTCGATTGATTCATATTAGTCACTAATTGGTCGGTCTGCATCTCAAAAGCTCTTGGAAATATTCATGTTTTCAATTTAACTAACTAAAATTGTTATTAAAACTGTTATATTGGTACGGCAAATACTCTGAAAGTAATTATTTATTTTAAGTAAAATACCGTTGATTAATTAACAGAGCAATAAAAAAAATATAATTTTAATTTTTAAGGAGCTAATGTTAAAAATAGGAGTGGGAGTGATAATAGTCCAAGGGTCCAAAGGTTTAAGCCTGCAACTTTAATATCACTCGCATATTTTTGAGCTGAGGGTTTAAATAAAATATAGTATACAGTACAGTAACAGTAGCAGCCTGTTAATGTTCCACTGCTGGGCTAAGGCCTCTCCCGTTTGAGGAGAAGGTTTGGAGCTTATTCCACCAATGCGGGTTGGTAGAATACACATGTGGCAGAATTTCAATAAAATTAGACACATGCAGGTTTCCTCATGATATTTTCCTTCACCGTTAAGCACGAGATGAATTATAAACACAAGTTAAGCACATGAAAATTCAGTGATGCTTGCCCGGGTGTCAACCCACGATCATCGTTTAAGATTCACACGTTCTAACCACTAGGCCATCTCGTATAATTATTAATAATATTACCATCATACCATAATTATTCATTATTATTATAATGGGAAGAAAAAAAACTATAATAAAGAAAAAATAATTTAACTTAAATTCTATTACACTTGTAAAAGCGTACTGCGTCTGGTACGAGACCGTTAGTTGTGGGTACGGGTACAATGGGCTTTAGGATAAGCTTTGTCAGAACGAGTTCAATATATTTAAAAAAAGTTATTTCACTAAAAGTAATCGAGTTCAAAGTATGTCGACCATGGATGTTAGCCTCCGCACTTGTGAGGAGTGCGGAGGGCGAGATTATCTTCATCCCCCTGAGGAGAATTCTGCCAAGCTACGAGCACAGCACAGGAGGTACAGGAGAACCGCCGATGCGTTACATCGACACAATCGCGCAGCCTCTCCGATCCGTGCCGAAGACGGTCATCGCAGCGATTCTAGTGGGTGAGACTTACAAGAAGGACAATACAACAACGTCACGTTTTCCTCATAAGTATGAATAAAATTGATAAAACATTAATAATAATAATAATATCCTGGGACATTTTTCACACACGGCCATCTGATCCCAAATTAAGCTTGTACAAAGCTTGTGCTATGGAAACCAGACAACTGATATACTACATATACTACTTTTCTTTTTGTACATACATACTTATATAAATTACACTATACTAAATTACACCTAGACTCAGGACAAACAGACATGTTCATGCACACAAATGTCTGTCCTGGGTGGATATCTACCAACCACACCAACTGGCTAATAAATTGTGGCACTTTTGATTATATATAAAACATTAAATCTATGTATAAAATCAGTATAATAAACAGGTTTGCATTCTAATACAAGGAATCGAATGCATACAAATTGTTTAACAATTTGGCGATTGCAAGGCAGAATATCAACAGTACGACGTAGAGCAAAGCAGGTGCTACACGAAATTGATTTGCGCGGCGTCAATCCCGCGGCGGCTCGCACTCGATTGATGACAACTCGTTCACGTCGACTAGTTCGTCAAGTGTTCACAACTGGGGCTTTACATATTGATTGAGCGTATTTTTTCTGCTTGCAGTGTTACCCATGAATTTCAAATACATTTTTAGTTTAAATGTTTTTTATAATATATACTTAAATACTTGTCAGCGAGACAGCGGCGCCATCATTGATTTAGACTATTGAATTTTAGCCGATAGTGATAGCACATTCGTCGTTAGTCTTGGACAGCCATGTCGTAGTTGGACGTCATCGACGTATCGCCGTTAATTTTAATTACGTTTAAATTACAAAATAAAATGAATTTACCTCATGCATCTATTTACCTAATGTATATACTGAAACGCCGATTTACTTATATTTTATTATATTATCGATATAATGACAAATGTAATGTATTTTTATAGGATTAAAAACAAAACGATTACCTTGCTTTGCCATACTGGCCCCTTTATAAGGTTACAGGTTCTATACTTATATATCTCTTGTTTATTGTTATGTCCACTTCTAGTAAACGCAGTTTACACACAATTGGAACCACTCATTAATATATAAAAATAAAATAAATTGATATAAACATAATTATGGTAACACATATTTAAAAAACAAATATATAGAAAGGAAACGAGGCAGAAATGTAGGAGTCATCTTTATCTGCACGTAGCACGCTCTGTCCTTGCCAACGAGAATCTCCACCAACTTGTTTCTGTAAGTATGAAATATAGAACGAGACGTCACGCGTCATATCCGTCGTCGCGATTATATCCTTAGATATAGCTTTGCCTTTGAGATTTTAAATTTAAATAATAACAAGTATTATATCTCCAACATTAGTCTAAGAAACTTGAAATGTGATACCAATATTTGGAAAGTTTGTTAATAAGTACATAATACTGTATCGACGAATTTTCACGAAGTAATCGACGGGTGTCAGTCGTAAACGCTCACTGTTCGGAGTTATAAACTTTTCCTTTTCACCGGGCATCAACGCGATGAATTATGCATGGGAATTAAGTTTGACGTCAGATAAGCAGCCGAAAGATTTATTTGCCGATATGATGTGTAGAAAACAATCCAAAAGTTGTTTGCAGTTTCTGAAATATGGCTCTTGTTTTATTGCGAATACGTCAAACCTTGGCCTTAGTTTGCAAAGTTTAGACAATATAGCACTTAACTTTTGTTAGTAGATCTTTATTTGAGACAAAACTTACAGAAACTTATTTGTACAACTTACGTATTCATTTGACAATCAAGAATAAATGATCCTTTATTCTGATTTTCGCTATTTTTTTTAAATAATGTATCACAAATAAATCGCTGATTACTAAAATCGTTGTCAATATAAAATACCTATTTTATTAGTCTTAAGGATTTTATTACAATTACTATAACCGATATTGCAAATGTATTAAGCATAGTGTTTTTATCTCAGTTACGCACGCTCTTACAGGAATTGCCCGGAAATTTAACTTCGTTAAGAATGAAATATGTCCCGTCGTTATTCCACGGCTTGTTGCGCGAATACTTACATTTCCAGTTCTCCACCTCTAGTTTTCTCATCATACCCAACGGAAATAATTTTAACCGAGACTGAGTTATGACAAAACTCCAACGGACATTGCCGCATCCGTAATGAGAATGGAGTCGAGATATATCCGTAATTTATTATCACATGCTCGTGTTACGAGTAGTCTGTAGCAAGAAATTGAGTGTTTTTGTCATGAATATCCAATACCAGAGATGCTTCCTGTATATTTAGTATTTACTGAAGGTAAAATGATACTTTGTCTGTGTCGTCTGACCAGAACAGGAAATATTTACAATGTGCTTCAGTAGCGCTGGATAGATAAGACAAGCTTACAGTGGGCGGATGGTGCAGGGAAGTATTTAATTAAATTTGTCGGTGAAGGTACTCCGCTTTATATCACGTTGCTAATCACAGGTAGGCCGTCGACACGTACGCCCATTTGAATACCAAACCGTTCCTTTGAACTGCCTTCACACTTATTTAAATTCTCAAGCATTGAAGAAACTCGTTAAAACTTTTAAGAGAAAATATTGAATTTTAAAATGAAATCTTTGCAATTTCAAATATATGAATAGTTTGATAATATTAATGTATTTGAAAACCATTTGTAACATCTTATTAAATACACAAACTGACATAATATCTACAGTAATAATAATAATAAGCATCTACAAATATAAGTTTGTGTATTGTACATAAAAATAAAAAGTTTTATGTCAAATTAAGGTTAAAACATTCTTTAAAAATGATGTCATGCATTTTTTTTAATACATAAGTTAATATTTATAAGTAATAATATATTTTATACAATGTCATCAAAGAAGCTTACACATTTTTTTACACACGTTATCATACTTTCTAAACAAAAAAATTCAAACTAATCCTGACTTACTCAAAACTGTACTAGTTATAAATCTAAAAAAAAAAAATTACAGTCAAACAATTGAGAAAAAATATATTTTTACAAAGGGGTTCTTAATGTCTTACACAAATTAAAACAGGTAAACTCTATACTAGAAAATTTTCTCTAAAACTCAAGGGCGTGGAGACATGTCTACGGTGCGGCACCGGCCACCGTGTAACAACACGGCGCCGCTATATGCAGATGGCGTGGCGTCGTGCCGCAGTACAGTGCCGTGTATGGTGCACAGCGCCGGCACGCGGCAACAACCATTGTTTCAAATACAGTTTCTGTCTTGACATGGACCGCGAAGGATGTATTAACAAAACGTAATCTTCGTTTTAGAAATCCTTGACTTGGAATCACATGGTTTTTTTTTCACAAGTTTCATCATAGTTTTAATCTTTCAGATTTCATTATGGCATGTTTTTAAAGTAAGTTATAAAAATATACAAAAAATAAACAAAGTTTGACACATTTTAAGTATGGTTTTTTTTTAATTAGCTGCTATAGTCTTTAAGTACAACGAACAACGACGTTTGTAGAGTTATTTTTCTATGAGTGGTTTTCATATCCGCCAGTATACCGACTGTGTCATTATAAAACTTCTGATAAATCTTTTTCTGTAATGTGGTAATAATATTTCAAAATTGTAGAATCCAAATGTAGTCTAGTGATTTTTGCATTCTTTTTCAAAAAACACAAACGAACGTGCGGTGCACTTTACACGGCCCGTACTGTGGCACGACGCCGCGCCGTTGTGCACCATAGACATGTGTCCACACCTTAATTGGTAGGTATTTCAAGCAATCGCAGTTACATTAGAAATATTTTTAGAAATCTTAGTTATTTTTTACTCCTTTTATTTTACACTCACCAGTAATGATATTAAAATAGGTATGGTAAGTTGTCAGATGTTCTATAATTATTATTTATTATCCAAAATGTTATATATCTTCGAAAATAAGTTATTTACTCATACATTTCTCTAGTAAGATGTATATTATAAATAATAAAATAGCATTTTTTGTACTGGTTTTTTTTTCTCTTTCTGGCTTGCGGATAATTACAGCCTCAGTAATTTGTTTATTTTTAATTTTTTGACGTTCATGTCAAACAAAATAATTTCAATCCAATTTAGAATTTTGAATTGCCTCTTATTTATGGAGTATCATAATATTAATAACACACTCTTTGATGCTGAAAGAGTGACAAGTACTTACGCTGAGATTTTTTTGGATGAAAACAGCGCCTCTAGAATTTGTGATGATGAAGCTTCTATTGAAGAAGTTTCAACCAAAAAATCGTTTGTGCAAAAATTAGATCAAAAAGACGAATGGATATCGCCCAGCGATCTTCTTGTGACTGTAGTAAAATTGGTTCCGCCGTTTACATCAAAAATTACTCGAGGCAAAACTCATGAAGGAATATTAGACATTGGTAATACAGTTTTAGAAAAGGAACGTGCAAAATTTTTGAAATCCTTAGAAGCATTAGTGCATGACAACGACGCTTCTTGGGCGAACATATTGGCTCATGAAAAACAGGAAGTAATTAAAAAAGTTAAAAATATTTTTCGAAATATATACAAACACAAGAGTGATATTATGAAATATGAGATATCTATGTTTTACGAATCTTCGTTACAAGATTTGGAAAAGCATTTAAACTCAGAAGTACAATCAAAAATACAAACAGCCTACGCGAATATTATATCTGATTTAAATATTCAAATTCAAAATAACTTACTAAAAGAAAGAAAAAAGCTCGAAAACATTTTGAAAAAAAAGTTTACTATTGAAGTTACAAAATTAAAAAAATACTATTCACTTTTACTACGTAATGAATTGCATAGAAATAAAATACTAATAGTCCAAGCTATTCAGGAGAGAAATGATGCAATAAAAGCATTTTATAAACAAATCGAAGCGGAAAGAATTACTAGCACTATGTATGTAATGAGCTTAGAGAGAAAAAAATGCAACATCCGAAGAATACTGCTAGAAAATTTACAAACTGATGAAATACGAACTAAACGTAAAAAAATAGAAGAAAAAGCTGAAGTTATAGAAAGTTTCAAACGAAAATATGTAGGAATGTTAGATATTAATAAACATTGGGAACAGAAAATTAAAAAAATCTTGCAGCTGTTTTTAAAATTTATAAGTTTTTCACTTAAAATTTTACCTGAACAAACAACTTTTTTATTAGACTTGGAAAAATTGATGATGTTGCAATTGATTGAAATTAAAAAAAATCCAGTAATGTGTACTACAATTTTAAAAAGTGATGATATTGATTCAAATGTATTTCAATTTGAGCAGTCAGAGCAAGAAATACCGGTGTGTGATAAGAATCCATTTATTGTAGTTGGTGATTCATCAGATCCTATTCCTAAGGCTTATGGAAGTCGAGAGACGTTACCATCTGATGTTGACTTACCATATTTTAGAGTTGGAAGACAATACTTTTACGCAAAGTGTCATGGATATGAAGGTATAAAAAAATATTTGGAATCACAAAAATGTAAATGTCGTATTCCACGCGAACTATCTCCGCCGAAGAAAGTAAGTCATGTTAAGATACCATCTAAAACGACCAGTGAATCGATTAAAAAAGAGTCTTCTTTAGAGTCATTATTACTGGAAGACATCGCACGTCTTGAAGATTGTCCAGTGAGGAAATGTACAAACTGGATAAAAACTAATTCTTTTCCGAATTTAGCAAACTATTTAGAATATACTCAAGAAAACTACGAACGAGTAACTACCATTCTAGAATCTAGAATCTATCCAGATTCTGAAATGGAAATGACCCCGTACTTTATTAACCCTAAAGATATCGCATATAGTGAGCTGCCGTTTTCTGCAACCAAAGAGCGTCATCACTCTGTTGGGACACAGTATTTAAGTTCAGAAGATCTAAGCTTGCCAAAAAAAAGTTGTCCCTGTGTTGACGATATACTTGAAAAAGATATGCACATCAACTCTAAGATCAACTGTACTTTAAAAACATCTTACTATGAAATTAATGCAATACTAGCAAAACGTAACAAATCATTAGAGCGATTAATGGATAAAAATCCAAATTTATTAAAAATGTTTACAGACGAATCTTTCGATTATAAATTGTAATTTTTTTTAATTTTATTTTATATTGTGAAATTAAATATTTTCTTTCAATAAAAACATATCTTAATTATATAAATTACTAAAAGATTTAAGGACTTTCTGTTTTCGATCGGCTCATATTATAGTGTTTATAATTCCTGATGAATATTATTTCAAGAGCTTACAAGAGTTTCAAGACAAAGACAAAACTGTTTACTTTAAATATTTATAGTATAACATAAACTAATATATGAGGAAATTAGATCAAAGACAGCCAGCGATGTTGTAAAATAGATTTGTATCACGATACATATCACTTTTCTAAATTAAGCAGTACTTATTTTTACACAAGAACTGATTTAAAAAATAATTGTTATATTTATTACATATGTTTAAATTTTTTTTGTTTGTCCTATGATAAATCATTTTATTTCGTCCATATTTTTTTAATATTGAGGCAAAAATATACTAAAAATCAATTAAGTAAATAAATTACAATAACTTTCACTACAATAATCCGCCCTGTAATTAACTTACCGTAATTCACCGTAGGCATTTTAACCAGGTGAGAATGTAAGCCGGTCCCGGTGATCACAAATTGCTTGCAGTACCTTCGCGGTCTCTCGCTAAACTATATTCATTTGTTCTTGTTTGCTATACTGTATTTGTTAACGCAAGTTCCGGACTAGAATACGGAATGTTTTGCGATAAAACCTTGTTAGCTAAAAACTTATTTGTGATTTTCATCTTGTGTACCTACATATAATTTATTTTATTTATTTAGAATTTAGTGTTTACATTAGGTAGATACATGTATATTTTTTGTTATTACCATATGCTCACAGAAAATACATTTCAAGTGCTTGCGTTAAAATAAATATCTTTCATGTCAGTTACATTTCTAAGAATTTTGTTAATTAAAATACCAATACACCGTCAATGTGCCGACACTCACTGAAACTAGCTCTTTAAAATGTTTAAATTGTAATGTAACGAAGCGGACCTGTAAAAAGCTCCATCGAGAAAAAAAACAAAAATCATGTATTACATACTTTTAAATATAATTTTAATCCTGGTATAAATAGAAAAATCTCATTTCAAAATAATACGTTTCTTTAAATTCTATTGATTTTTTTTTTATTCATTGCGATAGTCTGAAAACAATTTATAAACTTTCCATTTACTGTATGATCATATAAATTACACCGTTAGCTAAGAATAATGTAGGGACGGGTGTGAGCGGGTATATCGGGCGTTAAGGTAAATTTACACAAGTCGGTAACAACCTAACTTATTAAGTCGTCACACGTCTCGACGCCGTGTTAATGCCAAGACGAGACTTATGACATTCCTCCCGTAGCTTACGATTATGGCTAGAAGATTAGTGACATACTTTGTATAATTTAATTAAACACTTCGTGCTATTTGAGCATATGCTATATTAAAGTACATTGTTAATCAAAAACATTCAATATATTTCTATACTACCTCACACGCGATAATTAAGACGTCGTATTTATTTTTAAATAAAGCGAAATTTTATTATGAATATTACATACGGATATCATATGTATTTTTTGGATATCATTGCATTCATATGTATTTTTATCGTGTGTATATGAATACTTCCTTAGGTTGGCCGGTAGACAAAGTATTTAACATTAAGCTGTCACAAAATTTATTATGTAATATCTATTTTTAAATTCCATTTAAAAAAAAACATTTTATAATCATTATTTGAAAACGATTCAAATATATAATTCTTACCAATTTATTTTTATTTTTGTCGTATCGGATAATTGCTTAAAAAATAAATAAACAGGAATTGCTACGCATATCATTTTGCAGAACAAGTTTTTGTAAAATACACAACAAGTAATATATAGATTCTATACATAAGTTGTTATTTTGAAGATCAACCGTGTATTTTAAAAGTAAATCATATAGCAGACTATATACGGTTTTTAAGTAAATCTATTTCTTAAACCATAATTATATAATATCTCAGAATATATTGTTGTTTCATAAGCAGGAACTTTGCTATTGGACTTCTTGGAATGAAAATGAAGAAAAGTTTCCAGTTAGCTTATGCAAAATGTCAAGATAAAGCTTCTTCCATGTTTCTAGGAGTTAATTAAACTGGTGGCTTTAATCTCTAAATGGTAAGTGGTAAACATTTTATTTAACACTAGTACCGGCCCATGGCTTCAACCGCGTGTGAGGAGGTATTATCATATATCTTTGACAATGTATATGGAAATTTCATAATATATATAGACAGTAAAGACATTATATAAGCTACCACAAACAAACTCACTTACTTTTGCTTTTATTATAGTTGATTTTAATCAGATGAAACATTTGAAATAAACATAATTTTAAAACTATCCTATAACTGCGTAGTTTTAAACTGTGTTTATTTCTTATTGCATAAAAACTTTGACATCGTGAGTTTACATTACTAACATCTATACACCATTTGAGATTTTCAACTAATATAACATATATAAGCTGTAAATATTTTAGGAACATATTTTAATATTATCATTAGTAAATATTACAAGTAGAATAGAGCGCAAGAGACATGACATCTTAATTCCCAAGGTTGGAGGCGCATTGGCGATGTACGGAATGGTTATAACTTCTTACATAGCCAATGTTTATGGGCGGTTGGGACCACTTAAAAAAAGGGCCCGAAATAGATCCTTGACGTACAATGGATCTCACTCTATATTAAGTTGTCTGAAACTGAAATCTTCTTTGGTCAAATCAATACCAATCCATTTCAATAGTAAAGTCTTGAAAATCAAAATGTACGCTTGAAGAGAGATCGCCAAAATATTTTATAATAAAGAAAAATCAAGTCTTCTTATTTGTTATAATTATATATTTTGTAATCATATGATATTAAAACTGAAACATAACTCTGCACAATAATGTTAATGATTATTAATTATTACTTCAATAATAATGAATAGCAGTGTTGCGGGCACAGTAAACTCCCTGTTATTGACATGACCTAATATTCGAATCCTACATCCCATTGGGACCTAATGATCAACAGCGGTACAATTTATCAACTAAATCAACGAGGAAGTTTATAAATAATTCAATCTAAAACAAATGACTCTCTTAAAAATTAAAATACGTTTGACATATAAAATTAAATTTTATTAGAAACTATTTCAGTACTAACGTTAATCGATTTGATTTACTTTATTCATTCAGATTCATTTATTTCAATTTTGCTATTGCTGGACTTTAAACAGTGTTTTGATAACTTGACACTTCTCCGTTCCATAATATTGTTTCAAGCGGCACTTTCACGGCGGAAATCTGACACAATTGCATTCTGAATAAATTTACTAAGTCTACTTGTGGTTATCTATAGAATGGGTATGGGACAAGAATATCCTATTAATATGACATCATATCGACGTTGTCATATTAAGACGATATATATTTTTTTAATTTTAAATACATTTCCATATACAAAATTATAATTTCTGAATTAAAGTATATAGAAAGTTTGATGAAAATGTAAAATTCATATCAATATATTATAGAAAGCATATATTGGTGATGCGCTTGTTAGTATGCAAATTTTTAGGTTAGAAAAGTTTTCAAAGTGCATCCAACACATCACGATTATTGATCAAACACTCCCCATCTCCTACCAACCCACATTTTGGGATGCTTTGGTCGCATATTTTGTATCATCGTCTTTATTGTCTTTATATTCGAGCCAATATAAGCAAGTATTACATTTTTAGTACAAGCAAATATATATGTTTAGAATGATACCGAAATTACATTTTTTTTATGTCATTTTTACTTATAAATGTTTTTTTTTAATAACCCTAAAAATAGTTATTAAAATTTATCGAAATTTAAAAAATCTAAGTTAAATGTTTATTTATTTACAGAAAATATTTAAAATGACATAATAACGTTTGCCAATTAAGCGCCTTAATACGCCTAATTATGTACGACATAAAACATTACAATATGTATATTTCATGTCGATTGATTAGTGCCTATATCTATAAACCTGCAATAACAAACATGAAAACACGAAAACGACACTGACCTTTTTATAATATAAATATAATTCGAAAATATTGATCAATAAAATACGTATTGTATTATTTTTGCAAGCACAATTTTGCACTGTAAAGCGAAGTATTCCATATATTTTCACAAAATAAAAAACAGAATATGTCCTGCATGTACCGTAACCAACGTTTCCAGGTATTTCCGTACAGTTATTTACAATACGATCGGTTGTGTAGCAACGCCGAATAGATTTACGCGACGTCCGCGCTACATATCGACAACAATGTTTTTTCATGGACATTAAATCTATGTGGCTCAATAAAAAAAGCAATCAATGATCAATTTAATTTTATTAATCTTTTATTTTTATAAATATGAATAATAAGTGTTATAGTAAAGCAAAAGCACCGCGAGAGATCTTGAACGTAAAACCATCCAGATATGAAGGATCTGAAGTTATTCGCAGTAACAAGAAGTACTGGAGCAATGTTTTTAACGCATTATCAGAAACTAATAAAGAACCAGTAAGTAAAATGTGATTTTGAAATTTATTCATTAAACAAAAATTAGTAGTAGTTAGTTAACTTTATTGTTTCAGATGCAAGAAAATGACATCAACTGTTTATCGGAAATTCTACCGAACGAGCTATGTAATAAAGTTTGTAATATATTGCATATAAATTTAAAAACAAAACAATTAAAAGAAACAGGAAATATCGAAGGTATTTCTAAATTGAATTACATATCGCTTATTTATCTGTTGTACTCGTATATTTTTTTACCTTCCGTCGTTCTAGATGTTGCCTATAGTCGTGGTCTTGAGTTCTAATCTACTTGGCCTCGCAAGTCAGCCATTAGAACGTCTAGACAATCATGAATACACGAGCAACCTTTATAATAAATATATATGACAAAAAGTGATATTTAATTTACTTATTTATAGAGCATAAAACTCGTAGAATAGTAAAAGAATCGCTGTTATCATGCAGGAAAACTATAACTATAAATAGAGAGTTGGACTCTGATACTGACGTCGAATTTATCTCAAGGTGAGTAATAATATTTTAGATAAGTCACACGTTTCAATATGAGCCTTGAATACTTCAGCAATAAGATTAGGAAGTAAATCTGGTATTAGATACATATTGTTTTATAACTCACAGTGGAATGATTAATGAAGCCAACTACTAATTATTACCACCGCAAATAAACATTGCCGCTATAAGAAATAATAACGATTGCTTACATCGACAATGCGCCACTAAACATGGTAATAAGTCATGATATCAATCTATCCATACAGGCTTGCACCAAGTCCTACAACCAATTATACATATATATAAATAATTATGTAATTATAGAAAAAAATATAACTGTTGTTGTGTCTAAAACTGGGTTGAAATACATACTCTAAATAAAACGTAATAATATCCTAAAACGAACTTCAGATTATGTTAACACGAAATAAATAAATGAAATGTTTGTTATATATTACTCAACTGGAATGTCAAGAATGTACATAATTTCTGGCTCAATCGGAATTCCTATAAATTTAAATTAATAACCGACTGATATTTTTTTTACCGTTAGTTAAATTTATTTATTATAGTTTTAAAATTTTTTTTACATTTTTAAACTATGTTATACGACAAAAAGGTACGTATTACAAAGAATTATTTGACATTAGTAAAATTTACAAACAAAGAATCTAATTTTTATATTACCTATATTTCAGAAATAGTTGTATATAAAGCCCTGGCGAAAACAGTTTATCTTATCATTTTGTATTGCTTTCGTTGAAGCTGATAAAAATCGTACGATATTAATTATCCACATCTGTCTATAAATTTAGCAAAGATTTTTTTTATTTTTTTTTTTCAATATTCTAAGCGTTTATCTTTGGTAATACATTTATTTAACAAACTATTATGGTATGTACAAATCAAAGTAAACATTAGAGGGGATCTTTACATTTGGAATCATTAATTAAGAATATTAAATTAAAGGTCGGAATATTGATTCCACCGAATAGAACTAGCGAGAAACTAAGTAATTACCTACTCGTTTTCACCAAATAACATAATATAAATTCTAATTTACACAACTGATATTGTATATTCTGCATGCAAATTGAGAAATAAAGCAATAAACTTACTATATCCTAATTCGAACATCCGTGAAAGTATTGCATAAGTTTTGGCGTGAAAACGAAAAAACCAAACTTACCTTATTATAATTTTATAAGAATATTTATTGCACTGTAAGCTAAGAACATTTATTCATGAGAAAATTGTAATACCATATAATTTCTCAATAAAAACAAAAGTCTAAAACATTCATTTTTTTATTCCACTAAAATTACATATTCTAATTATTTTACACTATTAAGTCCTATTAATATTAAAATTTCAAAGACCATGATGTTCCATGTACAAGCTGTTATGTTTTCGTAGTGTTTATTGATATATTAGGAAAAAAAATTAGTTTAATTATGTTGTATGAAATTAAATTTAAAATCGTTGTATATATTTCCAGTGATGAAGAAGACCAAAAGCGGAATATTCATAGAGATTTTTTAAGGAAACCAATTAGAGAGCAAATCACGTGGGCTACGCACTATCTTGAACCAGAAAAAGAAGATGAAAAGAGCTTAGTAAAAAAAGCTGACGATCTCACTGACAGAGTATAAATAAATATATAATACCTATATAACTAATTCTTGATCGGTTTTTTAATTATAGCATTGTAGAAGCTTTTCCTTAACCTCACGTAAATATGTATGAGTCAAATGATACAACTAACTTTAAAAAAGTTCCCAACTCAACCGATCAAAATGAAATTTCGTTAACTATTCGATTTGGTGACAATCTAGTATTAATTTTCTAAACACAGAGTTCACTTCTGGGAAATCCAAAATATTTGTCAACATTTGTATTCCAAAAACTTGGACCGATATAAATAACTCCTATATTGCAATTAATATTATAATTTATATTGATATCTAGCTAGCTGGTTGCGCAACCCGTATAAATTATACATAGTTTATTATGCTGTACTCATTGCATATCCATTGTCTACATAATCAGTTTTACTGTTTCGCCACCAGCTACCGTCATCGCAGTAAGATAAAACACATACTAGTTTTTATTTCTTTTAATTACAACATGTTTCATTAAATCGCATCCTAGGGGCTCCCGTAGCTTCTGGCGTCTGACCAAGTCTGTGCAAAACAACTTCTGCCAACCTTCGCTGCCACCGCTCAGAAATCCGGACGGATCGCTAGCTCACAGTCCGCAAGAGCAAGCTGATCTCCTGGCTAAACTCTTTGCCGACAATTCCGTCATCGATGATTGTAGTGCACTGCCACCTACAATACCTGCATGTGGCCATACGATGCCTGACATTAAAATCAGGCAACGTGATGTGCGTGCGGAGCTGCAATCACTTGATGTACGGAAAGCTAGCGGTCCCGATGGAATACCAGCCATAGTGCTGAAGAAGTGCGCAGCGGAGCTGTCTCCTGTGTTAACGCGCCTGTTCCAACTTTCTCTCTCTTCGGGAAGTGTGCCGGAGGCTTGGAGAAGAGCTAATGTGCAAGCGGTTCCCAAAAAAGGGGATCGGTCTGACCCGGCAAATTATCGGCCAATAGCTATCACCTCAGTACTTTGTAAGGTGATGGAACGGATTTTAAACAACCAACTGATCCATTACCTAGAAGATCACTGTCTGATTAATGATCGTCAGTACGGTTTTCGACCAAAACGGTCCACAGGTGATCTTCTAGCGTACGTAACGCACCTCTGGGGTGAAGCTATCGACAAGCATGGAGAATCGTTGGCTGTCAGCTTCGATATCTCCAAGGCTTTCGACAGGGTCTGGCACAGAAGTCTTCTCTCCAAGCTACCGGCATATGGTCTGCCTGCTCAGCTATGCACCTGGATTGCCAGCTTCCTACACAAGCGTAGCCTTCGTGTTTTAGTAGATGGTTGCGCTTCACAATTCTATGTAGTGAATGCTGGGGTCCCCCAGGGATCTGTGCTATCTCCCACACTCTTTCTTTTGCATATCAATGATATGCTCTCCCTTGGGAACATACATTGCTATGCAGACGATAGTACAGTGCATGGTGGATACCACGGACGCGCAGTGGCTGGGCGGGCGGAAACTGAGGAGAGGCGGGAGAATCTTGTCATTGAACTCGATAGGACGTTAGATCTCATCGCCAAATGGGGCTCTGATAATCTTGTTGAGTTTAATGCCAAGAAAACACAGGTATGCGCTCTCACGGCGAAAAAGTCAACATTTTCCCCTCTTCCCTCCCTCTGTGGTACTCCGCTGGTGATGCAAAGCAAAATCGCCATGCTGGGGATTGACGTTCGCTGCGACCTTAGTCCAAGGGATTACATCGAGGCTGTTATAAAAACAGCTTCACGGAAACTCGGAGTTCTGAACAAGGTGCGGCGCTTTTTCACGCCACAACAACTGTGCCTGCTGTACAAAACACAGGTACGGTCTTGCGTGGAATATTGCTCGCACCTTTGGGATGGCTCCGCTAAGTACCTACTTGAGGCCTTGGACCGGTTGCAGCGACGTGCCGTACGCATTATTGGCGACGTAAAGGTCACAAACACCCTTGAACCTTTACAATTGCGTCGTGAGATAGCAGCACTGAGCGCTTTCTATCGACTGTATCACGGCGAGTGCTCTGAGGAATTATTCTCTCTAATTCCTGCTTCCCCCTTCCTTCTTAAGTCCACGCGGGCTGGTTCTCGATGTCACCGCCTAACTGTGACATCAATTCCATCGCGAACAAAGAAATTTGGCAACTCCTTTCTTTGTCGCACTTCCAAAAAATGGAATTCCTTACCAGCTCACGTATTCCCCTCCTCTTACAACCTGGGTTCCTTCAAGCGAGGCGTGAAGAGGCATCTTGCGGGCCGGCAAGGCGGAGGCGGCTAGTGCAGAACGTTTTTCCCGTCTGTACTGGCCGTCGTCGCGTTTGGACTCTACTACCACTTACCATCAGGTGGAGTAGAGTCATTTGCCCTCCCGGCGATAAAAAAAAAAAAAAAAAAAAAAAAAAATAAAATAGTTGTCTATTTTAAGATTTTAATAGTATATATGGATAGCACTGCAATTATTTCAATCTCTTAAGATGTTTTCGCACCTTAATCGCAAAATGTATTGCAAACGCAAAATACTTGAAAAACTCAACAGTAACTTTCCAAGATACCTCTTAATCCGACTTCATAAATGTATTTTGTATGAATTTTAAATGCTTTTTTAATTTATATTTCACAGATAACACAAAACTTTTGTGATTATATGAAACAACTAGGCGGTGATCAGCAATCACAACTTTTTACACCAAAAGCTATAAAGGAACTCTTTCAGGTACCAGGACATCATTTATATTACATTTTGCTTGTCGAAATTTATTTACATTATTTTATTAAATTAAGCTATAATTTATTTATAGGTTGAATTTGACACCCACGTGGCTCGCAGTCTTCAAGTTGTACCGAAAGAATTGCCCACAGTTGAAGAACGAATCGCGAATGTCACTGAAAATCCAGAGGTTAACTTTGAATACGTTATATGAAGATAATGTTGTATAACTAAAATATGCTTAAGGTTACAAATATAATTTTAGAAATCGAAGTTCGCTGCTCTCGGACGTGAGATATCAAAAGACATAAAGGCGGAACGTCGGGCTGATCATCTACGAGCCTTTAATCGCAGTCTTCCAAATAAGAAGCAATGGCGTGCTCCTCGTAACGAAACAAAAGATATGTGGCGATCAGCTCGCCATGTACCGAAAGACCTCGTTACTTTGAAAGCAGTTTGGGAAGGCATTACCAACCTTAGGTAATAATATATAGATATATTTTTTAATAATGGTATGAGTTAACAATGATTTGTATTGTATTGATTTGTGTTGTTCTTAGTATTGTAGAGCTATTCCGTAAGATAAAACTTGAAACTCACCGCAGAACATGGTCGTGAAATGTCAGAAAATTTTAAGCTACATTGAGTTTAATAAATAATTAATTATAACATTTTAACAAAACACGCATTAAATTAGCTTTTCACCGTATGTATTAAAAAAATTGTTTCTGTTTTATGAAGCTAGCTTAACTATGAAGTTCATATTGAGACATATAATTCTTAACTTATAATGAATACATTTTTTTTAGAAGTGTCAAAGAATACTGTCGTTGGATGATAGAACATCCCGAGTATCGTAGAGCTCCTTACCTGAGAAGCCTCGGTATGTTCGATTCTGTGGTTCTTGACGCGAGGTTGACCTTCGAACTGCAACAGCAAAATATGTCACCGCCCCTAACGTCTCCTACAGACATCCCTGCGCCCATCGACCATATTCGCAAGCGGTTGTCGGAACTAGCTGACGCTAACGTTGATGGATAGCTGAAACAATTATTCAATTCTTTCAAGTATATAAAATATAATTTTAAAATGACTAATATTAAAACGATGTTTCATTTCATTTTTATAGATATTTTTGCCAAATATATGTTGATGTAAAATATATAATAACAGCAATTATTTGAGAATTTATACAGATTTTTATATTCCGAATGTCAGAAATATAAATGGTTTGCTAACATGTCGTTGGGCAAAGCAATAGGGCTCTTGCGCGATTGTTTGGCTAATTTGATGTATGATGTATTTAAAAACTACTAATAACCTTATCTCAATTATCTGTAACATAGAGCATGAAGTCTAGTCACAAATAAATTTCACCGAACTCTACAGATTAGAATTATTCTATTATTACAGATAAACAAGAATGAATATATAATGGCATTAGTTGGCAATATTATGCAATAAAGATAATTTATATAACAAACTTACTAACTACATTATCTTTATTTTAATACAAATGGTTTTAACAAATTATTTAAATTAAAGGAGGAAAATCAATAAGTGTTTCTGACTAGACACTACCATCGAATGGCCCTTGACTGAACGTTTGACGTTTCATGAAGATATATTTTATTACCCTACTACAGTATAAAGATAACGACCGACGAGTTTATATACAGACGTTTAAAGTATGTTCGACTTAGAAACAAAGATTCAATGATTAAAAATAAACGACTGTAATGTTTTAAATCAATAACATTAAGTTGGCAATATTTCATAATGACTCAAGGTGTTAGTGAAAGTGATAATAAAATGGAGTTTGAGACGGTATTAAATAATGAGTTAGGACAGTTTGGAATGTATCAATTAATCAATATATTATTGTTAGCAGTGCCGGCCGCCGCTTCGGGTTTTATGGCAGGCGACTATGTATTTACAGCGGGGAAGTTACCGTATAGATGTGCTGTGCCGTTATGTGATCACCAACCTCCAGACTATTCACCCGAATGGATATTGAACGCCATCCCAGAGAGATCAACGGGCTTTGAAGATTGTTCTCGCTATGCTAACATAATAAACACCACCACATTACCGAACAATACGTGTTCCGCTGACCTTTTTAACAGAAGTATGACAATTCCTTGTGACGGATATGTGTATAGTAGAACGAACACGGTTGTTTATGATTTCGGTCTGGAATGCCAGGAGTGGCTCAGAGCACTGGCCGGGACTTTAAACAGTCTGGGTGCAATGATCGCTCTGCCTTTAGCCGGATTCGTCTCCGACTATTTTGGTCGACGTATTTCAGTTGTGTTTTTTGCATTCAATGTCGCTTTAGTGGGCTTAGTTAAAGCCTTTTCCGTAAATTATACTATGTACGTAGTTTTACAATTTTTACACACAGCAATAGGAGGTGGACTTTACAGTGCAGCTTATATATTAGCAACAGAACTAGTTGGTCCTAAATTTCGCGTTCCAACGAGCGCTACAATGTCATCTATGTTTGCCCTCGGTCAAGCATTGTTGGGTGGGATTGCTGCAGCCGTGCCCGAATGGCGTAAGCTGACATTGACATTATTTATTCCTGTATTTTCGATACTTTCTTACTATTGGATCGTATCAGAAAGTCACCGATGGCTACTTAGTAAAAATAAGAACTACGAGGCCAGGAGCGTGTTAGAGAAAGCAGCCAAATTAAATAAAAGAATAATTTCCGAAAATGCGATGACAATTCTCCTCACATCAATTCCTAAATTAAGTAAAGAAAAATCAGATATTAGTAATAAACCGTTATTTATTCGAGTTTTAAAATCGCCAGTGATGTTACGTAGATGTTGCACTACACCTGTATATTGGATAGCGACAACGTTCATTTATTATGGTTTATCAATTAACTCTGTTAGTTTATCTGGAAATATGTATTTGAATTACGTACTAACAGCTCTTATTGAAATACCTGGTTATTGGACAGCTTTTCTAGTATTGGATAGACTGGGCCGAAAGGTTACTCTGTTCACTGGTTATATGTTGTGTTCAATATGTTGTTTAGCATTTTCTTTTACACCTGACAGTATGTACGTTTTATCTTTGATTTTATTTTTAATGGGTAAGTTCAGCACAGGGGTCATTTTTACGTCCTTGTACCTATTTACTTCTGAACTCTATCCAACCAGACATCGCCATTCATTTCTAGGCTTTTCTTCAATGTTAGGCCGAATTGGTTCCGTAGTATCACCACTAACGCCACCTCTAATGGTATATTGGTCGGGAATTCCATCGATGCTTTTCGCAATCATGGCAGCCCTAGCAGGATTTTTAATATTAACACAGCCTGAAACACGTGGTTTAAAAGTACCAGACACATTTGAAGATGCCGAACAAATAGGAAAATAGAATATAAATTATTTTTAAATAGGTAATTAAGGTAAATATTGTAATTATTATTTGAAAAACTTAAATATATTTTAAAATAAAAATTATACCCGAAAAAAATATTAGTTATCATTTACAATCGTTAATACCAAAATGTCCAATAAAATAATATTGTATTAATTAAAATACAAATACAGAGAATAACATTTTTTGGCATAAAGTACATTACAGCGCCATCTGTGAAAAGATAGTAGAAGCACTTCGTTTCTGTATTTGTACAAATTTCTGAACTGCCATCTATGAATTAAATTAGTAATGTACCATACATTACATTGTATAAAGACTTCAAGCTGTTTAATGATTTAAAAATAGATGCCGCTGCAAACAAAAACCATTAAAAATTATATACTTCTTTTTTAATTATATATGGGTCTTACATTATTACTAATAATATTAATTATATGATTTTTTTAAATAGGATTAATAATAAAAATACCAAAACGTTGTTTGGATGAATGTTTTTTTTATTGGCTTAATATAATTATTCTATAAATCTGCCTTTAGTATTTTAGAATTTGATTAAGTGCTTAATAAATGTAACGGTTAATTATTCTTTGGTCTATTTATACTTTTTGATGTCTTGTAGAATTGACATTGAAAGTTAAAAATTAAAAAAACAATTTTACCAAGAGCAAATATACGCCAAGAAAAGAAAAATAATTATTATCTAACAATTGTAATATTTATACTATGCCGTGTGGAAAGAGACCTTTAATAAAATTATGGGATAGACCTAAAGATCTTAGAGTGATAAAACCATCTCGTTACGAGCAAAACGAAGCATCTGTCAAAGTTCACTGGAAAAATGTTTTAAGAGAATTAGAACTGTCGTATAAAGATGAAACGGTACACATTTTATAAGTATTATTTTTATTAAAATATAGTCGTTAATTTCGAAATAAGTACATGGGATAAATACATTACAGCAGGTAAGCTGTAAAAATATACATAATGCATATAGTCATAGTCCTCTATGAGATGTTTCTATGAGTATTACACTCATAGTAGCAACTGCTTGCGGGTGTTATATTTACTTTGAGGTATGTCGAAAAAAATAAAGAGGCATAAAAACAATGAAATGTTTTATAAAGCGGCTCTTTAAACAACATAAGTTTAAATATTCTATGTCACCCATAACTAAAGCTACAATTTATCAAGTACTATATCAATCGAATAATTAATTTTAAAGTAAATTTAGAAAAAGGAAAAAGAAAATAACGAAAGCTACCTCTTCAATAAAATATTTATAAAGCAATCTGGAGCCACGATACACGTGAGTTGTTATAAATAGAAAAGGCATTTATCTTTAAATATTTACTTACATAGTTTAAATATTTTTTTTCTTAATATACGTAAGACATACATTAAAATAATCTATTTATATCAGATAATTTTTTTAAAAAAAGTTTAGATATTAATCATAAAACAATTCCATAAATAAACAAAACGGTGTGCGATATGCATGTCAGGAGCGTGAATCGTTTACAACTAACATTGCCAGACAAATTAGTATGCGATAAATAATGATAGAGAGCAATAAAACCTCTGATTCCGTTAATCGTGATGCTCTTTATCAAATAAAACGATTTTAAAGAATTTTTGATGGATTATAATAGAAGATGAACGATAATTACTAAAGCAAATTTGTGAGCATTTGGTCTAACTAGGTATATTTTCAACTTTCTTGAAAATGTTCTCTAAGAGTGACAAAAAGTATTACACAAATTAACATCCGGTTTTTTTTATCCATCTACCAAAATAAAACAACTTATTCTAATTGAATAAAAACTTAACCAGGTTTCTTTAGGCATTTATGCAGATGCAGAACTGAGTTTTCATTCCATACACCCCATCTTTTTCTATGTATTACGTATATACGTGCACGTGTATGTATATAAGTATGTATTTACATATAAATAAGAACAACACATGTATAAAAGACACAAATAAAATCTTTAAAAACGTCGTCTCGTTATAGCAAGCCAAATTTTCCGAATACAACTCCTGACTCTATATGCGCATCATCGAACGATAAATACTAAACTTTTTTTTAAATTTAAACAACCATTAGCAGGGTGTTAAATTACACTTAAATAACTCGCTTCAAAAATAATAAGCTTTAATTCTTAGAAAGAATTTTAGTTTATTTATTTTGAAGATCCACGTCGAAGTCGGAACACGCGATTAAGGGTCTAATTTGTATCCCCCTGTCCCGAAATTAAAAGTACGTTCGCTTGTCTATTACTTTACAAAACTTAGAAGCATTACATTTTACGGAATAATGGGTATGTTATATCTTTCTTTCTTTTATATCTTTCTTTTCTTTGGGTATGTTCTGTTGTGTTAATACCAACATAATATTCATTTCTTTTTTAATTTCATACCCATTTAAACTGAATAATCCCACTATGTAACTTAAAAAATATGTTTTGTTTTGTATTGTTTTGTATTTATGCCTTGTGGCTTTCTTTAATAGATACCAAGAAAGGTATGTACGATAGATATTCGTGAATGATATTATTAATGGTCCTACTTATTAAAATATTTAGCGGATACTTAGTTAAATTTTGATTTCTCTCTTTCTGCCATCGATGATTTGATATTCGATTGCTTAATTAAACACCACCTAAATAACCTTAGGAAAAGCCATAAAAATAATAAAATAAGTATATATTATAAAATAAATAAAAATGTAGTTAATTATTAAAAATGTAGTTTATACAACATTTTCAAATATAAATATTGTTTTTTTTAGTTTTGGAACTCGCATGGCGATATGGTTCGTGAACTTGTCGGTCCGAAAATTTTCAGCAGAATCGTCAAGATATTCAAGTTGTCTTTGAGAGACAAACCATACGAACCTCGTTCAGAAACATCTCTCGAACCTTCCGATATTTATTATCAGACTACTAATGTCGTATCTGAAGTAAGTGTTTTCAGCACATTTTGATTTATTTTCTTTTTGTTAATGTCTTAATATTTCAAATAAATTGCTGAATTTCTTTACTAAAATATAAGATTAATTCTGATATTTTATAACTTTAAAAATCGCTTAGTTGTTATTAAAGATAATTAAAATTATACTGAAATGGTTTTTACCGTTGACATGAAGTTAGATAGACATGCACATGTCTTTCATTATAGACAAATTTTAGATAGTCATATGATGTAGGTGACGTCAGCAGTATCAAGGGAATAAGATGTGGTACATCAATATATTATCAATTCGCTGTCAACGAGGATTAAGACATAACATGATCTTGCCCTCGCAATTACACGTATTCTTCATCGAAATGCGGAAAAATTACAAAACGCATTGTTGCTCGATAGTGGGATTTCAACATATATAGTTTTTATTTATATCTCATGTAATTCTATGTACTCATTATTTTAAAGGGTCCAATACGTCCGTCGTTTTCTATGAGTGATTTTGATCCGTCTATGTATGTAGACACAGATGAAGAAGACAATCAAGAGATGGAAGGAGAAGAATCAGAAGCTTGGACTATATCGTCATCGTCGTCTGATTTAAGAAAGTCGTCACGTTCTAAATCTATACTTAGAACAAAATCATTGAGTACAGCAAAATCTGTGTCTAAGTCATTCTCAAAGTTTTTATCAAAAAAATCTTTAACTAGACATTCTAAGCTTTTAAAATCTACCCCATCCAGTGTGGGCGAACTCGCTTCAACTTTGGACGATTTGGAAGTACAAATGAGCGAAAAACCAAAGAAGTTAGTACGCTAATCAAATTTAATGGCATTTATTTAAAATAATTTAATTAACTAAAATAAATAGATCGTCTTAACCTCGCTTACCTAAGGATGCGATATACATAGATAGTTACTTCTTATTTACAGCTTTGTTGATCTTACGCCTGCAAAAATATCTATGATAGCTTATCTATTGGTAGTCCAGAGACGTATTTTCATGTTATAGGTAAACTTCCGGTTTCATGTTATAGGTAAACTTAGGTTTTTCCGGAGTGTGGAAGTTGGAAGTGTGTACACTCCCGTGCCTCGGAAAGCACGTAAAGCCGTTGGTCCTGCGCCTGAACTCTTTCCGGTCGTGTCGGATTGCCGTCCCATCGGATTATGAGAGTTAGGGAATAGAGAGTGCACCTGTGTTTGCGCACACACTTGTGCACTATAATATCTCCTGCATAGTTGGCTAATCTCTCTTGAGATTGGCCGCCGTGGCCAAAATCGGTCTGGAGGACATTATTATTATTATTATTATAAACTACATTCCAAAAAATAATAGCAAAATAATCGTAGTCAGTTAATTTTTCAATGCCTATTCGATATTCCGCAAGCATTTCCAATATGTCACAAATCGAGACGTTAATATGAATATGACTAGTTATTGTTTTAAATGTATATTATTTATATTTTATATAATATTATTTATATACGAGTATGTCCACTTTTAATATTATTTGATAGTATACATACAAATAAAATTGCATTATTAATGAATACTACATATATAACTTTTATTGTAATTATTAATAGCTGAGCGTGCCCAGCGAGCACATTCCAATATTCAACAAAAAAGGTTTACGAGAAGGCGTGTTATATCTGTGAGAAAACTTTTTGTACACCTAGTATACAAAAATATCATAAAACAGTTGCCCCAATCTTACGCAAAACTAATTTCAATAGTAGAGATCGATTTCCTTACAATAAAGTTAAAAGTAAATTTGCACAGCAACAATATAACAGTCTTGCACCTAGATTTTATAAAAAATTAAATCAATTTTCAAGAATAAATGACATTAATAACTACCAATTAAAAGACAAAACTAAGACATGGTTAAGACAACTTAATTATGAAGCCGTTGAGAAACTATTAACTATCTGATAAAAGAACATCCACATCGCACTCCCAAATATAGTACACACACATACATACACACACATTTATACACTCACGCACACACGACTTGGATTAACTTACAATAATTAGTAACAAGACCCTTTGTAATACTTTTTAAGAATTTAATGGGAAGGAACTGACTTCTCACGCACGGGTAACACCAGTTCAGGAGTCAGGGCTACTTTTTATAACATGTATGTAATGGATAACAATAAAGTATTATCATTATTATTGTAGGCGTATGTCGACTCACAGTCACAAAAGCAAGAAAAATCCTCATTTCGAAATGCTGTATTGTAATAAATCGGAGACTGATATGATCAAGTGGAAATCTCACTACAAGCAAAAAAGCTTCGAAGTTTCCGCGTCTGATGAATTTAGTAAAAAAGCTGAAATTTTAACAAAGAAGGTAAAATATAAATTAAATCGAATATGAAATCTTAGCCCAGCTGTGGGACATTTACAGGCCGTTGATTTAATGTACTTTTAACCAATCGTTTATCATTTAAGCGTGTAATAAATCTTTAGAATGTAAATCGTTATATATTGCCGTGGTTATTATACTTAATATATATTTTTTATATTCGTAAATGTGGAAATACATGTTATACCGCCCTGTCCGTCAGTATATTTGTGGCTGTCTCAAAGCTACTAAATGGATTTTGATTCGATTATTCTATAGAAAAAGGCCGTCGCCGAGAAATATTGTTTATGCCCGAGACGGAACGTTAGCTGCAATAAAATTGTGGGTATATTTTTTTCCTTTTTTCGCTATGATTATATAAGCAATAACTTTGTAAAACTTGGACTAGCTTCCGCCTGTGGCTTCGCGCGCGTGTGAGGAAAAGGGTAAATGTTAAGGATATCTATATGTTCTTCTTTGTACCCTTGATAACTTGTATACATTTTATGATGATCAGTTGAGTAGTTAAGACGTAAAAACGTAACAAACAATCCCATTTTCATATTTATATTGGTATTTAGGATTAGCGTCTAAGAATAACTTTATATGGTAGCACATATCAAAGAGTTCTCAAAATTAAAGTTAAATAGGTCATCATTTTCATTTATTTCCTTTGTACTATTTTTTCGGGACGGAGTTTGATTATTGTAAAGTAAAATATACACTCATCTTATGATTCTCAAGGAAACAAAAATAGGCAGACATTTATGAACAACCGTGCATGATCTTACTCCTCTTTGTGAATTCTCTTTCTTGTGGGTCTGTTTCCTACCATCATAAGGGGTCGTTGAGACCCAAAGTTATTACGGTATTGATTGATCAATTAACATATTAGCAAATTTGAAAGAAGGTAGTGCAGATCTCGTATAAACTTGGCCCTGTGCCCGCGTTGAAAAGAATAATAGTAATATAGGAACACGTATATCTATCCCACTACAGGGCTAATCATGCTACCCGCAATTGTAGTTTGGCCGGTTGGTGGATAAAAATACGTTAAAAATAAGAAAATAAAACTATTGTATTACAAATAAATCAGTAATAATAATGAAAATCCATTCTATCAGATTGCTCAGGAGTTCTATGACTGGTGGGTCGGATTGGGCAATGTGGAATTCAAAAGCGAAATCAGACGGCCAGAAGATATCGAAGATCTGTTCCAAGTATGTCTTACTTATTTCTACACTTTGCGATCGTATGAAGGTACCCGAAATCCATTTTTACTCCTGGCAACGTTTATACAGAATTTCATGATGTTCAGTAGTTAAGAAGTTGAAAGGGTATCAAGCAAACTCATTTTCGAATTTCTTATATTAGTAATTATTTCTAAAAAGTAGATAGGTTTATTACTTTAAGTTAATTTTTTCAGGTCTGGTTCGACGAGCACGCATCGCGTGGCTTGGTACTTGATCACAAAATATTACCTTGTGTATTAAAAACTATCGCTGAATTTGTTGGCGTGAGAAAGGTAACTGATAAATTACACTTTTTTTTTTTTTTATAGAATAGGAAGGTGGACGAGCATATGGGCCACCTGATGGTAAGTGGTCACCAACGCTCTTAGACATTGGCATTGTAAGAAATGTCAACCATCGCTTACATATCCAATGCGCCACCAACCTTGGGAACTAAGATTTTATGTCCCTTGTGCCTGTAATTACACTGGCTCACTCACCCTTCAAACCGGAGCACAACAATATCAAGTATTGCTGTTTTGCGGTAGAATATCTGATGAGTGGGTGGTACCTACCCAGACGAGCTTGCACAAAGCCCTACCATTTAGTTCATGATGTATCAAGGGATATATTATTATTTATAAATTGAATGTAGCGACAATTTAACAGTATTGGTGTAAATGTCTGTTATAGTGTATCATACTGTGTGCGTAATAAAAATCCTGCATGTTTAACAACGAAAATTAACTTAACTTTTACTTCATGTATTGAGTAAATTAATTGTTTATTTTAAACAATTTTGTTTCAGGCGTCGTGTCCAAAAGTGCTGAAACGACAGATTAAAGATGACGTACACGCAGAAACCAGTCCAGCGCATACTATGGCTTTCGGCACATGTCTTCCGCAGGATATGAAGCACATTCCTCCTAAGAATAACACAAAGGAGATGTGGCACGGTGTCAAGATACCAGAAGACCTTCGGTCCATGGCTTGCGTCTGGGATGATATACAGCATCTGACGTAAGTGGTTCTGATTTTTAAACCTATTTTACTTAACACATCACGTACGTCTATTATACGTACCAGAAATAAAATAGAACAAAAATGAGAACTAATTACAAAAAGCACGATTATCCCTCGCAGAGCACAGTCAGAAAATTCTTATGAAAAAAGCTTATTTTTCATTGGATAGAAAAGTACAATCCTTCAAAATTACAATGTACGATGAAAATTAGATATGTCTTAACCTTTATAATATATAACATAGCTTTATAATATATAACTACATGCTATTTTTATCCACATATAACCTTATGTACAGCAGCTATCCATGTATTCTATAAGCATCCTTACCTGTAGGTCAACGAAGGCGTTCCATAAATGGCTACAAAAGAGGCCTCATTTAGCAATGCCTCCTTTCTTGAAATCTCTCGAAGCTCCCGGCGAAAAGAAGCAACCATTTGTCGTACCCTCAGATTATATTATAAAATTCAAAGCAGGAACATCTACGCAAGACTTAGCATTACCCGTATCAGAATTCTCCCTTGAATTAAAAGAAGTGCTCAGCAAACTTCTCAATGACTAATATAAAAATGATATATACCTGTATTATACTATATTATCATGTACAGCTATGCTTCAAACGAATTTCAGTGTAACAATCGTACAATATTTTATTTTTGCTTATTGAACGAGGGAATTTGTTAGTTTTACATTAAAATACAGTATAGAGAAACTGTGGAGTGAATGAGAATCAGTTGCGCTAAAAATACTGCATGCCCTATGTATTTCATTATGTATGTAACAAACAAATACGGACTTTTTGTATTTCATTTTGCTTTTATTCGATTGTCATTGTAGCTATGACTATGAATAGCCAATTAAACGTTGTTTTATTTGCATAATGATGTACAGCGGCTTACAATCGATTTCAAAATGCAAAATTGACGCCATATTTGGGCTTAGATTCGCTCTATATCAATTAATATATAAATAAAATGTTATGCGTCACCTTGTTTCGATATATTAAACAATTATTATTTATTTAAAATAAAAATATTTTGTAATAAATAATTTGGTTTTACTTACTGTAGAAATATATTTAGTTGTGATAAATTATAATATCTTTAGTTGGGAATATGTAATGTTCTCTGATGTTACATTTGATGTTTCAATAAAAATTATCAAAAAAAATGATTGTCTTAAATTCAGCATAAAATGACGACCGTCATTCTATGAATTTACATTAAGTTTTATACTTATAAGTGGATACGTAGACTGAAGAGCACTCAATCAGAACTATTGTAGACTTTAGTTATTTAAGATAAAATTTATTACAGTTTAATCACTTCCGTAAAAGTGCTCTAAAAGTCTAAACATTACGTCAACTTTTAATCAAAATCGGAACTAAACAATTAAGCGTTCCGAGTAATAGTTGGCGTAATGCGATAATGAAACTATGGTTCGTCCCCGTATCTTTAATTTATTAATAATAATTGCTTTTGATAGCAAATGGCATAAAAGTATACGTTGAGCTGTTCCGTTTCTTTGTTTTTACGCAGAATAGCTGCAGTCGCGAATGTTTATTAGTATTATCTACCTAATTAATTTGATTACAATCATAAGGCGATGTTCATATCATTAACTTATTGTAGTATTCAACAAGTACCTATCTGATTGTCATCGACATCATATAATTCTATATTTCCGTTGATATCTAAAGTTATTTTTCTTAAATTTGACAATATAATATTTTTTTTTGCATTAATAATTAAGATTTATAATAAGAAATAGTAAAAAAATATGGAGGAAGTGAAACGGAGTAATCGATACGGTAATTACGCCTTTATAACAGATATATCTTGAATGATAAGGAGATAACCAGGATTATATTTTTTCATTTCATTTGCGATCTGAATCGCACGATTGATTGTTTACAAAGGGCACGCCTTTGTAATTCAAACGTACTGTGAATATGATACTTTAATTGTGTTTTCTCTTGAAAGGAAATTTGAAACATTGTAGTGAATTAGAAATAATTAGTGAAATGGCTTATTCGAACGCAGCTAGGAAAGAAATGTTAGAAGATATTGTGAATAGGAACAACCTAGGTGACAAAAAGTTTCACTCGGAAACCTCCTTGGAGAAGTTTAATGAAGAAAACCAAGGGGACACATCAGATAATACGAACGATCCTGGAGTAAGTAGCTCTACGTGATTAAAATATTATTTAAATATTAAAAAATAATAATGTTGCATCAAATTGTATTTGTCTTACGATATATTTTGATTAAAATAATCGCTTCAATCTAGTCAATATTCAGTACATACGGGAAATACCCAAAAGGAATGTTTAGCGATGCATACGTGGCATAAACAACTAGACCTCAGTTCTCTTTTCTTTTTTTAAGTTTCTCTAAACTAGACAATTCAGCGTGCAGCTCGTATTCCAATTCAGTTACATGACAAAATTTACGTTAGGGATTTTCCACGGCAGAGCTTGCCATTTACAAGTGGGCCTGTTTTATTGGTGCATCGTTAATGTTTTCCCCTTTGGCTTTAAAAAGTTATGCATTTTAAAAGACCGAAAGTATTTTGTAAAGATAAAATAGTAGTTTGATATATTGTACATATTAAATATTTGAAGCGTATTTAATATGTGTTTAACACACAAACAAAAGAAAAAAAACAAACAAATATATTATTTACACACATCATAAAGGTACACAATTCTTCGGTGAATGCCACGTCACCTCAGGATGAAGATATTCCTGAACGTAGGCGGACGATGTCACAGCCGGGGCCTGGTGCTGGCAACTTGATGACCGCCGCCGCTGGTCGCCGGCGTCGACCGCCGCGCAGCGTCATGTACGCTGATCTCGAAAGAACTGTAAGCTTAACTTAAAATAATTTAATTTTTAATTGATAATAGATATTAATTAATACCCTATTATCAATTAAAAATGCATATGTAAATATTTCTAAAAAATATTTTAATAACCTAAATCACGTCATATTCTAAGATGTTAATTGCATGTGTTCTATTTCGTTACTTAAATGGCTTAAGCTTCTTTAAATCTTTGGGTATTTGAATAATTATTTATGCGTTAGGTAGGTACTAATTTATTGTTATGTGCGTTATCATCCGAATTACCCATGGCCTTGTACAGCTAGTAGTATAATACTGGTAGTAGGGCTTTGTGCAAGCTCGTCTGGGTAGGTACCACCCACTCATCAAATATTCTACCGCAAAACAACAGTACTTCGTATTCTTGTTTTCCGGTTTGAAGGGTGAGTGGAGCCAGTGTAATTACAGGCACAAGGGACATAACATCTTAGTTCCCAAGATTGTATGAATGTACCACCAAGGTACATTGGCTATGTAAGTGGTAGTTAATATTTCTTACAATGCCAACGTCTATACGCATTGGTGACCACTTATCATCAGGTGGCCCATATGCTCGTCCGCCTTCCTAATCTATAAAATTAACCTTCTGTAAAGCTATGGGAATACCCGCCAAAAACTAATCCTACTAATTTACAAAGAATAAACTTAATTAAATTTTAACTTTTTTAAAATAATTTTCAGATAAATTTATTTGTTTTAATAACTATACTATATTTTTAATTAAATTAGTAACAAAATGACAAGTCTAATATTTTATTACTGAGCTACTTAATGGATTAATTTCAAGACAAGGGATTAAATACTGATAATCATTTATGATTCTGAAGTTTCCTATGTATTACTGAGCTAATCAGCACGTGACAAAAAGTCTGTGTTTCCAATCTAATAAACAACAAGTTAGACAATTCATAGCATATATTCCACTATAAATAAAAATCAAGAAACTAAAATGAGTCTTTTTCTGGTTAATTTATACATTTATACTCCTAATATTATACTATAGTAATATACGACTAAATAATTTATTTGTATTAAATTTGTAAAAGGAAAATTATAATACAGTTATTTAAGTCTGAGCTAAACGTAAGCCTGTATGCCCTACAAAACTTTTATAATTATCGCTCTATAACAAGCTCAGTAAATACCGGCAAATATACGCTAAACAGCAACAAAATAAATCAAAAAAAAAAAAAAACATCGTTACTACATTATAGGGTATCGATACGGTTGAAACGAAAAATAACAATTTTTGTTTATGTTTTTAATGTTTTTAATGTATTTTTTTATTATTTTACTGACACCTTAAAGCCTAAGGCAATTATGTCATTGACATAATATTTAATGCTTAACTAGCGTATCTAGTAGGTAACTAGGCTAATTATCCGCCAGAATAAAAAAGGCGTCATTTTTATTTTTAAAAGTATTGAAACATGACGTTTTGACAATAAACGTAATTACATCGATAACAAAGTAACATATTTATCTAACGATCGATTATGTATCGCAATTATTTTTTTGATAATAATTGTAATTTCCACAAAACTAATTATTAATAAATCAGGCGGCTGAGCAATGTATTAAGCCGTGCTAAAGGAAATATGTTTAATCTTAGTAAAAATCAGCTTACGTAACATTTTAATCTCGATTATAATACTACCAGATAACATCCGATTTCCTTAATCACATCAAATATTTTCTTAATTTATTAAAACAGGCATTTTAAAGAAGCTGAAGAAGATGGGTGCATATCATTTCGCCATTTATCGTTGGTTGTAAATAAAACTAAATTTTTCTGTGATTTGTATGGGTCGAATTAAAATGATTTTTCTTAATAGTACTTTAATCAAACATTACATTGATTAGCCTTAACGTATAGTTTAAAGAAAAGTTCAAATCAAAATGAATTCATTAGTATAAAATTTTAATATAAAATTTAAGCATAAAATTTATCCTTGAGTTAAATAATAAATCAAATGTAAAACGAATCCTTCCATACTGCTATTTATTAATATTTCTATTTTAGTTTAATTTCGCTTGTTATAAATACTAGCAGGAGTTCAATTTACAATCATACTAAGCCTGTGTAATGGTTAAAAAATGTATCATAATTTTATTTAAGAAAACTCGCGTAAGTCACAATAAGCCCATTATATGACTTGTAAGTCCGCGTAAATGAGTTTTAATTACTCTTCTTGAAGAACTTTGAAATGAATTAAATAATTTTAAAGTACATGTATCTCTGGGATGTGATACAGGTAAAAAATATAGCATAAAGTCATACTATTACTGTTTTTTTATTTCCTTATCAAACTAATACTAAAAATGATATACTTTGTTTGAAATTTGCTATAAAGGTAGTCTGAGTATTCTCGTATAAACTACCGGACGGAATTGTGAGAAAGAATGACTAGTTTTTAAAAAAAATGTTTTGTAAATAACAAATTCTATGACGTCAATTACACTTGTCAAACTTATATTGCACTAAAAATGTGTATTTAATTCAACTGTAGCAAACATTCAAAGGCACAATCGAAAAAACTTATCAATAAAATTTAAAAATCGATCTTAATTAATTATGACTATACATAATTTATTAACTAGTAAGTACAGTAAGTATTATCATGGTTGAAATTCTTCAGATATCGCAAATAATGATATTCTTATTACAAATATTTTTAACGTGTTATTTTGTCGTTTTTTCAAAGTAAGTAAATTTATTTTAAGCATCGTCCGTTGTTTAAACAGCGAATTCATATATATGGACGCAATGGGTTGTAATAATTTTTCCATGAGAATGATATGGACGTGGCTTTGTAAGAGATTCATTTAAATTGTCTATTTATGAACAGGTAATATTTGTATGATCCGTTACATTAAGGATCTTACCACAATATAATATGTAAGAACCATATTTTTTTCTTTAAATGTTATATTTTGAAATACAATATATTTCATAACAAAACCTCAGTATTACGTTATTTTTTTTACCAGGTGAAGTTAACAAATAATTAAAGGATAGTTTACGACACAAATAAAATACGAAGGATTTGTCGCGAGCGGCTCAATTCCATAGTAAAGAGCGGCGAACGCGGCCCGTGTTTGTGAGGCGGGTCACTCTCGCGCAGCCAACTGTAAACCTTTTGAGTCCAGCCGCTCGCCACCCTCGCCCTACACCCTCGCTACCCCGCTGTAAATACCGACTGCGGACACATCGTGCCGCCCCAACGCCTCGCCTAATGAAAATTCAATCTCTTTATTTTTTTTATTATACACAGCGCCTGTTAACTGGCCATGTCATAAATACTCAATAGAAATGTTCATTAATAGCGTCGCTGGCGTCCGTCTTACATATCAAATTTTAATTGAGTATCGCGATAAGCGCCGATAATCGCAGTATGAGTCGTTGTTTATTCCTCTTGATTTATTATGTCTATGGATAGGTTACTATTATTGTACGATGGCGAGTAATGCGAATTTTTAATAATATAATTAACAACGTGGTTATGCCACGTTTATAATATTACGAAAAATATATACATATCATTCAAAATAATAATAAAAGTCATGTTTCAATGATTATTACACTTAATAATAAATAAACACTAAAGATACATTTTGAGTTTCAATATCAATTTTTAGTGCCTAAAAATGTGCATGTGTACGATTTAGTTATTACACATTTTATCAAAAAACTATCGAACTAACAGAAACACAAAATAGCATTAGTCTTAATATTAAATTAAAATATTTAGGTTCTTTTTAATAATAGATACTTGTCTAATGCAAGCGCATGACGGTTAATTGATATCATAAAATTAAAAAGATTACAATAAAACTATCTCTATAAAATGTTATATTAGTTGATGATGCCATAATGATTTACGATGATAAGCAAGATGTTTGAAGACTGATTTGTATATCACTAGATGGTTTGTATATCACACTTTTTCTCAAAGTAATTATTTTAATGTGGCTACAAAAAAAAGTTACAAAACTGATACACGTAGACGAATATACGTAATCGACTTCAACATATAAACAAAAATACTGTTTTATCTTATTTATGGATATAAACGTAAATGTCGAAGTAAAATTATGTGAATTGTGTTTGAGTTTTGATTGGTCGAAATTAATGGACGTCATCGTTCAGCCTTTTGCTGAAATCGAACGGCCAAAAATTTTGTTTCGAGAACGTGGAACACTGTAATGGGATTATAGTGAAATACGGGGTGGTGTCGATCGAGAGAAACAAGCGACTAATGAAGTTATTAATCCGATTTTGTTCGGCTTTCGATGTTCACGCATGATTTTTTTAGGTTCCGATTTACGGTAAAAATACGAACTCCACGTGTGTACCGTGTATCGGAATACACTTTCAGTTTATATAAACACAATAACCGTAAAGGCTAATGGACTTCTTTTTTACAGGACTCCGAGGACAGATTGCCGAAGCTCATTCTTACAAACCGTGAAGATTATTCGTTTCCACCTACGCCGATGAGTTAGTATTACAATTTTAATTAACACATTGATTAATTAATTTATATTAGTCAAACATCATTTTATTTTTATTTTATTAATATATAGATCTTTGATGTTATTATAAGATTCTTATTATTACTGTATTTTTTTTACTAAAGTTATATAATATAAGACAATAACTGTGAAATTTAACTTATATAACATAATACTACTTGATTTAGGAAAGTCAGTGTTATATAATACACTAATGCAAAATAGTTAAAACGGTTATTAACATATTTTCAATTTTGATACCGATATAGCTGAGAACACCCCGAGCCCGCTGTCGTACAATAGTAATTACCGAAATGGAGATCTTAAATCGATGAGTAAGTAATAACATTTAAATTACCTTTTTAAAAAATAACTTTTTAAACTTTACATAAAAGTAAGATCCTGTACATTTTACTCTTTAGTGGAGGAGGCATAGAACCACCACACTGCTCAAATGTGGGTTGGTCGAGACATAGATGTCCGAAAACCAATTTGGTCGGCTACAATGCCTTCGAATTGATCATGAAATTTGACACATATATGTTTTTTTTAATTAATAGGTTTTTATAGTATCCACTTTGTGGTAACTCGCCATTAGATGGCGCTAAAGTAAATCGACTTTTATAACGTTCATTCGCTCGCTATTATTATTGATATTTTTTTATAGTATAGGTGGATGAGCAAATGGGCCATCTGATCTTAAGTGGTCCCCAACTAACACTGGCTCACTTACCCTTCAAACCGGAACACAACAATACCAAGTACTGTTGTTTTCCGGTTGAATATCTGATGAGTGGGTGGTACCTACCCAGACGAGGGAAGACGACGACAGAGAGTGGAATTTGCTAGAATAACAAATATGTTTGCCTTTCATTTTATTTGTAATTTTAATTGTAATTACAATACAAATACCTTTTGTTATACATAAAAGTAACTTCATTACGAACTATAGATATCAAATTTAAAAAGGGGTTAACGTTAGCGCAGCGATCTCTGAACAAAGAAAACAGTCAGTCATAGTTTTAAAACCATTAATTTTCAGATAGTTATCGCCTACAAACTCCAATCGATATGCGCGGTGGAATGACTCCGCGTAAGCGATCAGTAGCCACTATGGACGCGCAATCCATTCGCTCCGTGGAAACTCAGGCACCGCCGCCGACGAGTCCCGAGGAAAACGCTCGACTTACAAGGTAACTCGACATTAACAAAATCATTTATCTGCTTATACCACTACTTATGAAAAATTAAAATGTTTTTTTTAATCAGACTATCATGCCAATTGTGTTCCCTGTATCGTTCCTGACAGCGTCGGCCATTCTCACAGGAGATATTATAGTGATGAATCCAATAACTTTTTATTGGTACGGCCCATAATTCGAACCCAGGACCATGAGATGTAGGCTTATAGCTAATAAGAGGACTTAAAGGATAAGAGAATAGGAGGATTCAAAATGGAGAATTAGAAAGGTCCAACTAAAAAAACTTGAATGATAAAAAATACCCAAAGACTATATTTATAAATTTTCAAAGATTTGTTTTTGATTTTTCAATTATATATACTTTTTTCAGCAAATACTTCACATTGATTTTGAGCTGTATGTACGCAGTTTTGTTGGTGACTCTTGGGCTAATATTCTACGTATCTGATATATTTATCGACTTACCACTGTCACCGGTAAATAAAATACTTAATAATAATAATAAATTAATAGGCACTGTTTTTTAGCTTCTATTGCCAATCTCTGTACTGACAGATCTATTCGATCATAACAACAGTGGTTTCAAAATTAGCTAATTAACTAAGCTAATTACACTCGGTGCGCCGCCAACCTAGACACTGTTATTATCGCTTAGTCAAACCGGAAAACATCAATACAAAATATTTCTATTTTGATGTAAAATATCTGATAAGTGGGTGGTACCTAACCAGACCGTCTTGCTCAAAGCCCTACCAATAAGTAAAGATTCAAGTATTCTAATCACTGGGCCAACTCAACTCTATACTATTGCTGGCTTGCTGACATTTACTATTGCTGGTTTAATGCCTTTCAAAACAATAAGTAATATTAAATAATATTAAAACTTTTTTATTTATTTCAGATTTTCTCAATCATATTACTTGGTATTGGCTTTGTGTATCAATTATTTTTAATAATAGACATAAATACATACAAGTTAAAGGCTCTTAAGAATGAAAGAATTAAAGGACTTCATAATAAAAGATTACAAGAGTTCTTTAGGAAACAAGAGGTGAGGATCACTACAAGTTGTCTACGTTATAAACACCGAAAATACAATTATTAAAAATATGTTCCGTCTGTTGGTCACGGATGACGTAACGCGTAGACACTACTGAAACGGAATGGATATAGCTTATACAATGTTACAAAATAAATAATACTTTTTAACCCGGAACCCGAAAATGAAAGGATTGATATTTCTGTTTCCAACTGATATTCAACGTCCACGCAAACAAAGTCGTGGGCTTAACAACACATTTATAATAAAGTTCCGTACGTGATATAAAGTAATAACAATAACTACAGCTTTTATCAGGTTAAGTGCCGATTTTTCAATCGACACTCAATATTTAATCGGAATATTGACGTTTTAACACATTTTCAAAATCAAAATTAACATTTTCAAAATAAACTTTAAAGGAATCGACCGTAAACGTAAGCCTAACATAACGAATTTTTTGCAAACGTTTATTTAAAGATAAAATTAAACGGAATCTACTTTACTGTAGTTTTTGTATATAACAATATAAAATAGGAGGCCGCGAAAAAAACCGCTTAACTAAATTTGCTATCACATTTTCAGCCTAGATAGCCCGCTAAGAAATCTGTCACTCCACATTACATAAGTAAACTATTAGCCTATATATGTCTTGCTGCCAATTTATAGTTTCCTTTTTGAGGATTCTTTTCTTCTCTTTTGAAGAATTCCACCACGCAACTCTAATACAAGGATACACATCTTGTAAATTTTCGACTGACACGTGTAGGAGTTCTTTACAATGTTTTCCTTCACTGACCGATTAGAATGAAAAACATATATAAAGCACAAAAAAAATTCTTAAAATTAAATATATTGAATCCGCAATTCTCGTTTACTATACACGTGTTCTAATCACTAAACGTCCTCAACTCATGGATATACATTGGTATATATTTGTGTACAACCGACTTTTGGAGATTCCTATTAAATAAATATCTTGAAATTCCAGGATGAGTACGGCAACAACATTCCGGGCGATCGCACACCACAGAGTACTATATCGCAAGTTATCCCTCCCGCACTATTAATCCCTCTCAAACACAACTACTGTTTCAGTCATGGACGACACTCGGGCAGCTTTTATCTTAAACTAGGAGCCGCTGGTCAGTTTACCTTCAGTTTTATTAAACAAAATACTCATAAGTACGATTCTGACAATACTAATCTAGTTCTAGTAATCTAAATTATGCATAAAATATTTATAACTCTATGATAAAACTTGAAATGACGATTCTATTTATAAATGTACACATGATTTATGAAATCACTTATATTAAAATTATTTTCGGATATATTCAATATATTGGTTTATATCTTATGCTAATAATAATGAGTATTAATCTCTTATATCATTTTATATGTTTTGCTACTATATCACATTATAAAATCAACTACCTTGGGCAGCAAATAGATTCTTCTTCTTACAAGGGTAGGTCTAAAAGTCCGCGGAATAGAATGGTAATTTGATTTGACTAGCAGATCGAGATAGTAAGTTTTTAATCATTTTTCCACTTAATACAGGTGGAAATATTGTTCTAATCTTTTAAATTATGAAACAAATTAGAAGTCCGTCGCTTTAATTCAATATTTTTGTCTTTTTTCCTTCCCTCGTATGCATTTATTAAACATCAGTAGAGCTATTCGGTAAGACAAAATTCGGGTTTCATCGCAATAATCGGTCGTGAAATGTCAGAAGGTGACAAATATGACATTGACCATAATAATCGTCTACCATTGTCGTATTGACCAGTATAATGTTATAACATAACCCTTCAAGAACACGCGTTAGAAAAGTATACAATATACATAAGTCGGCTGTCAATATCAAGAGTAATGAAGTGATTTCTTACAGAATACCACTGCTGTTGTTGTGTATATCGGGATCAAATCATGTAACTGCATTTTAAGCCAGTTCAAACGAACCGTACACACAAATTTTAGTGCTAACTTTTATTATACTAGTTTACGTTAATATAATAAAAGTATTAAATGTTCTAAACAGCAATACTAAATATTGTTGTATTGCGATTTGAAGGTTGAGTGATCCAATTAAACTACAGGCATAAATGACGTAACATCTTAGTTCATAAGGTGGTGCATTGGCGATGTATAAGATAGAGATTAATATTTCTAACAGCGCCGATGTCTATGACAGTGGTGACCATTTACCGTCAAATGGCCCATCCGCCTAGCTATTTTCGAAAGATACAGTACAGAGATGAAATAAAGCATGTACCTAATCATCAACTATTTTGCAACTTTATTTATAAATACAGCATAATTGTTTTTGTTCTTGACACTGTTTCATTTTATTATATTGTATATAAAATTAAATACACAATTTATAAATCCAAGATGCAATTTACGGCGATAAAGAAGCTCTCGATGTGAATGCATCCGTAATAAAAAAACAATCACCCTTACGTTTATTTTAATAATTATTCATTTGTAATGTTTTCATATAATTACTATAGGATAAACTATTATTTGCATATTGTAGTGATGCCGCTTTAGTTTGCATTTAAAGTTATTTCATTACAGGTTTCGCGTTAGGTCACTTAATACACTCAGTTTTGCTAATAACCGTACAAATCAGCTATTACTTCGACGATAATATTGATAATCAAGACTGCATCGACATAATGCAAGTGATTCTCGATGTGGCAAATCCGCTTTACTGTTTTCTTCAACTCTACTTCATATTTAAATATTCAAACGTTCATGTAATGAGAGCGCAGGTATGGATCACTTATATATACATATTAATTAATAATTCCTGTGTGGCAAAGTAATCAAAAGCACAATAATTTTATTTTGTATATGATACACTTAATTAACAATAATAATACACTTTATTGCTTTGCCAAGACAGAACAATTATAATAACAAATAACATTACATTAATAAGGATACAGCCACGCCTATTGTGTCTGAGCAAGGTAAAAAGTGTATTTCAGGCGACAGTGCTCTCCTTTATAAATTTTATAAGCTTACAACGTAAATATTTCGAACCGTTTTTCTATTTACTCCAGAGTCTAGCCCACTTCGGTTTTATGCACATGATTGGAAGTAGTATCTGCTTCTGGATATCCACAATTGTCCGCGAAACCGTTCTAGCCTTGAGTATATATGTAGGCACTAAGTATGGTAATCGGACAACAGAAGATGAGACGTCGCTCTTCGTAGGAGATCGTAAGTATAATAAAAAAAAAAAATCATGTTGTTTTTAAAAGTATATGTATGCATCGATTACGTTATTTATTCAGTTGTGTGTAGAGACTCATAAGGTTTAGAAGTATTTAAGTTTATAATTGCAATGTGTAATAATTAATTATAGCGAGATTGTAACTTAACACAAGTATTATGAATATCATGGCATCGACATTCGCTCTAGATTAAAGTATTTGATAGGATCAACAGTTTTAACCTTACTAAATCTATAGTAAAGTCTATGGTCTGCTTGTCCGTAATGTACCTACTCGTAAATGCTGTAATAGGCATCTTCCGAAGAGAGACCTAATATAGCATTTGAGTAACAATAAATCACACACAATTTTGTATTAACTTAAACATATATATACTTGCAAGTTATGGTCAGTGCAGCGATATTGCAAGCTAAATGCTCCGTTCACAATATTTCATCGGCCTACTATCTCGAATTTTTATTACTTACTGCTAGGTTCGATGACATACACAAAATTTTGATAATTATTTTTATACAAATCTGAAACAATTTTATTCAATTTTGTTTGTAGAACAACAATCATTTTGGGATATAAATGATCTTTACAATGAAAATTGTAAAGGAGCACCCGCTATCACGTCTATTGTAGAAAATTTTTCACCTTACTTGTATCCTTTCGGCGTTGAATTCAACATTCTCATTGGTAAGTAACAAAATAGTTTTCATTGTATGATAATGAATATTTAAATATTATATAATTTATAGGCCTATCTTATTTGACTTTGTGAAATTAGAAACAAAAAATAAAAAAAAATACAGCCCGTAAGCGTCGGGACACACTGACTGCGTTAGAAGAAATTCTGCCATACGTGTGTTTTTTGTGGTTTTCTCTTGATGTTTTCATTTACATGCACATGAAAACTAGCTTGCCCAGATTGGAAACTACGATCTTCGAAAAAGTTTTTGTTATACGTAATATATACTGGAAAATTGTTGCTCTTATAAGCAAGCTAATGTCTTATAAATCTGATTTAATTTGTAATATTTCTTTTAAAACATCGATGACAAAAATATAAATATATTTTTTATAATTTCTATAATTATGGTTTAAAAAGGTCCACAACTATGAAACGTTGAGTTTTCTTGTACCAATGTCACAATAACGAATAAAAATGACTGTTATTTATAGTTGCTGTATACTACATAATCTGGAGCCATATTGGAACTTGTTCAAACGAAGACTCCGAGAGTACCTCTAGCTTAGAAGATAACCAAACTATATGCAAGTACGTACACATATACACACAAATACATCCAACCAATCAAACATACACGCCAACACTCATGCATATACATATACACACATACATAAGAAATCGTATAAACAATTGAAAATTTTAGCATGTGCTGTCTTTTTATTCTTGGATATAAATTACCTATCACTCTTCGATCAATAAACTATTTCTAAGCGGTCTTCTGTTTTGACGATTTGTTTTTCTGTTGCTGGTTTGAGAAAGAAAAATAAAATAAAAACACACTTACGCATTATTTTATTCGGGATAATGTATATCAATAAAAAACATCTTACAATGGACAGATAACGATAAAAGTCTTTTATTTCAATGAATTTTTAACTAAAATTAATTTCCAGAATCCCCACAGCAAGTGAGGAAAATGACTATACGAGCAACATCGTTATTTACGCGGACTGTCACGCTTCCAACAAAGGTCTCTTTCTAGGCATCATATTGACTGTCATAACGGCTGGGGTACTCATACTTGGATTCGTCTTCGGCAGTGTTGGAGGGTAAATTATATTCAAAATCTTGGAATAGCCACTTTGCAGCACATGAAAAGTCAGTGGCGCTTACGTCAGAGGTCGGATTTGAACCCATGATGTTTGATTAATCTACGGATTCTGAAAAATTTCTTTAGTCATTTTTATGGTATGCCAAACCGGTAAGTTGGTCATCTGATGGTATGTGGTCACCACCGCCCATAGACTCTAGCGTAACCATACTTTAAATCGTCAATGCGCTACCTATCTTGGGAACTGAGATGTTATGTCTCTTGTGCCTGAAGTTAAACAGGCTCACTAAATCTTTAAGCCAAAATACAACAATACTAAGTATTACTGATATAAAATATGTGATGAGTATGTGGTACCAACTCAAACTTACATAAAGCCCTGCAATCAAGTAAACAGTATTTTGTGTAACAACAAACGTTATTTTTTTTAAACATTTTATTATATTTTCAGAGACTTTTTTGAACTGGGTTACATGCTCAATGCCTGCACAAAGCTAAGCCTACACGTAGTTATGCTTTTGGCAGTAATAATCGCATACAACCAAACGAGAAAGTTGGACATCAATGAGCATCCGATCTCACTCTTGGATGACATTCTGCTTTTCATATGTCTACCAGCCTTCTTTATGGAAACTGTATTCTCAATGGTGGCTACTGTTAATATTTTGAATATCGTGAAGACAATTGACGTCGTTGTAATGGTAAGTGAAACTAATGTTATAAGGTGAAGATATTGTTAAAAAAAAACTTGCGTCAGAAAGTTCATCGAGAAAGTTTAAAAATTATATAAAAATCACAAAAAAGCGGAGCAGAAAGTTTAAAGCGGGTGAAACCATGCATAATAGCTGTTTATTCATATCGTGTGTACATTTCGCTGGCGGAAAGAAAATAATATAAACATTCATTTTCAGTGTGACACTTTTGTCTAATCCCAAAAACACTTCCATTCCCTCTTCCCACTTCCTTCACAAGTCTACGCGTGCTGGCTCTCGATGTAACAGTCTAATTGTGACATCAATTCCATTGCGCACGAAGAAATTTAATATCCCCTTTCTTTGCCGCTCTTCCAAAAAATGGATTTTTTTACCAGATCACGTGTTCCCCTCATCTTATAACCTGGGTTCATTTAAACGAGCCTTGAAAAGACATCTTGCGGGCCGGCAAGGCCTAGTGCAGATCATTCTTTCCGACTATACAGGCCGTCGCCGCGCTTGGACTTTCTCGGCAAATATGACACACAAAAAAATAACCTGTATTATCGTATTTATTTCTGTTTACGCTACTATAATAAACCTTTTAACTAGCCAATGTGTTTAAGGATGTACAAGAAGATGAGTGATGTGCAGCATCCCTTTTAAAATCAAAATTAACAATAATATATTTATTATGTCATATAAAATATTTCTTTGAATAATAATTTTATAAATTGTACGATGTCTAGGAATATATTATTATCAATTGCAGGTTGTTCAAGTCATCTTCCAAACTGCGTTGTTAGTTGACGGTCTACGTCGTTGCAGTAACAGTCGGAAACTGAGACGAACCAAGCCCGGAAGAGAAGTGCTCATGTTCCTTCTAATCGCTAACGTATCGATGTGGCTGTTCAATACTTTCTCTTACAAGTCACCAGAAAGTCTCGACGAGAGATACGAATTCTATGGCAAGGTGCTTTGGAGTATCTTGGGACATATAAGCTTACCTCTCATCATGTTCTATAGATTTCACTCCAGCGTCTGCTTCGCTGATATTTGGGATGCTGCTTATAAACCTGGCTCTAGTCACTGATAGAACTGCAATTTATTTACTACGCAATAGATATTCGCTTTTAAGACTTTTCACCGAAGTTGACTAAATAATTCAAATTAACAGATGTAATCGTTATCGCTTACAAGCGGACAGATAAAACTTCAAAACTATCACATTTTTAACTTTGCTTAAAAATTAACTGATAACTTATTGCTAGTTTATATAAATAATTCTAAATATTTGTAGAAATTAATCATACGATGTTTATAAAAATGTTTAAATTAATTAATTCGTATGTTTCTTGCAATATTAAGTATCTAATAATATTATTTTTTGTCGTCAAAAAGATGAAGTTATATAAAATATTGTTAAATTATGAAACAAAAAAAGAGAATGTTGTCATGTTACATAGAATGTATGTAGTTAAAGGATAATATTATATAAGTAAATACGTACATTTAATATTAATCGCTTGTAGTACTGAGATCCTCCAGATTGTCTAGGGAATGGAACACGTGGATCTTAACAAAGATGGCGGATTCAAATCCGGGCAATGACCACTGAATTTTTACATTAGAGCAACGTAGTGTAATAAGCGCCAAATCTTCTATATGAGGAGTAAAGTCTCTTATCCAGCAGTGGGACGTTTACAAGCGGTCGCTTTAGTTGTAATACAAAGCTAATAATAAGAGTTATCTTTTATAAAGACTATTTATGATAATAAAATTAGTTAAATGTAAGTACTGTCAAAGTGTACAAATGTACAATAAAGTTAGGGGTCTAAGTTTAATGTTACTATAGGAAGTCATAGAATAATATAATAAAATGCTTATTGGAATATGTACAAAACAATAATAGTCAAATTGGTCCCGTTTCGTAGGAAATTGGTTTTTTTTGCAATGCCTAACCATAACTAATTAAATAAACTATCTGCATTTATATTTCTTTATTTTCATTACATTATGGCCTGGTGTTAGGGCTTTGAGTCCTATTATTCCTGACCTACCAAAGAGTGGATAACTCTTTAATTATATCTAACACCAAATATCAATAATATGTGCTGTGTCTGAGCTTAAGGGATCAGATTGTCAGTGTTATTGTGTGTGTATATACAGTCAAAAGGAATACAACATCTTAGTCCTTTTTTTTTTCCTTTTCTGGCGTGTATCTACGCTATTTGGACGCAAAATATTCTGCCAATTTCACGTATAAAATATCTTAGTTCTTAAAGTACACCTTGATTTGAATGACAACTGTCAAACTAAGGTTGCTAGTGATGTGAAAGTATATATATATATATATATATATACTTTCTATGCAGCTATTTTTATAAACAATTTAAATTGTTTTTTTATAGATTTTTTGAAGATTTCAAAACCGAATTTATCGTTAAGGGCCTAGTAGTATGCTCGTGTATGTTATACTATATTCTATACATTTTAGAATTTGTTTTTTTTTATTAAAGTTACACAGCCAAAAGTGATTTTTTATAATATAAATAGTGGTAACATAGACATTCGCATTGTAAGAAATATTAACCATTTTCTACATGTAACTGCCTCACCCACTGTTCAAGCCGGAACACAAAAATACTAAGTATTGCTGTATGGCGGTATAATATATGATGAGTGAGTCGTAGCGACCTAGATGGACTCATACACAGCCCTACCACCAAGTAAACAATAAATATAATAACAAATATAGTAAGATAAAATATGGCGATATACATGCATGCATATGACATATATATGCATGCATTGCATGGCGGTATACACATGGTTATGTTGAACACAAAGCACGTATCAGTACTGCGTCTTAGCTAACCAACTCCAAGAGGCAGTTAATTAATTCTGCTGCCCTTTAATGCAATTACCGAATATTAGGTTAAGTACTCGGCCGGTCCGGCAGGACGCACTTAGCGAAGCAGTCGAGATACAAACTAGTTACTGCAACAACCTCGGGACATACATCCTATCTACTAGCCGATACAATTTATTAACAAAGTTACTTTGCTCTATTTTAATTTACCGTTAAAAGTCAATACTTTTGGACCACTTCAGCTGTGCAATAGTGATACTTTAATCTCGATGTATAAATTTACAATGGGGTTTTATTAATATTTTCTAGATTTAAACTGGATTTTGTTATTATACGAGTGTATAAACGTATGATGTTTGCTTCTAATTTGTAGCACAAAGACAGATGGCAAATTGGTCATATGACGGAAAGTGGTTACCATAGTCATTGCTGGTATAAAAAATATGAATTATTCCTTACGCTATCAATGCATTGCTGAGTATGATTTGAGATGTCATGTCTCTTTTATCTATCATTGCACTCACTTACTCAACCTTCAAAATGGAACTCGAATATACAAAGTATTAATGTTCTATTTTAAAATAACTTGACATTGTCTATATTACAAAATCTGCATCTCAACTGAAGCCTTAATATTGCAGTTGAAAATCATAAAAAACGCGCACTCAAATATTATGTTTCCTCGCTTAAATACCAGAGACAAATATTCCGCGATTTTTCAAAATGTGTCATTGTTATTCAAAATTGGACTTAATTACAAACACTATAAGGTATGCGAAGAATGCGTTTGCGAGAGAGGTTCAATGTATCACTAGGGCAGAACGCCAGTACGGATATGCGCTCGGCTGACCAATGCCACAGTTGTCTAATTGTTTCCGATCTTCTCTACATAACCACTACGTTGAATTGACGAAATTTGATCACGTGAATAGAGTCAGATAAAAGGTGTTCAAATGCTCCAACGATCTCACTTTGGCAGTATTTTTGAATGACGAATTTGATCGATCAATTTAAGTGGTAGTTTTGGAACTTGATATTTCGGCAACTAAAATTTATAATAAATTGATGTAGTACAAAATAATGAAATAATATCGTTTCTTCACTAAATTTCTCAATCAAGTAACTTCCCATGATATGTTATCCTGCTAAAATTGCTTACCTAATGCTGAAATGTAGCATATTTCTGAATATATATTTAACTGTGTCCAAACAATCGAAGCAACAATTGTAGGTATGTTGTTTAAGCCAAATTATCGTTTATAAGATATTTTATATAATATATAAATGATATTTTGGTGCAGTCCAAACTAGGAACAAGAATGATTTAATCACAATATAATCAAAGCAATAATTATTATTTATTTATCATTTCTTTTTTCATGAACACGTGACAAAACGTTTTTGAAATACGTTTAGTAAAAGCACTGCGGACCAAAATATATTCTATAATAAAATCTTGCCCACATTTTTTCATATCTCTATGAACAAAAAGCGAACTGTATTATAAACTGAATTTACGACGTACAAAACATATTTTATGCGTTACGCGCCTAAATGAAATATTTGCAAGCTAATACACATATTATTATAATAATTAAATATATCTAAATTATCTTCATTTTAGTTGTATTTTGCAAATCTGCTTATATTAGTTTTTATTTATATTATATTATATATAGTTTTTAAGTATAAAACAATATACACACACACCATTCAATGGGCAAAATGGACGTTTGTTAGAACGCCTAAATCTTAACTGTAGATTAGGGATTTAAACCACTGGTTTTTTTTTGTTATCATGTTAAAATTATTATTTTTTTAATTTAAATAAAATGACCTTACAATCAGCGATGATATCGAAGAATGAATACACCATAGAAATTGAAAAAAGGCATAATTAGGTTATCACCTACATATGTTTTCATGTTGACTAAAAATCATGTCATTCAAATTCAAAGTCAATGGTTTAAGGTCGCTTATTGATGAAAATATCGCTGGTTCGATCCAGATTCCATGGGCTATTGTCGTCCGCACTACTAACACAAGCTGTACGCTTTATTTGAGGGGTAAATTATATATTAGTTTTTCCTTTAAAAAGTGGATTGCAATCATTATGTTATTATCTTTTACACATATTAATGACTCATCAACGCAAAGCCTAAACCGCAAGAATTAGGAACTTGAAATTTTGACAGTTAATGCATTTTATAACGAAAACACGCACTAAGAAAAGATTTTTGAAAATTCCTGAGTTTTCATCCTCTTGAATATCATCTATCAGAATATTCTTTCGAATTTCAAAGGATATAGTTCCCTCTTAATGTGTGCTTCGCCATGACAATCAATAAGTCTCAAGACTAGTCCACAAATATGACCGGCATTGGTTTAAGTGATGACTGCGCTCATATGAACAGTTTTATGTTGCGTGCTCCAGAGTGCGAAAATGCGAGTAACTTAGTAATTTTATTCCCAAAAGGAAACACCGAAAATCGCTTACAAAGAGATGATAGGATTATTAATTATAAATAATGTTTTCAGTACGTTGAATAGTTTTGTTTAATCTGACTATTTTATATCATAAATATAAAAGGTCGTATGTGTTTTGATTATTTGTTGCTTCTTCAAACTTTATCACAGCTAAAATATATCATAATTAACATATCCCGTTTAACTGGATTTTTGATTATGTCACGGTCGAATTCGCTGGTGAACCATTAGCTGCATATAAAAAAGGAAAATATTATTTCCCTATACTTCTTTCAGAATTTTTCACGATACGTGGAAGTTAAAGTGAGGAAAGACACTTTTTACGACTATATATGTTAACTTAAGCAGTTATTTTGAGTTTTTCCATTCTTATCCAACGAAACCCATAAGCTGAAGTGCATTGATTTTTCCCATTTTTTTTCTATAATTTCGATACACCATTGTCTATCCACTTTTTTTTTAATGCTGGAAAAACTCCTTACGCATTTCCCCCACGGGAACAGTGTCGCCGGTGTCCAAAGCGCCGAGTGCGCCCCGAGTTCGGAATACCCACTAAAAAATCAGCGGTACCCTTTCCGTCTTAACGTGGAGCGCCACGGGATCGCTTTCGCATACTACCGTGTGGATTGTCTATCCACTTAACATAACTATTGTTTACACAAACGTCTTGAAATTGCGGTTCATAGAGAAGGCCTTCGTTTCAAATTGTATTCATAAGCCGCTGTATAAAATATTTAACATATGGTCAGATTGATTTAACTGAACCATTAGTCTAATGTGTAACTTATAAGGCCGCAGATCCCAAGATTTTGAATTCTAAGTGAAATCTTTGAAAAATATTAGGTTTTCCGTCGAGAAATGCTCAATAGTTTGGAGACTGGAAATCGGCAGTATTTATATTCTCGTACCTTAAGAGCAAAACACGTAAAGCCGTCGGTACTGCCGTAACCCGTAACAGCCTGTGAATGTCCCACTGCTGGGCTAAAGGCCTCCTCTCCCTTTTTGAGGAGAAGGTTTGGAGCTTATTCCACCACGCTGCTTCAATGCGGGTTGGTGGAATACACATGTGGCAGAATTTCAGTGAAATTAGACACATGCAGGTTTCCTCACGATGTTTTCCTTCACCATAAAGCACGAGATGAAGTATAATCACAAAGTAAGCACATGAAAATTCAGTGCTGCTTGCCCGGGTTTGAACCCACGATCATCGGTTAAGATTCACGCGTTCTTGCCACTGGGCTATCTCGGCTTTTTTCGGTACTGCTCCTAAACACTTTTATGCTGGATATAATTTACGTCGCATCGGATTATGAGAGTGAGTTAAAATCATACCAATATATTACATATTTCGAAATCTATAATTACGAACACATATTTATTTATAGATCATGCAAATAAGATCAATCATAGTCTTTTTTGTAATGTTTTGTTGACATTAAAATTTAAAGATAAGCATTAATACTTCTATTTTTATTAAAGTGAACCAACCACTAAAAAACAATTAATATTGTTTTACTTTACGTATGGGAAATTGAAAATCACTTTGATACGAACTCCATTTGCCCGTTTAAAAGGTTGAAAGGTAAAATGTATTTTCAACTTATCAGTATTTTCCAGGAACAATATATATTTTGTAATTAAAACATTTTAAAGCAAAAGCTCAGGCTGCCCTCCATTAGCATGTCACTATTAAATTAATACACCGTTTGTTTTTCACAACACTTAAACTGTATCCATTAATTGCATCATAAAAGCAATTCCTGTGAGCTATATCAGCTAATTAATCTGTAGAATAATCCTTTTAATTTTGTTTCTCATAATTGTTAAATCGAAACATCATTATACACTAACGCTATATTTAAGGAGGCGAGATTTCGAATTTAAGGGCAAACATCACTGAGTAGTTTTATAAATTACCTCGTGCTCGATAGTGAAAGATAACCATCGTGAATAAACCTGCATATGTCAAATAAAATTTGCCACAACTGTAAGAGTATCCACCAATCCGTATTGACGCACCTTCAAATAAACCACATATATTCTGCCACAGATCAACAGTGGGACATTAATAGGCTGTTACTGGATAGATATTTCTGTTGAATTGCAAACATTTTGCTGAATTTGCCGAATTTGATCATAAGATAAGGTACAGTTAATTAGTGGTACCTATATATATATATGTACCTACCTAGAAGAACTTACTTATACTTTTATCAAATGATATTTGGTTTTAATTTTGTTCTAAAATGAAAACTACTAACTCAATAGTGATATCACTAACTTGTGTTAAAATTCTATTTATCAGAGCATGGTACATATAGTTGGTCACGGTGGGCGCTTCAGCTGCGCCCGCGCACCGGAAGGGCGCGACAACATCGCCCCCGCGACCCGTGACATGCACACACGCGCTTTGTTACCCATCTGCAACACACGCGATAAAAATCGTTTTCATAATAAAAATAATATTATAAAAATTAAATATTTTCACGGCAATTGTGTGTTTTCGGTATTAAATAAAAGTTTCGAATAAGGCTGTGTTACTCATAAATCTATAGGTATTTCAACGTTAGCGTATTTTGTTTTTATACTTTCCATCGGAAGCAAATACATTCGCAATATTGACCACTCTTATTGCTCTGTGAGTAGTTTCCTACAAACACTTAGGATCTAAGATTGACACGAAAAACCAATTGATCCGCTCTATATTCGACATGCCTTGAAGGTAAGTGATCATTCAGTCTGTCGAGAAACGCTTAATTACCGCCTCTACTTGTATTTGTTTTTTTACATTTATCTGAATAGCTTTTGATAAAAATTATAAATAAAATTGCCTAACGTTCTTTCAATTTCCAAAATAGCTCCAAACTTCAAAATTAAATTAGTATAATTAATCATAACGTACCAATTGAAGAGATTTGTTTTGACACGTTATATAAATCTATGTATAGGTAAATAAATAATATAGTAAAAATCCAATTTTCAACCTCACGCTAGTTTATTTTATCAAAATTGTCATTTACTGAAATAAATTCAATATGTCACGAAGAATACTGAACAGGGAAAAATGTTTGACCAAAATTGAGTTATAATATGTTTTCTTATCTAAAAATATGTTAAAAGCAGTTTTCCCTTTTCTGTTTATATTCCGTAAAATGATTTGCAGTTTACAAAAATATGACTAATTATGTCTTATTATTTCTAAACTGACTAGAGAAGTAAGATTGTTATTGTGGAAACAAAGTCAATGAATTGTCAACTGCACATACTTATTTTCTAAGCAAAATTTTCACCCAATAGATTACAAGTGTGATCACTGTGCCGTACATAATTACTTGCACCCTACTCTTAATCCTCAAACTTGAAGCTATATGATTTATTCAATGAGCATTCACCACTTTGAATTATTGAATTAAAAATATCGACTTGAAAACAATTGGAGACGGAATCGTTCGTTCATTAGGCGATTTTTACTTAGTAAAAATGACAAGCTTATAATATTTTTTAAACAAATTTAAAATTATTATAATCTTGGGAATACAAATAAATCAAATTATACACCTCTAAGGACTTGTTAAGCTATAGTTACTTCGTCAATTTGACTTCTCGGGCTAGTCGGAGCTGATCAAAGACGCGTCGCCGTTCGTCCGGAAAATTGCCCGAACCCAATGAATATTATTAAACTCTTCAATAGTTCCACGTAGTTTGTTCTTGTTAAGGAAACATTATGCAATAATCTAGGGAAAAATGCAGCAGATTTCTATCATTTTTAGGTTATTATTTATTTGTTACAAGGAAAAAACTTTTTTATTGCGCCAGACGAATGTTTGCAATAATTTCAAGAAAATAACAACTTACTTCGTTTCAGAATTGTTATTTCATTTTATAGAACTGTCGTAGCTCGTAGAGTTCTAATAAAATTACATTTCAAACTTCTTATATCTTATAATTTTATTTAATATTACATTTAATATTATAGATTTTAAGCATGGTTGTTGTGAAAGCGCGAGCGATGGCATGCGCTTAATCCGAACGGTGTAGCGCGCCACGCTCCGCCGGTCATATTTAGAGATATGTGACGATCCAACGAATGCCCAGTGAACCGAGAGAGGATGTGAGTTATTAAGTGGTACACTTTCAGGTGATCTCTCGAGTGAGAGAATCGCGCCTGGTCCCCGTACGACCCGATTCCCACTGATAATCGCGGCTATACAATACGCGAATACGATTTTCGATTTTTTTTGTTATTCATAGATATTTTCAGTTTTCTTATGCTTTAATAATGAAAAATAAACAAATTTTTTATATTTAGTTTCAGACAATTTTAAGACAGCATCATCACCATTAAAAAAAAGTCCTTAATTCTGAATATTGTTGCAAGAATTTATGATAAGGATAAAAGATTTTAATAATATATTTTTAGTTATTTGTCACTTTGTTATAATATTATAATAATAACTTTTAAACTGTGTATATATTGAAATACACAAATACTCTTTCCTTCTTACATTTTGTTAAATTTAATTAAATATAATTATCTGAATTAATTAAAAAATAGGCATCCAAATCACAAAAAAATAATTCTAATTTCGAACATGCCACATCCACGGAAACTATACGGGAAATAGAGACGACACCGACATTGGTGTCCCGCGCGGCTCATCCATTCGTGTCACCCTCTGATGTTATTCATACCATATCAAACGTTTAGGAAGCATTACACTGATTTATCTGGTTAACGTGTTTATGATCATCAGCACCCTGTATGGATGTGAAAAATATAATTAAGGTTATATATTCACAAATAATAATTAATTAAAATGCTTACATCAAAAGTTTCATTACTTTTTAATCTATAGGCAATTAAAAACTCCTCAAAATTCTGATTGAATGACTCAAGCGTTTAGCTTTTCTTAACATTCTTATACACATTTATTTATCACTAAAATCATTACATTCCAATTACATACGAAGTAATATTTTAAATATAATTTTATAAAATAATTTTACACACTATATAAAATTTAAAAGGCACTCCGTTGCAAAATTGCTATTAACTCGATCATCTAACATCACAAACAAAAACGACATTAACGATCCTAATTCAATGTTCTAAGTATATCGCTTGATCATATCAGCGGGCGACCTCGTGAAAATTAATTACCAACAACGCAGCACAAAGCTTATGTGGTGTATCAGAGGCTGCAACGGAACCGAGCTCCATTGGCCTCAGTAAATCAATATCCGGTGGGCGCGGTTGTCACAAGCTTTTGCCTCCATTTGAATAAAACTCTAACTATGTCGCACTAACTACAACCTCAAGTTGCACAGTCCTAAATAGTTTCCCCATGTTGCAACGATGTAAACTCCGGAACTACAAGTATGGCGCTTTATGTGTAATAATTTTACCGTTAAAACCATAATTTAGTATTGATGCTTTTAGAATATAGATAAATGTTACTAGATAAATATTCTCCTTTTTTCATCTTCTAGTTGTTGATTATATTCAGTATTTCTCTTATACGTTTCAACAAGTTCTATCATATACATTATGCCTATTAAAATATATTTAAATCTGGAATAAGTTATATTCTCATCAATCGTTTCATTAAAAGTTTCCGAACAAGAAGTTTCCGTAATTCATATACTTGATATTGCTTGAATTTCTTTTCATCGTTCAAATTCGTAACATGTAATAAAAGTAGCTAATAAAACCAATATTAAAAATAACTAATAAAGTTTTTTTAAGGAGGTATAAAGTTCGTACTTCGTTTTTTAACTTTTTACATTAACTTTGATATTTTAGAATGAACCGCTTATTTAAATTAACATATATCTCAGTAACCCTAAATATATTAAAACAATATCATACGGCAATTCATTTGAATAAAACCATATTGGACGGTGATACTAATTATACAGCAAAAATCGCTTCTAAAATTAAAAATAAAATAAACCAACGCATGTGAGAGGTATAAGGGAAGAGCATATGTCGGTGTAATGAAGATTTGAGGATAATCGAAAGAGCGGCCGCTCGGCAGACGATTTATTTGCAGCGCGACCGTCCGGATAATAATGCCTTTAACGGCGCTTCCGGGCGTGTTCGGGCCCGTTTTGTCGTCCCACTGCACTTTACTTAAGTCGTGGTAACTTGGTGACTTTATCTATACAAAAATTGAGTGCTATTGAATATGGAAATTACTTATTATATTTATAACAATATATATATTTTAAATTTCATTAAATTTAATTTTTGGTAATCTCTTGATCAATCAATATGAACAGCATGCTATGACTATACAGGCTTAGCACATTTTTTTTATTTTCATTCAATTTGTTTTTTAGTGTAAAGTTTTTTAGTGTAATGGAAAACAATTCATCTAATAAACCTATTATTTCTTGTTACTCGAACGTTCATACATAAATTTAATTTAACGTTATTTAAAAATAATTTCCAACAAGATAACAGAATACACGAATAAAATGCAAGAAATATAAAATGTAAGCGAAATTAAGCTTAAAAATTATAATGGCAATTTCGAGAATCGACAGAATAAGTGTACGCATGCTGTAGTCAAATGTATGTCGACGACGACTGCGATATAAGTTAAGTAAATACTAAATACAATAATATAATATTTACTTACTTATATCGCAGTCAATAAAAGCATTAACAAGCGTACCATGCCATACAAATTTAGAAGGTACACAGGTGTTTTTTTCTTTTTTTAATACTATGATCGACGAATATTGAAACCTCGATTACATTGCTTAATAGGTACTAAATTTAATAATGTTCAAATAAATACAATACTTACATGCTTTAAAGATTGCAATAAGCATTTACTTGAACTTAATAACAGTAAATGTAGTTGATCATTCTTTTAACCAGTATTTTTTGTATACTAAGAGAGATTTCACTATCAAGTGAAATTAAATAACAACGGACAAAATATATTAAAAAATAGTGTTTCTAAAAAAATGTGTGAAAAATAGTTTAGGTAAAACGCCAATCATATTCTGTCTAAAATGTGAAAATGCAAACTGACATTATTTTCATTTACGAAGCTTTAATCTATGAACAAATTCTAACCTCTACGATTTTGATGGAAGACATCGCGAAGAAACTAAAGTGCTTCAGACAAGTTTCGTTTTACTTTTTAACATTTTTTACCTCTAATATTTGTATGGCTCCATGATCTTATGTCTGGCCATTCTATCCATGGCACACTAAATATCTAGTGTATCACTGAATCAATGCTGTATACTATAATATTCCGATGAGGTTGAGAGAGCCAGTGTAATAAAGACGCAATGAACATAAAAACTGAAGTGTTATGGTTGAGTTTGCATTGACACGATTTTTTTTTCAGCCTTTTGCCGTCCACTGCTGGACGAAAGTCTCCCCCATTGAACGCCAACCATCCCGATCTTGGGCAGTCCGCATCCATCCCGAACTTGCCACCTTTTTTAAATCGGTCCATCTTGTCACAGGGAGTCTTACACTACACTACACTACGTTTGCCTAAGCCTGGTCTCCACTCTAACACGTGTCGGCTCCATCGGCCATCAATGCGCCTGGAGACATGACCAGCCCACTTCCACTTCAGCGAGCTAATTCTAAATAAAAGTGACTAAGGCAAATACCCCTCTATTGACACGATACTTTATCTAAATTATAATGTAACCAATCTTTGCAAGTGACTAATATGAAAATTATATTAAAAGTAGCATATCCCAATAGCAAATATCAGTATCTAAATGTAATTGTTTTTTATTCCCTATTATTTGTAATTGAAACCGTTTCTAAATGTTTTTCTATCCTCACAAAGCCAAGCCGATTTTAATGGTGCAATTATAGTAAACGAGGCACGAAGACCGTACTGTCTCCGAGCCACGGCGCTCGCCTGTTGATAGACTTTCGACCTCGCATTAAGTGTTTGTGCAAGCTTTCCGCTTAAAACATATCGTGTTCATCGTATGTATTATTTTGGAATATAAATCAATAATTTCGGCTATTTATAATACACATTTTTTGTTTTTTACACTATCTTAAGAATTAGGGAAATAATATAAAGCTGATACTCAAAATGTTTTTTTAAAGCTAATTTGTCTAATATCTGTATGAGAGTTTAAAATTCATTTTAAAAAATTATCTCAAAAATATTTATGAATTGAAACGGCAAAAAAAACTAATAAAACAATTTGACTCACAAAACTTTCCCCATTTCTAAGCTAAAACAATATAATACATTTAAAACGGATCAGCATACTCAACTTTAGTTTTTAGATGTTATATATTAGGCGTTTTATTTAACCACATAAGTTTGAAAGTTACCTAATAACTGAGTTCTATATCTCGCCAAGCGCGTCAATAAACATGACAAAATAGGCCCATAATAAATATGGAATAGGGTTTCCAATCAAGTCTACTTCGCGCCCCCACCCGCTAGGTGAGCGCCACAGACATCTCAATCTCAGATAGGACAACTTTTATCTTGAGAAGAACATTAAAAACTCTTATTATAAGTTGAGCTTAAAAAGATTTTGCATAAATTCATTTCAAGCTTCCTTAAGCGTTACGCGACGCTCTAGTTCTAGATCCTTATCACTGAATGTTTATTGGCAATGCTTAATGTAATAATAATAACTATTAAGAAGTTATTTGTTTTGCATGTTTTTTATTTATATTTTATTCAGAGTAAATTTTTCAAGTTGAATATTAGTTCAATTTGTACTTAAAGCTAACTACGGCTATAAACATTATTAGGAAACTTTAGAAGGATATAAAATAAAAACTATTTTAGTTACTATTTTTAAAAAATCTTTAAATATTCAAATCAAAATAAACAAAGAGACCGAATTTTACAAATGTTTTATGTTAACTAAATTTCAATTTTATTCAAGGTTATTCTTTTACTTTCGTAGGCCTGAAACAAGGGCGGTCGCCTCGTTCCTTACCCGCATAACACAGACAACGTAAGCGACGCCTTGAGAACAAATTTTTAAATTGCCTAAGCCCTGCAATCGGTGTATACACTTACAGCCACCAATCTAATGCATTAGCTGTACGCAGATTATCCCATTTATCATTTTGTAAAATATTAAAAGGAATAAATAAATATTAACAAACATTTTAACTATTAAAAAGGGAATAAATGTTACATAAAGTATAAGATAGAATTCTGTAGTCATGAAATTTACATAACATAAAATTGTTTGTTTAGTAATTATGACTATTTATTTTATACTGGCACAACTGCACTAACTTGGTATACTCTTAACTGGTAAATAATTTAACTAAGGAGATAAAACATAATTATACTGCACCTATTACATTCAGAATTTAAAATGGAATCTAAAGACGCAGATACCAGTATTGAAGATACATTATACATTTTTTATTTGCAAGGAAAAACAGAATGTTAAAAAATGTTAAATACAAAAATTTTAATGACTACTGAGTAAAGTTTAAATTTATTTTATCCGTAAAAGTATTTAACTTTAAAAATAAATAAATAAGCTAATCTCAATTTTCGCAAGGAAAACATTTTTATTTAATTGGTAACGGACATTATTACAACCCTTAACATTGAGTTTGTTTGTTATTGTTAAACAGAACTACCCGTTGTCCGTGAAAGCAGTACAATATTTATTCGCTCAAATATATATTTGAATCCATATTTACATAATTCAGGCGGACGCCGGAATCATTCCCCGTTCGTTCTGTAATACACAAAATGAACATATCCCAAGATCCCACTTACAAATTGAACCACGCTGGGTGTCTATTCTCTAAACGTACCTTATCGCCATTATTACACTTTTTAATATTAGAAATAATTTGGTTTATTTTAAAAACGAGATAGGTGTAATTATATCTAATGCTAGTATTAGATTTATATTTTTTTGTAATATTATGTATAATAAAAGTTACATGTAAATTAAAAAATGTATCATACAATACTAAAACATTAGGCGACATTACTTGAAACAGATGTTTTACTTTAAAATATTAATAACCAATTTTGAAATTCTAAGCTTTCACTAGAATACGTCTTTATGTTATTCACCGCCGGATTAGGGATAAACGAAACGCCGAGAATAGGTGCTTGCAACCCATTGGGACGTTGGGCCGAATGGAGCGCGCATACTAATTCGTGGTCGTTCGAGGAACATTCAAATAGCGAGCAAGCCAGGCTTACGGGGGATATGTGAGACGCGCCCCAAGATTTAGTTTACAACTTAGATTACGAGCGCCGCCTGCGCCGCCAGTGGTCAAGAATTAAACAAGTAATCTAATAGGGCACACGTAGCACTCCACCGAACGATCCATTTGAAGGGATTTCAATTACACACAATACGTATTTTGCGGTGCACGTAATCAAAGAGGATTATGGGACTGTTTCAATTTATTTTAATGTTTAAATAAAATTTAACGACTGCAATATGTTCATTGCGATATTTGTATCCCCAAATGAGTCGCTATGGCATTCCGGATAAAATTTGTGCTTAATATTTATTTTTAAATAAAGAAAAGAAATATATATTCGCATTCGGATAATAAGCAGAAATCCTGTCCGAAGAATAAATTTGCCCTTTTATCCTGTCGGACTCCTATAAACAAACGATTTGAATTGTAAATTAGTGTTTTATAATTTGACAAAATCACCTTTCCTTTTTGATTGCACGGATACATAATAAAATACTAGAATAGATTAAGTTTAAAACAACAAATCATAGAATGTTATCAAACCAAATAAGCTTAAAATGAATTCCCTTATATAAGATTCTAGATGTCTTATTCATCGCAAGTACAGTTTCAAAGTTCTTTAAATTTAGTGATCGTAAAAGAATCGCAGTCGGAGCTCGTAGACGGTGCGATGCAGCTTTACCTGTTGCGCGAGCTCGCGCTACGGCTACGGCCTACATCCCGTGCACGGAAGCTTACAGCTCACTTATTTTCTTTTTGTATGCATTTACGTTTCAGATTAAAAGATCCAATCGCCACCCTACGCGCTCGGTAGAGCTCGGTTGAAACCGGAAGGCTTCGCTAGAATCGACGTCGAATCATTGGTCGGTTGGAAATGGGGTGAGAGATGACGCGCTAGAGGGAAGTTTTAGCGGTGGAACATCAGTTGTGGTCGCGGGGCTGAACGGAGCGGTCGTGGCCGGTGCTGGCTCCGATCCGGTATCTTCCCGTATGTTCCTAGCCACCCGCCTCGAGGGTAAGTGAATTTTATTTGATTAAAAAGCAATTTCTTCGGGGAAGTCGTGAATTTGCCTGCGATAAACAGCTGGGAAATGACTTCTGCAAAACTACGAGCCATTCTAAATTAAGTGAAAAGTTACTGCTTCCGGGCCATTTCTCGAAAGTTTATGATTTCTGGAAGTGTCTTTTTTAGATGCATTTTTCATGAGCTTTTATTATAGAAAAATCATTTTAAATAAAATAAGATAAAGTTTCGCACCTTTGATAAATTTATGATAAAATTATGAAGATAAAAATCTAAAAGCAGATTATTATATTATTAATTGTAAAAAAAAATATAATTCATTTAAAACATGAAATGACAAAAACTTTTTGCGGTCTTTTAAGTATACTTATAAAATATCTTATTTAAAAAAAAGTATTCACCATAAAATCATTCGTAAGCATTAATAGAGAACCGGCAACAATCAATTTATTATAACCATTAAAGATTACGACCGAGATACTTAGTTTGTAATCAAATAAAAGTTAGGTAATAACCCGCCGCAACTAAATGAACTCCGTATTTACACAACAATATTGGAGTCGGGGCAGAGGTTTATTCCTATCTAAGCCTATGGTACTATAGACGGATTAATTAGTTTTTATTTATAAAAACTGATGAACAAAATAATTCCATTTTGCCTTTAAAAAAAAAACAAAATCGATCAATTTAATTAAAGTTCCTTCTAATTATTATAACTATTGAAGGTACTGAAAAATCCAAATTTATTCAGCTTAAAACCTAATGCAAATGCAATCACATATTTATTGTGTCAAATAAAATCATATTTTATTTAAAAACATTTCATTTTAACACAGAATTTTAGAACAGTATTTTAGAATCGTTTTGATTTTTTTACGAAAAAACAAATAACTGACTAAGAAAATCCTGAAAGTACCATAACTATAGATTAAAAATATATATTTAAAATGACGATGTTTTAAGTAGTTTATAGTTACAAGGATAACTAATCGGCTACTTTCGGCTAAGCGAGGCCGTAAGTCTCAATATCCAGACATGAATACCGATGCCAACTCCAACTCAAGTTGATTGTTATTTTTTGTTGTAAAAAGTATTTAAATTTTAATTTTTTAAAAGCTCTCTTTCAATGAGACAGCGCCTCTAAGAGAAACAAGTGACGGGCCTCTAATTTCCACTCTTATTTCACCCTTAGGAGAGGAAAATTTTCTCTCAATTTAAATGCATTTACTCTCGATTCTACTCTATAATAATAGAATCACGTAATTCGGTACATGGCCGCGTGAATATCGCGTTAGATAAATAAAAAAATTACCTCGAATATAACTTTTGTTTAAATCGACTAACAAATATTATTATTACGATAATAATCGTATGGTAATAATTAGCCGTACACTTTATACTAATATATATAATATTAAATATAGAAAATCGTCAGCTCAGTCAAGGCTAGTTTTCTGGCAAACTCTGCAATAATGCACATAGCTTTCTATAAGTGATTCGTTTCTTTCAAAAATATGTACGGTAAAAAACGCTACAGAATTTTAATTGATATATTATAATAGCTTCTCATTAATTTTATAAGCTGTAAAAACGTAGTTATAAATCTTATCAAAATAAAATACATACAAAGTACAGATTCAAGACATTTCCAAACCAACCAAATTTCCGTTGAAATTTGGAGTGGTAGTTTCGGATTAATTTAATACTATTTCAATAAATACTTAAAAAGCGTTATAAGACGTTGTATAAGAATAGGTAAAGATATAACATGATAGGTAGTTTATAAAATTAATTTTAATAAAAAAATTATAAAATTGTTTTAAGTTAAAGACTCCGAACGTAGCTGACTATGTATTGTAAATATTATTATATTTAGGTATAAATGCAAGTAATTTTTTGAAGTCAATTTTTTTCGGTTTTTGTTCCAATCAATATATTTTAACCCTGCTCAAATAAGACAACGCCGCTTAGAGAATACAAGTAATGAGACCTCTAGTTTTGAAATCTTAATTGTGGATTTATTTCATTTTATTCACATACTAAGTTTAATTTATTGCCTAAAACCAAGTCAAATTCGAAGAAAATAAAGAATATACAGGCCAGTTAGACGTTTGCAGACGTCATTGCCCAGTAGTTGAAATTCACAAATGTACAAGTTTAGTCGGATATTTTTTATAAGGCGCGACACTAGCTTCGAATCTTCGGTTGATACATACCACATTCTTCTGGACGCGAAAGTAGGTAGTAAGAAAGTATCGAAGGTATTTAATGGAAGTAAAGGAAATACTGCAAAATAACACTAACCTATCAAATAAAATAGAATGAAAATCAGTTGACACAATCAGTGAAGTTATCTAGGGATATAAATACAAAAAAGCCGAACTGATAGCCACCGAATTGATAAGTTGGTAATTTGTCGATAAAATTATAATTATCTGTGAACAAAAATATAACCAATTATTATAAATGTGCATTATCTATTGTTAATTTAAAATGAACGCAAGCAACACTAAAATCCAACAATTTTGGGTGCATTTTAATTAGACAAATAATAATTAATTACATTTATTATGTATTTTACGAGCATATAATAAAATATGAATAATCGCAAGGCTATTGTCGATTGCTGAACTCAATGATAAAGTTTTGTGAAGATCGAGTTTGTAGTTTCGCCTACACACTTATAAATGATGATGCTTATAATTTAGTTGTGCACTAAGAGTTTCCCGATTTCCCATCAGCATCAACTTGTATTTAATTTTTGGGTAAGCTGCTCTAGCTATGCCCCATTTTTTTGTAGCGGCGAGGACTTAGCTGAGCGTAAACAAGTAAAGACTTAAAATATCATGAGATTGTAGAGAGTGCACCTGAGTTTGGCTATCTTCATTGAGAATGGCTGCCGTAGCCGATTACGAAATCTAATTACTCGCTTAAATATTAATTATATAAAAGCTGAGAGAACTAACTTTTATTATAAGTACTAGCGTTAAAATATTTTTTTTAAAAATCCTTTATGTAATGCTCATAAATAAAGTGCAGACATATTCATATCCTATATTTACGGTCTCAATAAACATTCCAAAAAACAAGACATCTTACATTATGTTTAATAACTTAATTAAAAAAAATGTTTTAAGTAAAAATATTAATCTCCAAAATATTTAATATAAAAGGAAGCCAATTAAAGATTAATTAGCAATCATTGCAGTTAAAAAATCAGAAGTATGGACTTGTGATACAAGCACAAGACCGTACATAATAAAATGTCATAACAAAGGGAAATGCCAGCTTTAAACCATCAGTCCAGTCATCTAGTAATGAAACAGAGGTCCATGCGAGGCACTCCACGCCCAGAACGCATATTCCTCCCTCGTTTTATTTTCATTCACTGAACACTGTATATTTTTATGCTATACTTTGTGATGAAGTTTACATTATCCACTTTCCGTAAAATATCGTCACTAAATGAAAATATTTTTATTATTTACTTACTATTTTAATTAAAAAAAAAACTTTCATAAGCTTTTTTTAAATATAAAACAATCTTCTTGCAACAGGACAAAAACAAATAAATCTTCAAATATAAACGGTATACAGTGAAGATAATTTCACCATATTTGATTTATATTTCGACATTTTCTCTTTACTTTTTAATGAGTTTTGATGATTCCACGACTTCGTGCGATTTGAAACCAATCAAACTTTTTCGTGTTTGCTGGTAGCTCTATGAAATTACCGCACTTTATAAAAATTATTAAAATCTTACGTAAATTACTACTGCTACGAAATAAATATTAAAGAGGAATCAGCTACTCATTGCGTATCGGAAGCAAGATACATATATTGTAAGGTCTATAGATGAAAACTACTAGATATTATAAATATAAATTAAATACTTATAATATAAAATTTCGTTTTATCATTATAGCCTGTTTTAAATTTAATATGATTAAAGCTCAAAAAATCTTTCAAATTTATTAATTTAAAACAAGTTTATAAAATAAATAGAACATAATCATAATTAATATTGCTTAAAAAAATCTATGACACGCGAGGCCGACTTACTGACCGTCAGACTGTCAATCATATAAAAAAATAAGTCATACTATTATTAAAAAATCGAGGGTTGGGTTAAATTTTTTTAATATATGTAATACATGCCTGTAGAATTTGCATCGATTTAATCACTATCTTATTACGCAGTGGCGTACACTTTTTGCTGATGTATTGTTTTAAGTTTTCTTTAAAACCCAAAGTTAAATGTATATTCAGAAAATTTATCTAAATTTTTAAAACAAAATCTTTAAAGTATCCTTTTCTGCTTAAGTGTATTAATTTTATATGTCCCAAGCGATTTTCAAGAATTAAAACGTTTATTATATATCCGACACAACAACAAAATATACGAAGAATGCGTTCATTGATTTTAAATTACTGTTTATTTTTCAAGCAGTTTGTACTATTGTTAGTATAATTTTCCAATATTTGCCAAAAAACCGACAATTTCCTTGTAAACTTTATGACTTTGTTAACTAAGTATATATAAATGTACGGTTAAAAAAATATCTCTAGATAATAATTTTAAAACCGCGAATGCTATATGATTATGATGCAATATTTCTTAATTATTTGCATTAATCTGAAATAAAAAACAAAGTACCAAACTTTTCCATTTAATAGTACATATATTATCTGAAAATTTATATACATATAGTGGAAATTTATAGGCAATTTAGGTTTCATAATAATTAACCGTTTTATTTCTACAATTTCAATTTTCGCGTACTATTTCAAAAGTAATTTTGATATAAGTTAAATACTATCTAAACTACCAGGCGCTAAATATATTAAGCTGATTTCAACCGCCTTTAAAAAAATTAAGTATATTATATTTTCGACGCCTATGTATTTTTTTGGATGTATGTTCACCGATTACTTGAGAACATCACCTCAGATTTCCCATATATTTTTTTTATTTATAACCATTTATAACCATTTTTGTCAGAAATTCGGTAAATGCCATCGATGTTTGTTTATATATATATATGATTTATGTACTCGTATTAGACTAGAATATATCATTTTCGTGGAATTTGTTTAATTTCTCAATAAAACGAAAACCGATTTCAATGGTTCAACCAACTTTATATTTATAAAGATTGAGTCCAAAACACTTTTTTCCTTTATTGAAATCAGTTTCTTAGTTGTATTGTAATGCAGCTTAACACTTCTTGTTAACTAAAGTTATTCTATTAATCTTCTTTAACTAAAGTTATTTAGTTCGAACTAATTTCTGCCCACGTATGAAAACGGTAGGGGGCGGTGCATATGTTAGGTACCATATATCCTTTTCTGTACTCCTGGCACCGCTTATGCAAAATTTTATTATTGTCATAATATTTAATTATGCAACAATTACACAATATGAAGCACTTATTAACTATATTAAATAAGTCATTTAAATAATAGAAAATATTTATGAAAAATCCAGCTATCACTGGATTCAAATGTTAGTGTCTTGCACGTAACTAATATGATACGTATGGGTGATGAAATACATATGTATATAATTATAAATTATAATATTCATCTCGCTAAAGAGCAATATACATATTAAAGATACACAAAAAAAAACAATTTATTTGAAGGGTATCGTGACAACTAAATATGTTCTCGAATTCATACTGATACCTGGTAAAATAACCAATAAAAACGTTTAGTAACGTAATAATAACAACAAAATTCAAAGTACATTAAATCCTAAAATACCGTATGCCCTTGATTGATTGAATTCGCTCGTCTCCTATTGAATGACTATTGTGACCACGTAGTCGGTAGGCGCAGAGCCGCAGAGACGCGTTGACGTGAATAGACGGCCGTCGATGCACCACTCCTATGCATACTGCGATTTGATAACTTTGCCATTTCATCCAATTTCTACCGTGCATATCAGTTCGAGCAACGTGCACTTCATTGTACGGCAATATTGACATGCAAATTAGCATTACCATTAGTGATGCGAAAACCTAAAGACATTTCATACTAATTCCTACGTATAATACACAGATTGTATAGGAATATTATCACTTCATATAATATTGAGTCACTTCTTTCAACTACAACAAAATATCAAAAGCCATTGTACTTAGACCACGCCGACCGGTTACATTGCTTTCGCCATTTAAATAATTCATTTGCAAACCAATTAGTAAACCTCGAGACTAATGAATTGCTTATGAACTACGCGATAATACTTAATTGGTTTTTCTATCCGTTTTCATTAAAGTTCAAGTCATCTACAGTACACTAACTTACTTAAATCATTTTCAATATCAATTATTCCACCAATTTTCCTTAAAATGAATTGTTTTATAATATTACTTGCCTCTTTTATTACTTAATCTTATTTATGAGATGTAAGTTACAATAAATTATATTTAAAAAATTAATTAACTTTTGTTTTATATTTTTAAACTAGTAGAAAGTAGAAAGGTCATAACTTTTATCTTGTTAAAAGCTCAGTTAACAATATAGTATCAATAGTTTTTCTGACGTTGCGAAAAATATAATATGTTTAAAATATTTTTGATTATTTTTAAAAGTAAATAATTCGAAAAATTAGGTTTTTTAGTTGGCAACAGAATGGCAAGCCGATACTTAAACAAATCGAGAGCACATCATACTAATTTCGGTTGGCTATGCGCGCGTCAACGTACGTCAAGTACGCTTTATAAAGTCTGCAGACAAAATAACGATTATGATCGCAAGGACCTGCGGCTTACCGTCGACCGTTTAACTTTGTAAGTCTGCCACAATTACGACAAGCATCTAATAAGGAGGCCCGTAGGTAACATTGTAAGAATTTTTAAGAATTTCCGTCTCTATAGCCCGACGATCTCTCTCGTACAAATGAAGTTCATTCCACGTAGCCCCGTTTTAATCCTCTCAATGAACGTAATCGTGCGTGCAACTATTGATATTGTTCTAGCCTTTATTTCGATTCCTTTTAAATTATTAAGCTTTTTATTTTGGATTTTTGGGATTTATGTTTAACTTTAGATAAAATTTGTGCATTTAATTATATTATTATTTATTCTAGAATTAAATACTTCAAATTATAGTAATCTCAAAAATTTTATTATAGGATAGAATTAAATGTATAAGTATTATTACTTTTACAATTGAAACTAGAGAATAAATTTATAGAATATGACATTTTCAAAATATCTACAATCTTCAAACATTCTTCCAGTAAGTTTTTAAAGCCCTATGTCAAATATTTTCAATATTTTTATTAAAAACCTACGTGTTATTTACGTAATCATCTATCAAATGTTATGAAACACAAGTCTCCCGTATAATAATAAAAATATAAACCAAGGCACCGTTATTAATAACGAACAAATTTATCTCTATTACGTAAAATCATAACCGTCTCAGAATATTGCGGGAGAGAATTAGGACGTAGAGCTTTAAATGTAAGCAATAGTGGTATCGAAGATAGGCTGATTGTCTGCAGACGATCCCTTTGCCTAACGAGCTAGTCACGGCTTCCCCTTTGTATTGTTGTCACCGCAATCCCCCGCTGATCCTTGCACTTGCCAAGATTATCCAAATTCATTGCTATCTTCAAGACCTACATTCGAATGTTTAATAACGCTTTTAAAATTATATTTTATACAAATATTCAATATCTCAAAAGGAAATCATCATGGAAACATTAAGTCTTACAACATGATTTCTCGTACGACAAAATATAAAAACTTGTATAGTAAATTTGTTTTTTATTAGGTATATTTATTTAAAAACAAATTAAAGCTGAAACATTTACGATAGATACTTTGTTATTTTATTCTCTCTATATGGTTGAGAAGCTTAGTTACTCTTTAAAACTAGGAAATACTCCTGATATTGTACATTAATTTTTATACACAACAGAATATCACAGAAGGAGTACAGCCGAGTGTATTTCCCATTGTCCTCGAAGAATACAGCTTTATTGCTTGCGAAACCAAATAACCTCTTTTATATCTCAGTTTTATATCGGCTGCATATCGGGGCTAGTAAACGGAATCAAAAACATAGTATTACAATTCCATAAAATAAATAACTAATTTCAAGACATGGGATTAAAAAAAATATGATGTATCTAGTATTTTGTCAACATTTTTCCGGTAATTGACAATTTATATGTAAAAAAAAAACAATGTGTCAATGTTAGGCAATTTGTATATTCCTCGAGAAAAAGTCTAGTAAAATAAGCTACTGAAGAATTAATTGACAAAGTATGAAAAACTAACAATTAGCGTTTTTATAAATAATTAAATACTTATTTAGCAGCAAAATATGTTTTGCATAAGATTATCTCGCAGGTGTGTTACTTTAGCTTACTATAAAAAGCAAATAATTTTATCAGATTAATTTAAATCATTAATACTTCTTACAGCTAGTCTTAATCATAAATGGTCTACATTGTAGGTGCATTGTAAAGGAATAGGATGAAATGAGGCGTAGTGTGTAGTACGCGGAGTAACTACCGGAAGTAATGCCGAAGCTTTCATTGTTTTCACGACGCCGTGCAGCAACGTACTGTTTGAATGACATTCTTTTTACATTGTCCGTTAATTATAATTGAACACATCTAATGAATTGTTCATATTTACTATGATATATATAATTTTTTACGATCATATATTTTTTATTTATTATTAATGATATAATTAAGATATTTGTTTGTTAAATTTTCCGGATTTACCAAAATAAAAACATAGGAAATCTTTTTTTTACAATATATTAATTTTTATGCTTTTTAAATTAGGAATTTATGAATATCATTTAATCGCCATTTAAAAATATCAGGCGCTAGCATATCAAGCTTATTTTGAACGAGCTTAAAAAAATAATCAAGATTTCCAAAAATTCATTCCTATGTTTTTGCGACTAATAAATAAAATGTTCTTTTATTTAAATAACTTTGAAAAATACTTTATAAATGCATTTTACTATTTTTATCTGTAGGGACGGAATAAATTTAAAAATGCTTTTGTAGCTAATGTTGCGCTTGTTCGTCCAGCCGTGTGCAAAGTGTTTTTCAAAAGCGTTCGACCGTTAGCCTGTAGTGTAAAATAAACAGAGGGGCTTAAAATAACAACATATAAACCTGTATAATTTAAATATCAATTTATTAACTAAGAGGAAAATATTTATATAATGAAGTATTATCTATTTATTGTGGGAGTCGACCCAATTTAGCCTCGAACTTCGCTATTACCCGGCCTCTTCGACAGCACAATAAAAATGATTTATAGAGCGTCGAGATCGTCCGCTCAAGAATATAATACGACTTTATTTATTGCGAGCGAAACTGATAATAAACATCTGGGTGGCACTGATTTATATTGAGGAAGTACTCAAGCATTTCTTGTAAGCTAATTATGTATACAGTAACAGCCTGTGAATGTTTCACTGCTGGACAAAGGCCTCCTCTCCCTTTTTGAAGAGAGGGTTTGGAGCTTATTCCACCACGCTGCTCCAATGCGGGTTGATGAAAACCTGTGGCAGAATTTCAGTGAAATTAGACACATGCAGGTTTCCTCACGATGTTTTCCTTTACCGTCAAACACGAGATGAATTATAATCACAAATTAAACACATGAAAATTCAGTGTTGCTTAACCGGGTTTGAACCCACGATCATTGGTTAAGATTCACGCGTTCTTACCACTAGGCCATCTCGGCTTCTTCGGATTATGTTTACCGTTGTCATATTAATCCCTAATAATTTTATCCAGATCTTACTCGTTAAATTATCTTAGTAGTTAACTTTATATTTTCGTATGTTTAAAATAAATAAAAGTGTAGTTTTTAGAAGAATTTAGTGTTGTTGACGAGATCGTGGCAGCCGGTAGGGCATTATTATTGGCCGCATATTTGCGGGCAAGCAGCGCTCGACTCGCTACTGAACAAACTAATCTGAAAATTACACGCGCCCGCACCCCGCACCCCATCCCCCTTCGCGGTGCATGAAGCGGTAAACTGGACGTAATGTTAACAAACGGGCTGTTTGTTAAGGTTTACTGGTTACATATTTTACAAACAGCTTATAATACTTTTGTTAAACTTTAATAGTTGAAAACATTACATATAAATTAACAATTCCTCCTACACGTTTGACTTTGAAATTTCATTTTGTCTCATTTTATTCAAAATGCAATATTAATTTCATGAAAAATATGAAAGAAGCAATGAGATATTAGATGGCTGCTATATTATTGCATCGCCTAACTGTTTCATTTCCTCATAAAATATTTACGTAATAAAATCCGATAAACGTTCCCACAAAGTAGAAAATCCTTCGCTGTTAGGTCGAGACATTAATTTCAAGCAAGCAATAAAGGGACAGCGAGATGTCTTCACAACGGTACGGCGGCGAGGACCCGCACAGTGACGCTCTTAAACGTTGCTCTATAAATTTCCCAATAAAAACCCCACTCTTATAGCAAAACTAAATACACCGTCTACGTAGTTCATGAAATATATTGGTATCTCATGAAAACAAATAAAAAATGTGCTATTTCCAAAATCCTATAACGATAATATAAACATATAATTTACTTTTCATAAAGAACGAACAAATTAATCTGCATCAAATATCGGATTTAATGTTAATATAATTTTTGTGAATTGATTTTAGTACGATAATAACGTCGCGGCCACGTCGCCATGTCGTAAAATGTAAACGAACCTTATTGAATTAAATTTGGCGACATTATAACAATCTCGGCAAGCTCATTTTAAGTTAACGCTACGCCAAGCTCGTTCATTACACGGAATTTATTTTATAAAAATGAAAATCATGAATTAAATGCTTTTTAAATTACACTAAAAATAAATACGAATTTTCAACTGACTTTTGATATTTTTTTAAGTACTAATATTTTAAACCTAATGATGATGTTTGTTCAAAACGAGAGTTCAAAATTAGGACCAGATGTAAATGGCAGTATAATTTCCACGGCTGCTGATTAGCTCCTCCTACGTGAATAATCTTCATTCTGTTGATTAATATAATAGCAACTTGACAAACAAACGAAGATCGTAATCAATTATTTAATTTACTTTTATCAAATATAATTGTGATATTTTAAATATAATAAACCGGTGATAACATTATTATTAAAAAAAATGTCAAACATATTTGGTAGGTACGACTGATAATAACGGTAGATTTGGCTTACATTTCAATTAAAGTATTTTCAGTCTACTTCTTAGAATAACATTACGAATATTGTTAGAGAAGAAAAGGTTTAAAAGAAAGAAAAGTATTTATTTAAAGTCCCATCTCTCACGAATAGTTTACTTTTTTTTAATAAATTGTTTTTTTAAAGGACTTCAGGTAATGATTATATTTAATATTCCAAACTTCTGTACCATATGTATGACGTTTACCTTGAATAATTTTAATGTTTTTCGATGAAATATTTACAAAGTAGAAAGCTACATTGAAAATTATAAAGTCCAGAGTCAAACGCGACACAGCGAACAATTGTAGTAATTTGCAGCTGGCGGCTATCTCTAATCGATTGCAATTGTATACGGCGTGCACGCTACAATCTGGCTCCTATTACATAAAAGTTACCACTGATATCGTACCGCCTTCCTGTGATACGAATTTCTCCCTTAACATCATAATAGCCCATCGCTGAGCTTATTACCTGACGCCATCTATTGAGAACGGCTTTACAGGGAAATCCCGAATAGGTTGTACTCGGTGCTAAAGCTAATATACTTGCAACGTATTTTCTTTCCCATTTTCATATACCGTTATAAGGTACTTGTTACGGGCTAATGTTTCATAAAACATTTACTATACGATCTCCTAGTCTTATACAATTTAATGTGCTTCGGCTAGGATAACTTCTTATATTTTCTTTAGGTTAATAACAAGTATATTTTCTTTACTCGATAAAGAAAAGTATTTCAAAATCTTCTGTAACAAAAGTAATACAGACAATTTAGATGAACAATTTTATTTTAAATCTGAAGTTTTAATTGTTTTATCTTTATTAAAAAGAAGCGATACATTCTTTGCGCCCTTTTACTAAACTTGTAAACACAAAAAAATAGTTGAGCATTTAATTTAATTTATATCACGTAAAGTTTTTTGTGCTCAGGTTTCAAACAAGTCATGACTTATTAAGTGTAGTAAATACTAATTAAAGTGTTACTAAGTTCAGCAGTTGTGGCGGTGTCCGCGGTTAGACGACAGTGTCTCGCTTCAAACTTCTATCCCTGGTGGTCCAACTAGTATACTAAGACAATGGTTCTACTAAATAGCCACTTACAACGTTCACCCATTCTTTAGTAAACTACAGACTGCTTCTTGTTTTGCATATAAAATTAAGCTGAAAGACAATTTGCAAATAGATAGCACACCGACGATACAGCTTAAGAAGTCTGCAGATTTGCGTCTGAGGTAAAGCGGAGACGAACCGGACACAATTACAGGCGGCAATCGACGGTACTGACCATTCCTGCTCGCAGAATATAAGCTCTTATACTTAATGGAGCAGCTCTTTCATTATCGTGATCCGGGTACAATGCGCCGCGTCTGACCAAAGCACTCTTTACTTTAGAACTCAGTAAAACCCATAACGTACTTATGGCTTTAGCAGCCAATTCACGGTATATTTCGAATGAAATAAATATAGTTTTGTTGCCATTTCACTTTAAAATTCAAAGTGTCGCTTATATTTTGTGTATTTGTGTATATATAGGTTATATATTAACGTGAAAATATTAAAATACCTCCACTTACTATTGTAATAACCTTATTAACAAAAACAAACAAGTTAATCGGGCTTAAAGTTTAAATTTAAAAGACATTTTCCCGGATATTTTTATATCAACGCAGCCTCAATCCTAGTTTTATTGTAGGCTCCGTGAAAGCCAATACACATCGCGTGGAGTGGTTAATGCGCCGACCGTAATATCAATAAAGAGGGTGGAAGAAGGGACCCGTCCTCCAGGTGTCGCCTCCGCACCGACTCGCGACCGATACTTAAAATATGGCGTGTCATCTTCCTTGATCGGGTTACTCGTTTGTACAACGTGATTTGATGCGCAATTGTTTGGGATAAAGGCATCGGAAGAATTTTAGTTATTTTAGTTTAAAAATATAACGGAATCAAATTATTAAGACTTAAGAAAAAACATTTTAATTTGTGTTTATTACTTCATTTACGGGATTGTTGATTATAAAGAACTCCGAAAAAAAAGTTTTTTTAATACTTCTTTTTGCGTTAAATTCAATATTGGTACAAATAAAATTAGGATGTCTCATCTATATTATAAGTCTACACCTGAAACGTACATTCAGACAGATTTTTATTTCATGTCATTTCAATTCAAATATTAAGGCTATTTAACCTGTAGCATTTGTATTTTATCTAGCGCTGTATTGTTTGCGTATTTTAAATATGTGTAAAAGGTTTTACCCTCTCTAAAAGGGTGATGAAAGCCTGCAGTGTCAACATTCTGTACAAAAGTAATCTCAACAGTTTTCTTTTCAACCTTCTTTCTAGCCTTTCTTATTATATAACATTTATTTATGTAACATTTTATCAAAACTATGTGGAAATCATTGCATATTTAATAATAAAAATTGTGGTCAATTTTTTCGTATAAAACTTGTTTAAGCACTTGTAAATTCTAACACAAATCAAAATAATCCCGTTACATGGTTCTTTATAAGACAGCTTTGCTTGTTCGTCGGCTTGTTATAAATACAAGACGATATATCGTCTGGTTTTTGCTTGTGCTATGTATTTAGATTTGAACAAATAAAATGCAATTTTATCTTTAGTTTTTCTCTTGAACTTTGATTTTAATCAAAAATATTTTTATATAAACCAACATTATGTCATGACTTAAATAAAAACTATTTATTTAAAAACTAAAGAAATTAAACTTGAATCATTCGATGGAACTTGTACCATAAGTCTATGGTACAATTCATTGTAAGTCTACAAGACAAATAGCCGAAATTGGTGGAAAAGAATAATTGATAATAACGATCATAATAATTAATTACAAGATATATTATACAACTTTATAACTTTTCCCTTTATTCGTTTCAATAATAATTTGGTATCCATATTTAATAAGCCTATTAGCGATGTAGTGCATGCAATTCTATAGAATAGCACGCTTATATGAGTATTTGTAGCTATATATATTGCTTGCGCACGTAATGCCTGGTATTCAAATCATCTTAGTGGAATTAGACATAACTATATGCAATTAACGGCCTTATTTATAAACGTTGCTTAGCAGCTGTTCAGTTAAACTGATTTCTCTCTTTTTTATCATTATTTATTTGACATTCGAAAGAAGAAGACACAGCATTGTTTAATTAATCACCCACATCAAGTTTATAAGTAAAACCGTATATGATTATATATTCAAAAGTAAGAAGAGAGTAGCAAAGCACTCCTACTTATCATTATTAAAAAAATATATAAATCTTTTTCATTTTCGAAAGTTGTTTCATGTAATCAAGTAATCATGATCGTAATCACTAAAAGTAAATACTAAAAAATAACTCGGCTATATCCAATTTAAGTTTAATTTTCAAACCATAAATTCAGTTTAGCTTCCCGGGGCGGCGCGGGATTGAGGCGTTGACTCTCAGCGAAATTGCAGCCAACATTTTTATCCCTTTGTTATAGTTGAGAAATTTAAGAGAGGATCCCTTTAGACTTTGTAATTTTGTTTCGATTGTCAACCAATGAAACGTTGCGGTTGAGTGGGTCTGGTACTTTATCAGTAAAATCATAACTCCTTAAATATCGTGGTTCCTTTTGAAATATTCTTTTGTCCTTAAAAATAGCAAAATATTTATATATTCGTTAAAGTATACATTTTATTAATATAGGAAATAAAATCAATAATATAATCATTAAAACAGTTTAAATATAAAATATATTTATTATATCTAGAATAAAGTACTAATGAAATAGTTGGAAGTAATATTTGAAATAGGAAAAAAAAAACTTAAAAGATAAGCTCAAAGATGATGAAAAATTTAATCCCTTTTCACAACAAGGCTTCCATATCGAAGTCTTCGTCTAATACTTTGAACAGACTCGTCCGATTTATAAATGAGAATTCTTTTTAAATTCAAAATACAAAATAATGTTACGTAATTAAATGCATTTAGTACTTACAAAGATACATTAAAGGGCATTCCAGAGATGAAACTTTTCTACGACAAAACTTTAACATCATGATCATTCTGTTCTGCCTTAAGTCTATCAAAATCATAAACGCATAAAATATATTGCAAACTATAGTTTTATTTATAAAGGATAACATCATAATTAGTCGTATTTCTAAATCAGAATACTATATACGCTAAAGCAATGTAAAGCCAACGCATCTGTAAAATTTCAGGATTTCCTATAAACCGCTTCGCTTCCTTGTATTGCTTGTATGTATGTGTATTATACACATGAGTTAACACCGGGTGCATTCACAAGGTGACATTTAAATATGAATATGTCGCACCGTGTGGAGTCAGCTAATAATCTATGATTTTTCCGCGCATCTGCTCCCGTACTCGCTGCACTAACAGTCTCACGACGCAATCAAAGCTGAGTTATACACGATTCACTTCATTAAAATTATTGCTTAGGTAAGGTTTCTTGCATTTACATTTAATAAGATTTTGTTATAGAAAATAAGCATTTATTACTCTCATACTTATTTTTCCAATTAATTACATAAGGTTACTACTACAATATGATTCATATAATTTTTTTGTAATGATTATTAATTTAGAAGAATTTTATTATATTTAATATAAGTTAAGGTGAAATTAGTTAAATTTAACTTTAAGTAAACATTGCACAAGTAAAACATAGACTTAACTTTTATATACGTTTACCATTGTCGAAGCAAATATGTAATAAAAATTTTAAATACGTTCTTTTCTTTACAGACTTTCTCGCCATCTACGGAGTTTTCTTATAAAGTTGGGATAACAATCTCGTCATAGACAATTTGTATTGAGTAATTTAAGAAATATTCCGGGAAAAAAATTGTAGCGAATTGGCGTCACCCCTCGTACAATAAAAGTTTTGATTCATTTTCTTTTACGTCGAAGAAAACGTGTGATTTTTGTAAGTTTGACATTACAGTATTATGTGTTTTCATAAATGTATGTATGTTTTTATGGCGTATAAAATATTAAATTTAATACAACATTTAACAAAATATATTTTAATATATCAAATAATATAACATTCAACTTAATCGTAAATCGTTTTGTAAACATAATAAAAATAAATATAAGCATGTTTTAAACATGACCAAGCATAAAATAAAATAAGTAGGTTGTACCTCGCAACATCCAATAAAGTGATTCCAGCCAAAGGAAGCGAGAAGATAACCTACTTACTGATCCGGCGTATTCTATTTGCCTGTAATAATCGCGATGACAATCTGATATTACATAAAAGATTTGCCCTCTTTTCGATCGAAATGCGATTTTCTCCCTTCAGATCTATTGCCAGGACGCTTTTTTCGCTATTGAGAGACGCTATTACTATTAGAAAATTTTGAATATATTCGAATGAATAAGAAATTTTGGCGCCACTGGTGAATGCATAATACTTCGCTGAAAAGTTAGGCAAGCAGGGGCCGGTCCCCCTGAAGTTGAAAGAGTAACACTTGACACCCTCTCGGTGTGCGTGTGTTTCACTAAATAAAGTTATTGCCGAATTTATCCTTTTTGATTTTGTTTATTAAATTAATTGTTTAATCACTCAATAAATACTAATAACCGTTTTGCAATACAATTTCTTAAAGAAAGTATTTTAAACAGTATATGATGAGAGCGATATGTGACGTAATATTACACATCGTTAAAGCAGTGTCACAACCGCTAATAGTTCGGGTCCTTCTCAAACAATCCTTCAACATGTTATGCTAATATGAGTATACATTCAATAGACTGGTAACATAATTCAAACAAAACTAGGGCTATGGGTTTCGGGCTATTATAGTTCGTCGGGCGTCATAAGTTACGAGAATGAGGTACACGACAATTGAGGGAGATAACGTTAAAGTGAGCGAATTCGGCAGTCGGCGGGGCGTTTGCAGCATTAGCCTCGGGAATAAGTTTGTTCATTACAGAGTGAACAATGCGGGTAGGCTCGACGGCTGCGGAGGAAACGTGCGCCAACGCCGCGACAATAGACTCACCCGCCTTATCACGCCGGAACGCGTCGGCCGCCGCCGCCCGCCCGCCTCGCTACCGCTACATCGCTTGACGTATGAGCACTGAATAAATGGGAAAACTTTTAGCGGCTGCCGTTATAGAAGCACAAACAATTGGTCATCTGTTCGGAGAGAAAATGCTTGAGCGATGGTTAATATACGGTAATAATATAAAGATGCAATTTTATTTGATTTTATTATATTTACACACATTTGTGTATTATACAAGTATGAATACGACTGACGAAAAGATTCAGATCATAGCAATTTTCAAGATAGACATAATATGAAACTGCATATACTTATATAGTAATTTAATATATGTTTTTAAAAATTGTATTAATCGCCCTCGGAAAAATCTTCAATACTATTGGTTCCCAATTTTTTTACTGTAAAATCTACTGGTAATTGAATATCAACATTTAGTAAATATTATATTTTCTTAGTAACAGGAAACGCAGAGGCTGAGTCAGTCATCAGGCCGTTTGTTTATTAAGCCAGACCATTGCCTAAGTAATTAATTGCCCGTTTCATTCCATAATTAAAATTTAGATGAATAAATCATAATTCTTTGTTGGTTTTATTTATAATGATTACAGTGCAGTTGGCCCTTATAATGTATAAAATAAGTACTATTTTTTATATTTTGTAATAAAGCTATTGTTCATGTAAGCTTGTGTAAATAACATCTAAAAAAATATTAAAATTATTTAAGAACTGTATTGTTTGTGTTTTTGTGATATTCATTATTATATATATAGCACAATCTGTCTCGATAAACACCAAGCTGACTTCATGAAAGAAAACTAAAGAAGAAACCGCACATAATTCGGGTTTCGGGACGATGAAACCGTGATTACAATTGGTTCGTTGTCGACGAAACCTGCAAAATGTGCGGTGAACTTCGACCGAGCGTCTGGAATGCGACGAACTCAACTGAAGGGAAGCTCGACGATATTGTTATGTAAATATATGACGTCATACTATTCTGAATCCATTGTGCGTTTTATATTAAATCCGAATTTTTTTCTGTTTTCATTACCTTGTTTAATGTAATTGTTGCGACTAAATAAGTTGTGTTGAATTTAGTTATTATTATATATAGTTACAAAAAATATATATTTTTCTAGTTAATTAACATTCATTTTGTAAGAAATACTCACAATATCAAAACCCTAATTTATCAACCTGTATGGTCAATTAATGCCCTTAATTATTATAAAAAATTACTAACTTGAATGTTACCTATTACTAATATGTTAATTAAGTATTATATACACATGTAAACATTGATTTATTTTGTGAGATGATATTATGTTGATACATTAAACATGTAAATTAAATAAATGTCATATTAAACTTATGTTCATTAAAAATATATAGTGTTTCTATTTACATAACCGATTTTCCTCTTTTATATTTAATTGTAAAGTTAAACAATAATACAATATAAATTACCATTAAACTTATCGCTTACTCCTTCATATCGAGTATTTCGTACACTCTTAATAGTCTTTCAATTTATTTTATTTTTTGTTATTTTGTAATAAAGTTGTACTCGAACCAACAATATTTAAACAATTAAATAGATTTTTTCTGTGATACATGATGAATATTAAAGTTAACCATTGCTGATTAAATAAAAATAATGTAACTGTTTGTGAAAAATTAGGAACTCAAGAATTAAACGTCTATTTACTCCAGAACAACTGCTGAACTTATATAAAGCACAAGTGAGGTCATGTATGGAGTACTGCTTTCACCTTTGGGATAGCTCTGCCAAGAACCACCTTCAGGCTCTAGATTTGATTGAGAGGCGTGCCAGAAAGTTGATAGGAGACGACGCATTGGTCGAGTCTAGGCTCCAAAGTCTAGAACATCGACGTGTGGTTGCATCACTCTCAGTCTTATATCGGATACATTTCGGAGAATGTGCTCAGGAATTACATGAACTGATTCCTCCAGCCCCTTTTTACTATCGAACGGCCAGGCAAACGCGACCAAAGCGCCATAGGTACACAGTAGAAATTCCCCGCCTACGTACGAAGCGCTTTGACTCTACATTCATCATTCGCACTGCGAAACTTTGGAATGATTTGCCTGAGTCCGTATTTCCCGATAGGTACAATGTTGGTGTCTTCAAATCCAGAGTAAACAGGTTTCTTATAGGCAAGCGTGCTACATCTTAGACCGTGTCGATGCTCAACATCAGGCAAGTCAACGGTCAAACGCTGGCCTATTAATAGAAAAAAAAAATTTAGGGAGGCAGACGAGACTTGCTCAGCATATGATTTTATCGATTGTTACTTGAATTTTTATATTTTATACTATATGTATAGCTAATGAGGTCATCGTAGCTGAAGCGAGAAGTACCTGAGCTTTCACAATATACGCACCAACAACTACGTCAATAAAAGTAAGAGACTAACAGATAAAAATATACCATATAAGCTTACTAGGCGCCAAAACCAAGTCACTTATATAAAAGTCCTTTTGTAAATGAGTAATAAATTTATAATTAAGTAGTTATTTGATTCTCGTTATAGTTTGACAGACTATGCGAATTAAATAACATATGTCATGGCGCACGCGAACGCTAAAGTCATAAAAGGTAGATATCAGTACAGCGACAACTATGACTGGCCATAATATAGCTTAACATAATATTACATACATTTACATTTCATACATTATTAAATGGTCTCCAAAATTACCTTGTTAACTGACTATTTCAAAATTATTTAAAACTGATAATGTTATCGATCATTCGAGTTACACACGTCGTTTCTTCTGGCCAATAGCAATTAAATTTGTACGAGCTCTTAATAAAAAACGCACCTATTATAATATGAACCGGTGGTAGTTTCTAGTTTGACAATAAGTAAGTGTAATGCTTCAATGTTGAATAAAATATTTTGATTTTATTGCGGCGTAAGCGACGAGTGATATGTTCCAGGTTAGAACGAGTTTAGACGTCTGACGAAACTGTATTGAACGCAATTTTTTTGCGATGTCGAGTGTAAAACAGCGATGGATCACTTTTGCCATGAACTGTGACTCATTCTTTATAATTAATGTAATATAACAAATTAAGTCGTAGCGGTAAATAGGCGAATCAGAAAATAATTTTAGGATATATTCTATAGTTAGTTGTAGGCACAAATTTTATATTACTTTTATGAATTAAGTTTACATCAGTTTCATTTGGATATGTTATATTAAAGTTAACGTTTTTTTAAGTACCCTATTTAAAACTATGTTTTCTTGCATAAGAATAGTTCCTGGATTGAAAGGAACAGCTGATTTGTCAAGTATCTCTATGAACTAATTACGAAGCCAGAACTACAGTGGGGAAGTTTCTCTGGCACTTCGCTAGGCTTAGGTCGGAGTGCAATTAAACTTAATATATTTCTCACAAAGCTACCATCATATAGCATATAAGCTAAAAAACACCGTTTCATCTTAATGAGCATGTCAACATAATATGAAATAAATAAATAATTTTTGAGGATGACGGATGATTGAAGGGATGGATTTGGCACCTTGTTTTATAGAATAGGTAGGTGGATGGACAAACCTGATGCTAAGTGGTCACCACCATATTGGCACTGTAAGAAATAATTACCATTTCTTACATCGCCAATATGCCACCAACCTTGTAAACTAAGATGTTATGTCCTTGTTATGACCTTGTAGCTGGCTCATCTGGCAAACCGGGATACAACAGGACTAAGTATTGCTGTTTTTAGATAGAATCTCTGGTGATTGGGTGATACCTACCTAGACGAGCTTATGGTAGAGCCTAGTGCAACCCACTTACTGTGGTACAACCGTTAACTATACATACATGATCAAAGATAGCTCCAAAATTTTTAAATAGTCGTTCTGTGCCATTTGCAATCCCAGCAATGGAAGTAGAAAGAGAGATAGAACGCAAACAGCTTTGCGCCCGATGTCATTCTCAGAATGGGTTACCCTAGATGACCTACTTCAAAGTAATCAGGTAGGTAGGTATTTTAAAGTATCAGGTGAAGTTAGATTGTACAGAGACAGCTATACTCCGGGGAATGTAACTAATCAATCTGATACCTATCCAATGTCAACAACGAGTGTTTTTCTTACGAGAATAGCTAGAGGATTTTTTTCCCACTTAGGATTTAAGCTGCGGCTACACACAAGTATAAGCGCGGAGACAATTATACTTATTAATTTGAAATTACTTATTTGAATGATGAACACAGTGTACACGTTGTTCATCGTGTGAATTTTGGGAAATATGCTCTAAATTTTTTAATGGTTCTATTTCTAGCATATTATACAAAGAATACCAGTTTTGATCCACGCTATTAATCCTTACGATCGAACAATGTTAGATAAATGGACGAAAAAAAGTGGGCCAAAGGAATGATTTACTAGGTTTGTTATTATTTTATTTTGAAAAATGCCTTCTAATCCAGGACCGTATATATTGTGAATTTAGTAATAATTACTTCTGAGCTTAAAAACAAAAAGGTGTGGAGCAGTAATAAGTCTAACTTTAGGTCGATTATTAGATACATAATAAATTTAAAATGGTCTGTACCTTAAACAAAATACATTAATTTGTGATTTATATATTAATATATTCGACTTTTTTTTCGTACTGCTTCATGAAAACATTAACATTATCTCATAACAAAGGCAATGTCGATTATATTTGGAATTTTAGTTTCATAATTATCTAGAAGCAAAACACCTCTGTATAATTACAGACCGTATACCGCTATTCGGGATTATCAATCCTAAACATCCTAAGTATTCATTCCTTATTCGATTTGATTGCCGTTGCGTTAACTTATGATCATGAAATTAAATAGAAAATATATAAACAAGGATCTCAAATTGATAATGCAAATTTATAATTAGCAGTTTAAGTAGGGGGGCAAAAAACATCTCTAGAATGAACAGCAGTAAAGCGACATATCATTGATGGTCAACAGTCAACGCAATTGGATTGTGAAGTTAATGATAAAGTTCCACCTCACAAAACGATTGAGTTGAACTGTATTATCAAAGTCCCCTTACCGACCTGTACTATTAATTTTGCATACAGCATACACCTAAATAGTACAAACCATACTTGCACACGTGTCCTCTGCTCTAAATTTAAATGTTGAAGCGATAATAGGTATACTCCACAGCATCCTTAGTCCAACCATTTATTTTACTTTTGACATACGTGCACGTGAAGTTCCATAGTTAAATTGACAAGCAACCAATGACAGCAAAATGCAATTATTCATAGACATAGTTTTTTCTTTACAACGAAGTAAGCGACGTGGTCTTCAACCGTATTTATTATATTTATGTTCGTCCAACATTTACCGATATTCAAGTTGATTTTTCCATGAAGAAATACATACATAAGTATATGATAATTATTATCAATAAGTTAAACAATTAAGGTAAATTGGAAAAAAGTGATATATATATAGCAAATAAAAAAAAAAGAAAATAATTTAATGTTATTTTATTACAATGAACGGAAATCATTACTTTATACCTCAGTAACACTAAGTATTTATTAATTCTTGAGTATAAAAATTGAAAAATTACGCAATATCACGATGCCAATATCACATTTTTTTCATTGTTACGACGAAACTTGCCTAGTTTTCAGGTATCACATTTCACACGCATTTTTAATATACCTAGTTTTGCTTTATGGTGACAGGAAGAATTGTGATGATAACACAACGAATATTTTTTAACATCGTTGATGAATTTGTGTGAAATGAAATGAAGAATTAATTGACCTTTAACAATATTCGCTACGTGACCATAACGCCGTACCATAGCAGATACTGGTACAACAAAGAGAATAGCGGAGACATAAATGATAAATTGTAGAAAATAGATAATAATAATAATAATATCCTGGGACATTTTTCACACACGGCCATCTGATCCCAAATTAAGCTTGTACAATATTGTGCTATGGAAACCAGACAACTGCTATACTACATATACTACTTTTCTTTTGTAAATACATACTTATATAGATAATTACACCCAGACTCAAAACAAACAGACATGTTCATGCACACAAATGTCTGTCCTGGGTGGGAATCGAACACAACACAACTTTCGGCGTGAAAGGCAAGTATCTATCAACCACGCCAACCGGCTCAATGAATTGATGACTTGGAATAGGAAGTACGTACCTATTCCCAACTTATTGTTTTTCTTAGGCTCTTCCTTAATAATGTATAAAAACTACAACAATAATTGTACGAAAGAGTTACAAGGGAGAACATTCGAAATAAGACTACTATCAATTTGGAAAAATGATAACATACATTTATTAACTATTTAAAAATACCCCTGAAATATATTAAATAGAACAAAAGAATATAATTAGGATTACTAATTTCACAGAAAACGGTGATAATACAGTGTGTGTCAACAAAACAAAAGTAGAATATATAAAATAATGAAAATACCAGATTATAACAAATGAGGTACAGAAGCTTGCAACGCATATAATTCTAATAAATTTCATTTCTATTAAAAATCACCTTAACAAAGACCTAATTATCATAATCAATAAACGATTAAGGTACATCAATTGGACGATAATAGCGTCGTACCTTACAGTAACAGCCTGTAAATATCCCACTGCTGGGCTAAGGCCTCTTCTTCCTTTTTGAGAAGAAGGTTTTTGGAGGTTATTCCACCACGCTGCTCCAATGCGGGTTGGTGGAATACACGTGTGACAGAATTTCGATGAAATTAGACACATGCAGGTGTTTTTCACGATCTTTTCCTTCACCGAAAAGCACGAGATGAATTATAACAGAAATTAAGCACATAAAAATTCAGAGGTGCTTGCCCGGGTTTGAACCCACGTTCATCGGTTAAGATTCACGCGTTCTTACCACTGGTCCATCTCTTAAACTTTTCTTATTTTGTTATCGCAAAAAGTAGATTTTTCAATATTGTTATAATTCTATGTAACAATCTCACGTCGAATCAAGCTATCAAACTACTTAAGTAGCTTAACTAAGCTAAAGGCTAGTATTTTTAATTACTCGGACTCGGAATGTATGCTTCTTTTTTATCTTGATTTCCTTTTCATTTTTGTGGTCTTGGTTTTGCTTGCTTTTTAATATTGATTTTGATTTTGTAATGTTTTAGTTATTTTAGTTATTTACTAGTGGTAGGGCTTTGTGCAAGCTCGTCTGGGTAGGTACCACCCACTCATCAGATATTCTACCGCATAAATATAATAACATCTTAAATCTCAAGGTTCCAAGGTAAGGTAAGCTTACAATGCCAATGTCTATGGGCGTTGGTGACCACTCACCACCAGGTGGTCCATATACTCATCCGTCAATCAGGACTATAAAAAATAAATATTTTTAATCGCTTGATGTTTTATTAACACATTAACAAAATAACCCTAATTTGTGTAATTAAAAAGAAGATAAATTGTATACATAAATGAAAATTTATATATAGTATACATAAATGGAAATTGTATGAATGAATGTGATGTCTGCTTAAAACTATGTTTAATTATATTCGTAAGAGTAAATGCGCGAATTCGCAAAGGCTCTTTGATATAAGTAAATAATTATTTTCATTATAAGCTCTCTTCCGACAGTACTGTTAAAAATCCTGTTTTAAAATTCAAAGATACATTATAGATTGCGTATATCAATTCGTTAAGCTCTACTTTGCTTGACACAACTATGAAATATATTCGCCCCACTATTACTACCTAACATTACTAACTAACATTGCTCACTTGCAATGTAGCGAATGGAAAAATGAGCAGTGGTGGTTGGAATATCATCGTGGATTGTACTATTTATAGATAAGACACACAATCCAGATAAATCTTCATCTTCTTTTTAATTATTATTAAATGAGTTCGAAATAAAATAAAATAAATTAAAATTACAATCATTCTAGAAATATACATGGACATGTCACAACGACCATTGATTATTTGAGGTGGTAATCGAACCCAAAATAATGATTGTTAGAATTTTTGTCTGTTCGTCTGTACGCTTGTGCACGCTTATCTTAAAAACGGCTTAACGGATTTGAATGGGATTTTCACTAATATATTGCAGCTAACTTCACTTAAAATTAGTATATAGCTCACAAATAATAAAGTTATGACAATTTAAAGAATCACGATGAACATTCATTCGATAAAATTGTTATAAAATAACTATTCCATTGAATTGGCTGAAACTTTAGCTACCTATAAATGATAGCCTGTAAAATGATTATGATTAAAAATTTATAGAAATAAAACAAAATTAAAAAATGGACAGTTTCAGAGATATAAACCAATATAAGTTGAACCCAGATCTATATGATCAATCATATTAAATAGGGTTCAGTTTATGCTGGTATTGTCGGTTAACTCGCCCATGCGTAGATATTTGTCTATCTTTTAAGACTGACTATAAACCTTTTGTATGGTAATCAAATTCATTCAAAGATAATGCATTATTTGCAAAGACGTTTTTATAAAATATTAATTCTTATGAAATATATCGAGATAAGACCATAGACAGTTTTTAGTACTTTTTTTAGTTTTGAAACATTATTACAACGGGTAGTTGAGTATGTTTGAAAATACTCATACAAACATACATATTTATTTTCGGTTTGTAAATAACTTTATAAGTTAAACGTTATCGATTAAATGGGTATTTCGTTTTGATGCCGCATTTTTGTTTCATGCTTTTAATAAATTTATACTTAGTAGGTTACTTTGACGAGTGAAGTAAAGTCTTAAATAAATACAAATAGTTAAAAATAGTACAAATCGTGACCCAGCATTTCCCCTTTGAATCGTAATGACGATTCTCTGGACGAAAAATGAACCACATACTCGTAGTCGGTTAGTTAGTACTTATTAAAAAAACAAATTTACGTTTTAGTTTCAGTTTTAAAAGAACACAATTTCCTGTGAAGGTATCGTTTGCAGTCACAATAAATAAAAACATAGGGAAAAGATATTCAAGTATGTCGGGAATGATTTTTTTTTTTCATGTATTATTCCAATTGTATATTGCCCTATCTAGATCAGGGTGTGGCAAAAACCGAATAAATACTAATATCTCATGAAAAAAAAACTAAAAATGCTATATAAACTGAAATAAGTCTGCTCTTAGTGATTTTTTTTAAGTTATACGCGGGTTAAATCGCGTGCACAGCTAGTTAATAAATAAAATTAAAGTTTATATATTGGTGCAAAACTATTTATCCAACTATCTGTTGCACGCGGCTTCACTCGCGCTTAAATATAAGGAAAGGATTGTTTGGAAGTGAGTGATTTTAAAGCAAGAAGCATGAAATATCATTCTGGTTAGAAAAAAGTAATGTTCAGGGGATTATTTATTTTTAGATTCATGATTATTCTTTTAATAACCATCAGTGAAATCACTGTGAAAAATGGCTTGAAGAAAAAAAAATTATATATATCTTCCGATCTATGATATTATATGATTATGTTGCTTAAATACCCCGGCATCTATCCACGCCGTTGGATATAGTTAATACTGTAAATGATCAAGCGTACCAATGTATTTTTTTTTATTCTATCAAACTCAGGTTAAATAAAACTATTCAAGTCACTAAAAACTTTATCTATAATTAGTAATCGAAACACCTCTTTGTAAACGGTGGTAGGGCTTTATGCTAGTACGTCTGATTAGGTACAACCCACAAATCAGATTTTCTACATCTAAACAGCAGTACTTAGTATAGTTGCGTTCTGGTTTGAAGGATGAGTAAGCCAGTGTAACTACAGACACGAAGAACATTACATCTTCGTATCCAAGATTGGTAGCGCATTAGCGATGTAACTAATGAATAATATTTCTTTCATCGTCAATATCTAAAGACGGTGGTGATCACTTAACATCAGGTGGAGTGGAGTCATTTGCTTTCCCGGTTTTTATAAAAAAAAGGAGAGGTAGTTTTCATTCCAAAAATACCATCTATGAATGAGAATGAGAGTATATCATTCGAATTTGAAAGTATATAGTTCCCTCTCAAAGTGTTCTTCCCCATGACAATCAAAAGTCCCATCAAAATCAAAAGTCCTGTCGTTGAACATGGCCGGCACTGATTTTAGTGAGAACTGTTATCCTCGAGCACATCCTAAAATAAATCTGTAGGAATTGAGGGTCATGTTGAGGTAAAGCTTCGAGACTATCAAATAAGTGGTGCACATGGCAATAATGGAATACGTTTTCTTTATACAAACTTCACTAACATATGGAGTTCGTTTAAAAAAAAGGATTACTTGCACCTTCCTAGAAGATATTGATATAAGGACATTGTGTATTTTGCATTTCGTTATTTGCACCCAGAGGTATATGAATGAAGTTTTTAAGCGAGTATATACATACGACCGTTCTAATGATTAAACAAAAAAAATTGCCACCCGCTTGGGTGGATGTTCTAAAAACTTTGAAATACATGTATATCAATTCAATCAAGAAACACAAATAGTAAATTTCAAGTAGATCGGACTATTTTTCTCATTTTTGTATTAATGTTCAACCCCCTTTCTCCCGTTTGGGGTTGAATTTCTAAAAACGACGAAATCCGTATTGATTTCTTTTTAACCAGAAGCTTGTATATAAAATTTCATACCTTCTAACTTTAAAAATGAGGAGTTTCCATACAATCGTTCATTCCTTATCCTATCCCTTAGTGGGTGTTTATATCATAAAATGTATCAAATGCCAAATTTTCAAGTTTCTAACTCCTGTGGTTTAGGCTCTGCGTTGATGAATCAATCAGGAAGAGTCATTATATGTCTATAAATATATTAAGTCCTTACATATGAAATTGGCGTTTGGTACGGAAGGAATATAAAGTCAAATTTTTTTGTAAAATATATTTAATTAATCAAAGTATGAACCGTTGTTATCTATGCACTTTTGCCATCTTATAGATAGTTCCTTAATCCCTTTACTAAAAAAACCATAGGAGCGAGAATCAATAAACTCTTTGAAGGCGGTTTGGACTGCCGCATCGGAGTTGAATTTTTTTCCTTGTAAGAAGTTGTTTAAATTCCGGAAAAAATGGGAATCTGTTAGAGCAATGTTCGGGGAGTACGGTGGATGTCGCAGACATTCCAATTGTATGACCAATCTCGGTTGTTTAGCTGCTAGTTATTTCTTCATGGTTCGCAGTTGCTAACAATAGATATCTGTAGTGAACGACACCGGCGCTAGTCCACCAAATACTCACAAGTAACTTTTTCTGGCTGTCAATTTTCGTTTAGGGCAGGATTTGGCCGGGTCTCCAGGGTTCAGCCATTGCGACGAGCGCTTCCGATTATCGTACAGTATCCACTTTTTATCACAAGTAATGATTCGATTTAAAATCCTTTCATTATTGTGTGAGCAAAGAAATACAGCAATCGACGCGTGTTTGGAAGTTCGATTCACTCAATTCATGAGGTCGAACGGAGGAACGATAGGTCGTTCAAGATTTTTTAATTTCCCGATTTACTTCAAATGGATTAATACAGTTTTATCACTTACCCCGAAGCCTGAAGCTATCTCTGAAGTGCTTTGTGATGGATCCGCTTCCACAATAGCCTTTAATTCTTCATTTTCCACATTAGTCTCCGGCTGTCTACGGGGTTGGTTCTGAAGATCGAAATTTCCAGAACGAAAACGTTGAAACCAAAAACGTACCGTGCTTGCTTTTGCGACACCAGCGCCGTACATATCATTAATCCTTCGAGCGGTTTTTGCAGCACTGATGCCACGGTAGAACTCGTACTCGTAAATATATTATAATATAATTTCCATTGTGCGGTAATAAGCGACGCCAAAGAGAAAAATAATGAGGAAAAAACAAATCAATTACTATTTTTAAAACTCAAATGTATTAGCTAAATGAATTTATACATTTGAATTTGGAATTCTTAACCAAAGAGGAGATATTTCAGATCAAAGTGGTCATTACGACTAAACGGTAATTTCATATGTAAGGACCGAATAACAACAAAAATACGTATGTTTTTATAACTTTTGATAGACTCAACCGATTTTGATGAAATAAAGTCTAAACGAAACCTCGAAATACTTTTTATAATAATTTAGTTATTTTAATTTACTAAAACTGATATGTTTGGATTAAAAAAAATTAAGAGTGGTATTCCACTCGTTATACATATATTATTATACCTTAAAATCCACGTAGAGACCGGCTATCATCAATTTTGATTGCGGATTCTTACATCACAGGCACTATAAGTAAGTATTCCTAATAGAAACAATAAAATTAAAATAAAATGATAAAAATTTACTAGATCATTTCTATATAAAAAGTAATAATAATACATCCCAACAAAAACATAAATATGAAATGCGAGCCCAGTTAAATAATATGATATATGCCTTTGTTGTTGACTTCAACGACAAAAGAAGTGAGATATAAATGGGTACCAAGTTCAATGATCAGTCCTGAAATTTATTTATAGTAACTTAAAATATTTTTTTACAACTTAAAATATCATTTCTTCTTATAACTTAGGATAATGTATAGAAGTCTAAGGTCTGACTTGGCTACTTTTCATATACGAATTATATTATAGCCTTCGCAAGTTCTAATCTGTAAGTTTTATTTTACTCTTCCGAAATTTAGCTTGCTGGGAGAAACTAGCCATCGAACATAGGGCTCTTCCATGACTGTTTTAGTAGGTACTTAATAATAATTCGATTAATTCTACCATGTAAAATAACTGACTAGCTGTCATCAAATATCCCCCCTAGAGGTAACATTTGCTCATCCCTTAAAAGCCGTTAAAAATCCACAAAATCGCATAAAAGTTAAAAAGTCACGTTTGCATTGAATACAAACAAGTAACATGAAATTAAAAAATAATGACATGAGCTTTCAATTCAAATGTCATGTAAATCTATGGCGCCGTTCCGTTAATGCACAGCGACGAATTTTAAACATAAAATTGTATAAACTTGTATATGAACGACGCTTAGTTAATTTTTTAATTATGTGGGTCCATTTTCTCCGTTCTTCTTTCTCCAACAACGATTTTGTGGCACACTAATATGTTTATGTTTTATATAAGCTTCAACATTAATTAAAAAAGACATTAAAAAAACTTCTTCAATAGTGTGTTTGTACATCGAAAATAAACTACAAAATTAATATTCACAGTTATTATTATAGTAAATATGAATTAAAGGAAAATAGACGTACGTTATATATAGTTATTATCCGTCGTCACTCGACTTGAAAATTTCGTCTCATGACAAATCTTTGCCTAATTTTATAACGATCACTTCTTGTTCTCTTGTCAAAAGATTTATATTAATCGTCATTTCCGCTAAACTTGACTTACTGTTTTAGAAATCCTGATGTATTCTGTATGCAATTGTTTCTCACTTTTTGTCTTATAGATCTCTTCTTAAAAAAGTTATAATACACCAATTATTTGTTTAGGACGAAAACTAGTATCCCTATAAAAGAACTCAATATTATCACCACTTTATATGCCGAAGAGTTTTTTGACACATTAATTTAATTTTTTGGCATACATAAGAAGCAAGTCTCACTTAATATACAATGCTAGTGGTTAGGAAGGCTGGAGGGGAAGAGTGCCATATCAGGCTATTATTGTCACTGTCCCGTAGAAAGGGTTCACTACCGTACGATAATTATCGTAAAAGTACGATAATTTCATAACTATGTACGATGTACGATAGTACACTATTATAGTACGTGGATTGTACGATAATTTTATTATGATGTAAAATTTGATAATTACACTAACCAATAACAATACAATTGTTTTTACTGACAATGCCATCTATTTACTCATTTCTTTCTTAGGAACATGGCAGCCGCTTCATATCTTGGTTTGATGCGGAGTGTTGGCAGTTACAGTCTTTACAATATTTCGCGTGATCAAAACGAAAAAATTGTACGATGACCTTTTTTTTTTAGTGTACTGCTGATTTCAACTGTAATTACAAGTTATTTCAAATATATTGTTGTGATTTTGTATAGTATTATTGTATTTTATAATCCTGTTGTACGATAATTTTAAGGGCCCTGGTACGACAACTGGCTGGCTTTAGGTTGTGAACCCTGCCCGTAGGTACATGGACAGTTGGCTGCTGCTTACATGTTACGTCAATATTGATGTATATTGGTTATACTAGAGGGCAGAGCTATGTTGCTGCACCACCTTCATTTTTAAATAATCTTTTAATCATATAAATATTATTAAATAAAATACTATCTAAGAATGAAACTGATAAAAGTTTAAACAGAGAAGAATATATGAAGGTACAATTATCGTATCAACTTAATCATCATCACCACATCATCCTCCTATATACGTCTATTTACCTTGTACATAAATAATTACAAACAAATAAAATAGCTTCTATTTAATATTGTTTTCATCGTTTTTTATTTTTTTATATAAAAATGTGCTAAGGTTAATTTTGAATTGGTTGTAAAAACCATAGTAAATCATATATGCCACTCCAGGGATCTCCAGGGTCTTCAGATTTACATATGTATCTCGATAGAGAGATAAAGTACATACCTATATTAATTTATTCATATAAAAATTATAGTTATACAATTGAAAATTAATAATTTTAAATTGTCTTTTACTTTTATTTTTTTCTCCTACTTTTTTAGACTTACTTACCATTTGCTTATTTTTAGTTTTGTTAAGTTCTACAACTGTCACTAAGTTTTTATGTTGTACGCTGCCTCTATAATTCTTCCCAAAATACATGCATTCTCTCCATTCTCCTTTATAGAGGTATTCACTTAAAAAGATATAACTTTTTTATAATTTAAATTACGTAGTGTTACAAATATTTTGAACAACTGCTTAAGACGAGGTAAATGTTTTGTTTGATGCTGAGTGACAGGTGACATATGTATATAGTGAGACATAAGTTAATTTAAAACCGCCATATTATTGGTGGACAGATAGATAAAGAAAAATTAACGAATTATTGGCGCAACTTGTGAATATTTGAATGTGTTCGATTGTGTGATGATTTGGTATTCTATTTTAAAAAAAAAACAATTGGAGTTTTTATATAATCAGTTGCACTTCTGGATGCTAAATATATGTTTGTTCAAAGGTATATGATTGTTTTTTTAAATGCCATATTGCACCTGAGTAACATCAGAGTGGGTCGTCAGTCTTCTATAGTGAACAACTGATTCAATTATTAAACTTCACTGAAAATTAAGTGCACTAGCAAAAACCCATTCGATATTGTTTTCAACAATCTAAATAACATCGTAGAAAGTTGTTTAAAGTGCATCAATGGATTTTTAAAATGTTTACGTTTTTTGCTGTTTGATGGATTGAAAGGACTATAATAAAATTTTATTTCCAACTTTAGTGTCCAATGGGTGAATGGAATTCAATTACCTTCACAAAAATTAAAACTCCCGCTGTATACTATCTCCATATACACTTTACCTGGTTTATTTTGAATATTCAAGTGCTTTTTTAATTTGACAGGTGAGCGCACACGCCTTACTCTCGCCTATTGTGTTGTAAAAGTATCGAAATTGAACGAACGCAGTCCATTTGGAAGCTGTATGGGAGCCGACAATAACGGCCGCCGCGCCCGTTCGTTTCTCGCTCTCTGAATATCAAAATCATTTTCCTCAATTTCATTGCATTTCGACTACTGCCATTTTGTTGCACTGATTTTTATCGCATCATCCATGGCGATAAGTTAATTACGCGAGTTAATCGACGTTTTATTAAGCCCGTTCATTGGTTTTAAATCGAATTGTTGATATTTTATTTACATTTATTTGATATTTTAAATGAAGAGTTATTGCAGTAAGAGATTAGCCTAGAGAGTTTTAGTTATGAATATATAGTAAAGGAGAACATATTTAAACTAAAGATTGATAAGCTATTAATTTATTGTCTGATTCTTTGTATACATATTATAATAGCAATGTATATTGTAGGGAATTTGAACCATGATGTAAGCGGGATTGCTCTTTGATTGGATGATAAGGTTGAGATAGTAGGTATCAGTACACTTGCATTGACAAATGTCTGACCGATGGTCGAGGCTTGTAGTTCCAAGTAATAATAGCTCCATATCAATGCAGATCACGATGAATGGCGATCATTAGCCACAGTCGATTTGTGATCATCATTTGCATCAACGTTTGGTATTCAAAGTAGAATTTATTTGTAATGTAGATTTAAAAGTAATTTTAATAATATTAAATAATCGTTAAACACATTTTTATCTTAATTTATTGTTATCGATTTTGTTAACCTAGTTAGACTCGCCCAGTGGTCTAAATGCCACAATAAACATTATTGGAAATTTGAGAGAACATGCGAATATGAATTTGCATGGTTCGAATAATTTTTGCTATTTTTTTTCTAATTTTTTTTTTAATAATAGCCCTCAACCACGTCATTATACCAAACGAAAAAGGAAATCGGTTGACAGATAGAGAATAAAAAGTACTAAACTGTTCTATCTTTGCTCATTTATAGATTAATAATGCAAATCCGAATTAGACTTTTATCTGGTATTAGTTTTTTAAGTTTTGTAGAATTTGGATTTAATATTATAAAACATAACATTTACTTCTATATGTTAACTACTTTAATATATCAATACTTTATATGAATTTATAAAAAAAATCAGTACGGTGGCCATGACAGTTGTGTTAATTTTTTTTTAATTTCTTTGGTTTATTTTGTTAAGGCGACAACACCTTTTTAGGCTTTTGTATAGTACATCATTTTCTAGTATATTCTTGTAGTCATTTGACTCAATTATTATTGATACTAATTGGCTATGGTCTGTCAGTCTGTTAGCCAGCATTTCGTTCGAGTGTCATTTATTTGAAATTGGACAACGAAGGTTTTTGCCCATAACTAAATCGGAAACGTAACTTTATATGAAACACACATTTTAGTGTAAAAAAGCATACACAAGAGGTACATATTTTTTATTTTAAAGAGCAAAAAATTTAAAAGCTCTAATGTAAATTATTATAATAACACAGATTATTTTCCTGGGAAATATTGTTTATGCAAAATTCCAACATGCCCAAAGATTTGTGAACGAAAAAATTAAATATAATTTAAGTGTATGTGTGTCTTTTATTTATTCTTTACAAGTTTTTGTGTCTTCGCGTGCGTATGAAGACGGCAAGTTTTAGATACCCTATGTTTTTTATGTTCATGATGATCAGTTGAGAAAAGGTTTGTTTGTTAAGACGTAAGACGAAAGCCTTACAAGCAAGAAAATTAACCCACTTACGATTTATATTATTAGTAACAATCGAATTCATAATATTAAGAGATAAGAATACTAAGATGTTATGTCGTTTGTGGCTGTAGTTACACTGTCTAACTCACCCTTCAAACCGGAACAGAACAATACTAAGTATTGCTGTTGCACAAAGCCCTAACACCAAGTAAAGTTAGTTTCTATTGTCTTTGGTTTTTGATAGTCCCTTTACTTTTATATTTTAAATTAAATGGTAAATCTCCATAAATACTTAATTCCAAGCCAACAATAGTTATACTAGAGAAGGTCGCTTGAAAAGTCACCTCGATTATAATCAACTCCCCGAATAGCGCTGCGACGTCTTTATGCCATTTTCATGTATTTAATTATTAATGTTAATTACAGATATTTCAATAATCATCAATCTTAGGATTGATTATTTAAACATTCTGCTCAAAAAAAAAGAAGGAGAGGCCTTAGCCCAGCAGTGGGACATTCACAGGCTGTTACTTTACTTTACAATCTTGGGATTTGGAAAACAATTTTTTTTACCGCTTTTATACATCAGTAATTTTTATTTTTATCAATTTGAAAATTTGTATTGTTTACAAATTTTATAACATTATATCTCCACATGTTTTCCTTCTAAAACAATTTCCCATAAGGATAAGTTTAATCGACAACATTAACTATAAACAAAATAGTTATCAACGTTTTCGGTTTATGTATACAAAGAAGTTATATTTGCAGCTATTCTAACTCTACCCTTTTAAAATTGAGAAAATCCAATTTCCTAGACATTGCCTTTTAAAAGGTTTTATACATTCATATTCAGTAAAGCTGGACGCGTTAACTTATTCGTGAGCGCAAATCGCAGCAATGAATGGGGCGCAATGACTGCAAAGTGCAAGCTTTGAGTGTATAGACACGTGTATGTCGCATCATCTGATTCAGGTGAATGCAGGACGTAGCGTCGTCCAATTTCGCGCGCTAAATTGTTCATAACGGAAGTTCATATCCGGACGTCGGGCCGCCCTACGCTTCGGGCGAGATTAGGCGGTAATTACCATTTCCTGCGACACAGGACGCAGACAGCGTTCGAGAAGTGGTTCCTTCTCAGGAGCGGCGCCACGGAAACGTTCCGCATTCGAAGCCTGTTTAGGGAAGGAAAAATGAATGCAGCAGTTCCTCATGATATTGCTTTTTAATTGATCGTTATTGTTTCTTATATTTATATAAAAAATATATTCATATAATAAAAGCCAAAAGAGAACTCTTTAAAAAATACCTCAACATTGTACGACGTAAAGAGCCGCAATTGGAGCTCCGTCGGAAGACATTATTTATCGATACGCTTCCTGAAATTGAGTGTACAATATTTTGAGCCGGAAAAACTGATTATGTAAGAATAGAGTGAAGTACGCAGAGAGGCTGCATAGGCTTCGTCGGATGGCGGCAAGCGCGCCTCGCAGCCGATATGATTGAATAAGTGAGCACGGTGCTCCCTAATGAAACATATTGAACGTGTATCGAATCACTTAGCCATGCCGGTGCGCTCCTGCATTCGCTTTTTGGGGCATGTCAACAAGCGTAGGTGAAGCCAACAAATAACATTACGGCAGAGTTTCATTTTAAGAGAGACAATAAATTGAATTAACTCGGGTGACTTTGAACGTCAAAGAGGAGTCAAAAATTTAAACTTCATTTTACAGAATAAATTTCTCGCGGCATCGCCACAACGTTCTTTGTGTATATATTTATTTTAAGACATGCTTTGAATGGCTACAAAAAAGAGAAATTAAAAAATAAAACCATTTAAAACGTTATAATTAAGATTTGTGTATCAAGATTGTATTGAAAGTATTTTTCTGTAAGGTAATTTATGAAGCAAAATATAAATGAACTAGTAATACAGAGCAAACTAACATTAGACAAGACGAACGACACAGGTTGGTGACACGCAATAACACTGCGGTGGACAGCAAAGCTCTTTGAACATGTCCACTGACCAGCTAGTCGCATGTCGAAAAATCTGAAGCTTTGTAAGCTGCCGTTTCACTTCAACGTTGTCAACGCCGAATAAAGTTGTTGGGTTTTTAAATTGGAGTAGTTAATTACAAATTTTACACATCCATAGGTTCATTGACATTATAATTAAAAAATAATGTTACAATAAATGACTGTAACTAATAAAAGCTTCAAAGATTTTACATAATAAAAAACCAATGAAAATCGTGTCGTATAAACTCGTAACGTAATAATTAGCATACGGACTTCCGACGTAAAGTTATCATTGAATCTCAGTAGAAAATGAAACGAAAGATCCACATGTTGTGACGTGCTAAGATTTTTATGTGCGTTCCGTGTTACAAAGATAATTTGTTAATTATTATTTATTGTGTGCTTAAATCAGGTAATTATTTTTTTACGTTTTATTTAATATTTCAATATAGATAAATATACTAATAAGACATATAACAGTTCATACAATTATTAAAAACTTTGAATATGAATATTGGTTAAGAAAAAAAAATATTATATTGACTTTTTAAGTATCTAAATACAATTATTCAATAATATGTACTAAATTACGTGATAGACGCAAAAACGCATACATAAATGATAGCCATATAGTTTATTAACTAAAAAACTTAACATAATCAGATATACGGTTGATACTGATACAGATTTTATGGATGACGATAACAATTTTTTAAATTTCGAAAATGTTTAATTTTTTCGATGATACTTACTTGTGGAGAAATTATATAACTATAAACACATTAAAAAAACAACGTTTAATTAATTATTTCCTATAATGATTTCTCATAAAAATTGCTACGAATTTTATAACTGAAATTAATATATACAATAAAATTAATTAAGCTTCAAAAACACTGCTGCATAGAAAATATATTTGATCTTAAATATCTCGTATTTTATCAAAAAGTGCTGATGATACAACGTCATTAACATATTTTATAAACAAAACTTTACACAGTTATGTGTAGAAATAAGACCAAAAAGCCGCAATTTCCATCTTTTAGAGTGAAAAGGAAAAAGTCATTTCCATATAATGATTTTCCTAGTTTTGAATGACGCAAAGAAATATATCCCCGCAAATAACGTTTCTTGTTACGGTAAAACGTGCAGACCATGTAACGAAGATAACTTGCTTAGTTCTACGCTTCAGTCAAATTGAATTAAATCTTCGCAATGTTCAATCTTCATTAAATGTTTGTAAAGTGGTCATATGAATATTTTATTATTTAAAAAGAATACATTTAATACTATTAGGAACAACTAATAACTACTTTAAAATTTTGTTACTGTACCGTGTCATTTAGCGTACTGGATAATAAATTATTAATAATAGTACATAAAGGAAATTTCTTGCTTTTTAAATATTATTAGACTTAATAAACTCGTATACATATATATATCATTATCATAGTTATTTACTTTACGTTTAAAATGTTCTTATGAATAATGCTATCGTACTTTATATTTAATGTTATTTTCTAAGATGATTGAGTGAACTTTGTTCTTTTTTTACGAAATAAATATCTTAAACCGTATATATTATCATTGGTTATTGCGGTTTTAATAATCTCAGACTGTTTCATCCTTGACGTGTTTCGTGAATACTACGGTACCTATTATCATAGAACGGATGGGTCAGAAACAAACAATAATAATACTTTTAATCCATAAATAAAAATAATGTTATGATTACAGTCTATTTAGTTCTAAAACTTATATTTCTCAAAGTTATCTATTTTTTAATTTGCTACTTTTTAGTCATTGTAATTGTTCCGATTTTTGGACAAAATAATTTTTGATCAAGCTCCGCTTTTGAAGACCCAAAAGTTAGGTATTAATTTGTGTTTATGAATGTTCTTGTTTTTTTAAGATTATATACTACTCTATTGTTTCAATTCTATCTCCTAAGCAGATATTTCTCAGATGGACCGTTGTGACCGAAATTCAGTAAAGACCAAAATAAATACCAAAACAATAAGCTTATTGTAAATGTTTTATAGATTGATGTAACCCAAATAAAACAACTGATATCGCATAACGATTCAGAAATACTTGAAAAAGTCTATTTAAATTTCATTTGATTTGAATATTATTTTTTATCCAAGGTCTAAAACAAATTCTAAAAATCGATACATTTTTATAGATGAAAGTATATTTGACGTATGTATTTCATATATCAAATAAGGTATTATCAGATTTCCAAGCAAATAGCGTAACTGGCGCAAATTGAGACTGATCACGACATAAGGCACTAAGTGGTGCAGAGTGATTTGTTTGCAATACTCAACGCTCGAGCAACTGGTGAAAACAAACAGTTACATCGGCTTGTGGACGAATGGAAACTAAGTATTAGCATCACGTTGATTTCCAGCTCAGGTTAAATTCATCAACAATACCTCCACGTATATTTAAAATTTATTTGGTTATGGAGTTTGACTTCATTATATCATAGAGTTGAATGTTGATATAGCAATTATAAATATGAAATAGAAATTATATATATATATATATATATATTTAAGATTTTCTTGTGCAATATATATTATTTCAAGAAGTTCAAAAATATTGAATTGAAAACGTAATAATTTTGTGCTTCAGAGCAGAAAATGATACTGAATTATTTTGATTTTGCGTAATTATTTATTTTACTTACCTGAGTGAATAGAAGAATTGCAAGATTAATTTTGTTATATGCTTGAATAATTAAATATTTTATTGATAATATTTAATAAATAAAAAATTTACAAATTATAGACTACTTGACAAATATATGATGTTCCAGCAGTACATATGATACATGACCAAAATATCGTGGCATATAATACTTAACCTAATAGCCGAGACACATAAATATTAAATATTGTGGTGCATTTTTTTTAAGAAGCAATATAAATTAGTTCTAGAGTCATATGTGCAACAAATTGAGTCTTCAATTTCAAGGACATAATTTTAAATATACATTATAACTTCCCATCGTTCCCCCAGAATTGCATTATCATGAAGAATAGCATATTTTTTAGTATTACAAATAAAAATGAATTATTTTCAAATGATTTATAAAAAATGTTAAAATTGTAAAATGGTGGTGTCGCATACAGTTACTTTTTCACTTCAATGTTTCGAAGCAGCTTTTTGTTTACGTAAATCACAGCCAGTTTAGAGTGCAGCGACATCTAAGGCATCAGGTGCGATACACTCACGCAAATATTTTATGAAAATACCAAGAATGTTTTGCCTAGGGAAGCGCGATATCGATATTAAAAATATATTCAAATTATCATTAATATTATTTATTTCATTATAACAAAATATATGTAATTATAATAAATATATAATAATAAATTATTATAATACTAATGAATAACTTATTATGAAAAAAAAAATTATTTTTGTTCAATTTCTACACTCTTATCAGGGCAATTAAATTTTCAAAATATTTATATACTAGATTCGAATTAAACATTGTAATGGTAATTTTAAAACTAATTTTCTTTTATTATTTTGTTTTTAATAACCATAACACTTAGCGCACGGAAATATAAACATTAATAGAGTTTTAAAATATCGAGTGAGCGTTATAAGAGACATGACTAGGAGGGTGTCGGCGTCGCGGCCGCATCCTACAGCCAAACGGTAAACACTTTGCTGTAATCTCGAGATGAGAAAACTTTCAGTTCTCTTAATTCAGAAACTTATTCAACAACCTAACAACCTTAGAGCGGACCGCCCGGCGGACACAAGACAAACAAACTTACTCTTTAATCTTTGTCTTTATTAAAATAAACATTCAAAACTAAATTTCTCATAATTTCTTATATTATTATTTCTTATATTTATATATGTATTACATTTTGAAGAATCGCTTTTATGGAGGTGAGTGAAGTCATTTCGTAACATTATTTCTCATTAAAAACATGTATTGAATCTCATTTTTATATTAATATTACCATTATTTATGTTAAAACGACCAGGTCTGTCCATATTATTAACAATGTACTAAAATTGCCTCTAGAGACATCTGACATTTAATTTTATCTCATATAGTACTTGTCATGTGATCATATTATAATTTTTACTCAAAATTGCAAGGCGAAAAAACATCACAGAATATATACACACTTGTTGTACTTTTTCTCCTCTATTTGTCAACTGTTTTTTTTTTGTTTCTTGGCTATTGAGGAGGTTTATTTTTATCAATAAAAAACGGAAAATATGAGGACAAATAATAAACAAAATATGAGGACAGATTGAAGTGGGAATTTGAAAGTAGTTAGTTGGCTTGAACAAGTGGATATTGTATGATTAGCAGTTATCTCTTTTTAAACGTTGATAAAGATGCACGATACATCTAAGCAAAGAGGATAAACGTTATCGCTCAGTATGAACTAGCTTTCGTCCAAAACGTCCATATGAATTGTAATTTGGTTTGATAAAAAGTTTAGAAGGAACAAAAATAAGAAAATAAAAACATTCGTTTAAAGCAATTTAGGTGTGCCGTGTCGATTCAATTACCAACGTCGAGCGCTACAGAATTTAAGGAAGATTAGGGCAATGAAAAAATACTGCAGGAAAAAATCTAGTATACATATAATAGATAGGTACACCTATTGCTCTTTAATTTTATTCAAAATATCATTTTTAATCACAAACATAACAAACATTATAAAGTATTGCATCGCGTAGTACATTTTTAGCACAATATGTAAAAGTCTTATGTATATTTTGTTAACAAGGCCAAATTATAATGTTGTCATCGTAGATGAGTCCAGGCAAACGAGTACCACTGTGTGAAGCGAGCGAGTCGCGTCCGGGTGTTACCGTCACTGACATGGACACTGTCCAAGAAGAGAACGACAATGACAGGTACGATTATTACATTAGTACGTATATGAATCTGTCTGTTAATGCAGAATCTGTCACATACACGAACGTTTTGTAAGATATACGGTATACACACTGTGTAATTATATATATTGCTTTACGAGTTTTTCGATAAAAGGAAAATGCAATTAATATTTTTGTGTTAATTTACCGTCTAGAGCGCGACCACAAAGCTAATACATGCAAACAATTTAATTAAAGTTTTCTTTTAAATTACCTTTAAGTCCTTTGTCTTCTCGTTGAGGTTTATCGCTTATCTTTTGCTAGATCAGTTGCACGCGTACTTCTTTGCTTATAACAGAATGGTGTGCGTTATAAATCTTTTAATACCCTTTTATATATTATGCCTGGAAAAATTATAACTTAGAACGAATTTCACGAAATTTTTAGTTACCTTAAGTAGACAAAGCGATAATTTTTAACATTTGTTTAACAAATCAAGGTATAGTTGCTGAATCGTATTGCTCATTTTTTTGATTCCTTAAATAATCAAATTGTTCTTTTGAAGCAAAATATCAAAATATAATATTTTGAAATTCAAGAGAAACGACACGGACATTTGAAAGCTTATTCAAACATTTCCGGTAAAGATGCACATTTTGGAGATTCCGCGGATCAGTCTCGGTGTCGAAATAGTTCGATACAGTATTCCAGATTTTATATCACAGAGTGCTCTTAATAATAATATTAAATTATCTAAGCATTAAACAAAAGTGTTTTATGCGAAGTTATTTATCTTCGAAACGAATAATTTTAACTCTTTCTTAAACATAATAAAAATAATCAATGCTTAGATATTTAAAAAAAAATCTTATTCAAAACAACATATACATAGTAAAATCAAAAAACGAAAATTAATTATTTGCAATATGTTAAAAAAAATGCTCAACACAATTTTTTTTTTTTGTTTAAGAATACCGTAATAAATTACATCTAAATTGTAACAACCAAAACGTATTTTTTTATTCAAAACAAATATTGGTTTATTTACATGGAACACCTTCAAACATCCTCTAAAAGATATAGAAGTAAGAAATACATGCACAAAGAGGGATTTAGGTGCAGTAACGGTGCAGAAGCTGCGAAAATATTTATGACATTTGATAGACCGCTTTGTGTCCTATAATACGCTCCAAGCTTGACTGGTCTATATAAACTTCAAGATGCTTAAACTAAGCTGCAAGAGATTCTATGTTTACATATTATGAAATTCTCTATTGTTACTAGTTTTTGTTGGTTAGTGTATAATAGAAATAATAATCTATTATTTAATATTTATAAGTGTTGTACTTATTATATTGTCCATTTAATATGGTTTTATTAAAAAGGTACCTATTATTATTTATAACATTATATTTATGTCACTGTTTATTGATTTTTTTCAACAGTGATGAGTCTTCGTACTCTGATATTGGACATTTAAGGGAACGCACAAAGGCAATGTTGAATCCGGGAGTTGAAACACTTCTACAAAATTCAAACTCGCAGCCAAACAGCCGCCGCGTGTCGCATGACATAGAGGCCAAGCTCGCCGCTAATCTAAATACGAGGTAACTTAAAAAACCTAACCTTACTAATAAATAATATTCACCTTATTTACTTAACAATTTTCGTCATAATTTGCTTAGACGTCCTTCAGCTATAATAGCAGCGTTTCGCCGACCATCGCAAGCACTAGCTTTATGCGCAGCGACACAAAGGCGCTTCTTGTCTGAACTGACGCCGCATTCTCGAACCTCCGTCGCTTCCACTCACGAGCCACCAGCATCCGCAACTGAAATCATGGGACAGTAAGCCCTATATGATAATTACTAAAAATAGCCTTAATAAAAATCTTAATAAAACAAAATTACAAATACATATTAATAAAAGCTTAAACTTGATAGATATCAAAATATATCCAAATTTGTAAAAAATATGTTAGTAATGTAAGTAATATTTATATATCATATCAGTCGAACAGAACATAAATCAAACTGACACTGTCAGATCTGACAAGCCGAGGGGTAAATGCAAACGACACCGGCTCTTCTCATAGCCTTTACAAACAGTTAACACATGTTCTACAGACCGCAATCTAATTCGCGTTATAATTGTACAAGGTTTGCCTGTAAAAACATGTAATTTTATGTATTCTTTTAGTTTTTTTTTTAATTATAATAAAACTAGTAATTTCGATAAAGCATTCAATTAACAAAAACGTAGTTAGTATCTTTTTAGCCTAAAAATAATTTAATATCTGCGATATACCTACAGTATCATATATACATTAAACTAGTTCGTTCAATTCAATGTTATATCCATTGAATAAACACAAAATTTATAAAAAAAAGTAAAAAATCGACTCAAATATTCCATTAATTTAAATTAGCTTTATGATACATCCAAAGAAATAAGTGTACGCGTATTTAGATCCACAATAAATAATATAAACATAACCTATTTCATAGTAAATTGTATTCATATCTACATAATGTTGCTAACAATACAAGCGACCTACAACGCATCAACACCATACAAAAGCGTACCTTTTATTTGTTAATACATAGACAGCCTCACAATGCTTCGACAGACATTCAGTATAAATGCTTCGCAGAAATAGTAATAATTAAATTATTTCAATATTCTCATGTATTGATTTAAATAGACTTTTCACTATTTAACATCATTGTATATATGTATATTTTTATAAAGCGCATATAAGAGTATTATTTATTTATCTAAAAATATATGCGAAACATTTTCACAAACGGTTTAAGGGGCTGGCGAGTATTTTGGTACATAATGAAAATATTTTATTACGATATAGATTAAATTTTATATCAAAATATATGTGTGGGTGAGGGGCTTGTTTGGTGGTCTGTACTTAAGTCAAGGTACATATCATCCAAATTTCTGGCAAAGCCGTTTTTGCGTGATTGGGTAACAAACATCCAAACATTCACATTAAAATTAGGATTACAAGATTAGCAGAGAGGTACATACATCGATTTGGCTTTTTAAATTTTTGGTAAAAATTAGTGAAAGTGGCTATTAAAATCCTATCTCTTCCAGGCAACCTTGATTTTAAGCAGATGGCCAATTGTAAAATACGTAGGGGGTTTACATGATTGTGCTTAAAATATCTTGTCTATATATTATATTTTAAATAAATATTTTTAATAAGGTATGCGAAAAACTAAATAACTGTTGTTATATATTGTTCATTTATAGTGAAGCCTTAAGTAAAGCATTATCTGCATTGTATGCGAAACTACTAGTGGTGCTCGGATTAGCCTTCCCCGTAACTGAGGTTATAGCAAATGGAGTACCAGACGCATATTATCAGGTAATATTTAAAAAATCATAACAACTGCATAACAATAAAAAACTCAAAATACGAGAAGTATTAGGTTAAGATATGTGTTTATCGGAGATTTATCTCTCCAGCTCATATTTATTTATATACATATTTTGTTGCATTTTAAAAAACCGATGTATGTGTGTACCATGAGATCTCTCTATCATTAACGCTGGACCCTAAACTGTGCTGTTGTAGATAAAATGATTAAAGAGTTAACAATCTAAGAGGACAACAGAGTAATTGGTACTTTATTTTAAAATTTAAACCGATCGATGTTTTAATTTCTTTTTTTTTCCAGGGTTTCTACTTATACCTTTACCTAGTATCACTATTATTCGTTATATTTCTATATGCGAATTTAATACGCGAAAAGGCATTCAACTCAATAATAAACAGTCGCGGTGAGGACACGTAATATTAGTTATTATTGTTATCTTAAATACGCTTAAGGTTCACTTTAATAACAAAAATCATGAGATATAAGCCTTGGTAATTAGTGACATTTGCGTAACAAAACTGCGACATTAAAATCACATCTTGTTTGCATAATGGCCACTGCAAAGATTACCTTCTTTAGTCTGAATTCCACTAACGTTTTCAGCCATTCGTATAATTGTTGCTTGCCCATTCTTTATGTTGTATGACGGCCATCAAAAAAATTAATTTAAATAAAATTTTAACATATGTAAGTTTTTTGATGACCGTCGAAGTAAAGCAATTACGGCAATTGTTGTTCGTAACCTTCAGATGTAGCGGACAAAGATGACAAAAACGGTACTGGAAAAGCAACGCCCAGTGAAAAAGTAAAACGTAAGGAAACTATATCCCGCTATGGCAGTTTTTATTTGAGACTGGGGGCTATAGGTAAAGTTTTTTATATTATATATAGTTTAATATAATATAAGATATAAAATAATTAAATATTATAAAATCAATTAATTATTTCAATTGTTTTATTTCTTTTTTTAATAGCCTTTGGTATTGGATCAATGGTCTACAGCGGTTTGGAATTCGGAGAATATTTTGAAATGACAGATCGTTGCCGATCATTTCTTTCCGCTCTAACACCCGCGTTGCGGATGGCGTTAACACTTGTGCAGATGCAACTGATATTTCTGACGAATAAGGATATTGGAGCTGGAAGCTACAAAATGATACAGAGGTTCGGATTCATGCATATGATAGCCACAAACCTATGCGAATGGTTGTACGTTCTTGTCGAGGAGACAAAACACGAAATAAACCATCTAGAACATTCAATGACTACAAAACCCAATGTCAGGTTGAATATGACTGAGAATATGCCATGCAGAAGATCTAATATTATGGGAACGTTGGTACAAAATGCGTCACCGTTTCTTTTCCCGTGTACTATTGAATATTCGCTTATATGTGCTGTTATTCTGTACGAAATGTGGAAAGAAGTACGAATAAATCATATATATTGTATTTATAAATACTATTTTTATTAATTAAAAATAAAGCTAATCTATGGTTTTTTGCAGGTAAAGTGTACCCCTGAAGACTTTGAAAAAAAATTTAGTTACCAAAAAAACAAATCTCGCAATAATTCAGTAACTCCTGAAAAAATTTTACAACAATTTGGTAAAACATTTTTACTCGTATATATGCATGTAAATCTAAAGACCTCGTTCGTGTAATATAACTTAACCAAACTATTTTATATCTATACATGTTCAACTAGTTACTTGATTTCACTTTAAGTTAATTCAGAATCTTAAAAAAAATTATTGTTGTCAGCAGTTTAAACGAATTCTAACAATATAAATAAGTTAAAATCAATCTAGTTCAAGTCTAATCATACAAATTAAATTACTTATATATAAATATAAAGTATATTGCATCTATCGAATTGTTTATTTACATTTCAGCCGGTATGTTGGGAGTAAGTTCACCTCACGGCAGTCGAACAGCTTTGCACCACTTCTCAGTAGATTGCTCCCACGCACACCGCGGGTTATTTGCTGGCATACTTGTTATCGTTATTACTATCATATCATTAATTATGTTTTTTGTACTTGCAAGCAATCCGAATACAGTCAATGTAAGATTAAGTCTATTTTTAGAATTATGTAGCTATCGATTTACTTGAAGGATGTACAATATTACCTATATTTCTAGGACGCAATATTTGAAGTTAATATTTGCGAACTTATATTGTACTCGCTGACTTTATTAGCTGTGGTAACTGCACTGAAGCAAATGAGAGTACTTCCATATAAGAGAAAATCCCAGGGTAATAACAATAAATGTATATATTGAAATGTTAAATATTCAAATACCTTCTAATTTGTACTTGTTCTAGCTGTTCTTGGACTGGACACGTCATTGTTAATTCTTGCACAGTCTGGGATGTTTGTTTATTGTATGTTCAGTCTCATTGGTTGTCATCATACCATGAACTACAGCAATGGAGCTGGACTCACTGGCTTTTTTTCAGAATTCTTATCTCTAAATCAGGTGAATGATGTTTTTAATTATTTTGACACCAATAACATTTTTACTGACATTTTCGTATGAGCTTATCTTAATCACTTTATTTGGTCTAGTGTCTTTTTGTATTAACAAGTTATAAAATTATAAAACAGTACCATATTTATCTGTTTTCTAAGATTAATTGTAAGTGGCATTTATAAGATAAAAAACACATAAGTATAGATTGTAATAATAGTATTACAATCTATATTGTATTTCAATAAGCCTTTTGCCTTACTCTTTGTCATTTTCTGTCTCACGAATTTCTTAATTAAAATGACAATCATGTTACAGACAATCGTGCAGTCTCTGTTTATTATTGACGCATGGTGGCGTCGGAGCGGAACTTCAGAGCAGCGACGAAGAAAACCGGGACGGCAACTTGTTACTTTCTTACTAGTCGCAAATATGGCTATGTGGGCAATCAACACATTAGAAAAGGTACATATTATATAAACGTATACCTATAAATCTATTTTTTGAGCACTGTGAATTTTTTTATCTTGTGTTCTTATTGAATATTAAAGAAGGGAAGAAAAAAAAACATTAAACGAATCTTTCATATTTTTACAAAACTTTACTTTTTAATGTATCATTTTTATTGAGTATTTATGTATAGCTCTGATTTTAAAGTAACTTAATTTTCAATAAATCAATTTATATGTTTTTTAATAATATATCGCATTTTTTTCAAAGAATCGTGCGGAGTTCCGACCTGCGCATCTTGCCTTCTACGGCCCGTGGGCGTGGACAATCATCACGCACGTTTCCATGCCTTTGGCGATATTCTACCGTTTCCACTCAACGATTTGCCTCTTCGAAATTTGGAAAAATAGCTTTAAGAATAAACCTATTTACTTAAACATTTGATGTTAAAAAATAAAAAAATATATAAAGAAAACAAAAAAAAATGCTTTACCTTAATTAAAATTTTAGTTCTTAAAAAATATGGTCCCGTTTACCTTTTATCGAGAAATAAAAGATACCAATAGAGTTGAAGTTTTAAATGATTGTTTGGTCAAATTTCCGCATAACGTGACGAAGCATTTAACGCATCGAATACTTCCCTTTGTCATGACCATCAACTAGCAACAATACTCGCTAATTGTTTGCATTTACCTTATGCCTACGTAATTTGCTTCAATATATTAAATATAATAGCTAAAAAGTGACGCACAAAGGTAATAATGATATTATTATTTATATCTACAAAGATTCTACTGCCTGCTTAGTCTAGTAGCTAATCTATAATGCTGCAGAATGCACATCTCAGGCAATGGCTTAAATCCCGTATTAGAACAATAAATGTTATTAACATGTATCACTATATTTCTGCCTAGATAAAAAATTATATATATCCGTGCCTCAGAAAGCACGTCAAGCCTTTGGTGGCGCAGAACCAACTGTGCCTTATCTCTCTCTATTCGTGACGGATTGTAGTCGACTAATTTTTTTATAGTAATAGTAATAGGTAGACGGACGAGCAAATGGGCCACCTGATAATAAGTGGTCATCAACGCCTATTGACATTGTAAAAAATGTTAACCATCGCTTACATCGCTAATGCGCCACCAACCTTGGGAACTAAGATGTTATAGCACTTGTGCTTGTAATTACACTGGCTTCAAACCTTGAAACCGGAACACAACCATACTGCTTTTACTGCTGTTTTGCGGTAGAATATAATAAGTGGGTAGTACCTACCCAGACGAGCTTGCAGAAAAAAAAAAGCCCTTGCACCAGTAAAAAAAATATGAGATTGAGAGAATAGACACTGTTTGTTTGACTGTACGTTAGTGGACACTCTTTCGCACTATTACACTACAATGATAATCTGCATGATTTAGTCCTCTATCCTCTTTATAACAACATAATAGTATAACTAAGAAATAAGAAATTTCTTATTCATTCTAAAAATATCAGTAAGGTAAGTTACGTCATGGAATGTTATATTAGATGTTTTTTATAAAAAACTACTAAACCTCTAAAAGATAAGAGGGATATACTGATCTTAATTATTCAAGATATAAGCATCACTTCGGCGATTTGAGCTCACCGAAAATGCACCTCAGAAAGAAAAAAAATACGGCTTAAACACAATAACCACGCGATCCGACATTATTGTGCTAATAAAAATATATATAAGTTAATTCTGGTAAATATAATGGAGGATTTTATAATTGAGGAATGGTAAGTAAAAATTTTGAACTTATGATAAAAGTAAATATATAATTATAGCATAGTACAGCGCAACTACAGCTATTAATGTTGAAGCACAAACAAACACAAATACGCCATCCAAAACTTTATCCACTTTCTAAAAGTGATACCGCCATTGAGCGCAGTGATAAAAGCGCAACTAGAAAATAACGTTATAATATTAAAACTATTTATACTCTTATGCAAATAATTATATTTATTAAAAATATATATTTGACAATGTAAATGTTGGATTTTTTCCAAGTATAGTTTAGATAGAAATATTTTTCAAACTCAAAGGGAAAATGACGAAAAAAACTGCAAACAATCGACACCGCACTTATATTACGAGCATGGACCGCATCGCCATTACCATCCTCATCGGCAGACCAGCACTAGTCTAGAAAGAAAAATTCGACATGGACGGTTCGTAACTTCTTAAATCTATCGCTTATTTTAAATAATAATATCTTAATAACTACCACGTAGCGGCATTTGAATAAATCGATTAAAATATGTAAGATATGATGAATTTAAAGAATAATATCTTCAAATAAGTAATCAAATCATATAATTATATACATATTCAAACTATTTCTAAACAAATTAAAATACATAATGAAGTTATTAATGTGCTTAGTCACATATATCTATTAGACTGTATCGTCAAAATCGTCAATTTGTTGCTACAAACACATAAACAACATTATTAGATTATTTTTCACTACAATATAATAAAAATCAAAGCACCTAAATACATCAAATATTCCAAATTATTAACCGATGTCTCCCATTAATTTATATCTGAGTTTCACCTGCGTTAAACGTTAATGCTACGGCCCTGTTGGTCGTCGCTTTTTCAATAAATGTAACGCAAAAATGTTTTTTTTTAGTAAATCAGACTGGTAGATTAGCGCGATACCAAAATAACTCTCCAGCTTTATGTTATTAGCATAAATGGATAAATATAAACTTCACTTTATCGTGTTATCTAATCATGTGCAATTATAAGTAAGAATTTGGATTTGTTAGAAACAATATGTGAGTTATATAAGAATATTTTTGATCAAATATTTTATTAATCAGTATCATGTTTATATTGTTGTTGTTATTAATAACATTACAAGTTTATCACAGTGTTATGTTATCATTGATAGATGCTTAAAACCAAAACGATAAATTTAGTTTTAATTATACAATAAGGTATACAAGTAGATCTTATCTAAATATTTTAAGCGAAGGTATCGTATCGTAGGTAATTCATATGTAACCCTATATAAAAAAAATAAACACATCGAGGATCTATATTATGAACATACAAACATTTATTAATACACGCAGACTCACACACAAACAACAATCCAAAAAACGATAAATTGCAACAAGATTATTCAAATTAAGATTACACAAAAAATATTCTACTTTATTTCTACCTTATTCACATAATCCAATGTTGTTTTGTAAAACATATGCTAGTACTGTTATATATATATATATAAAGATAACTCCATTTAACCATCATAAATAATATTAATAATTATTTTTTATCAAGATACTTTTTTTAAGTATTAAATTAAGCAAGTAGAGATAGATCAAGGAATAGGTCAAAGAATTGCTTAGAGGTAGACGTCTAATTAATCGCGTAGTGTTAAAGATAAGAAGGGGGGGAAGGGGCGAATGTTCCTCGTTAGGAGAGCCGTCTGAAAGTGACACCGCAGTGCTAATTATTTAGCCGTAAGGACATCTTCCTATAAACCAATGCATATAAAATGCAATTAATATCGCTTACAACATTTTAATAAATAATTTATTAAAAACGAACTTATTTATATATTAAAAAAAAAATTAAATTATGTGATTTTTCTAATATTGAAATTAATTAATATATATAAACAAAAGTTAATTGTATAATTTTTATTATTTTTAATAGTAGAAAATCTCGACTCCTTATGGATTAAACAACTTTTTGTGTTATTTTCACTTACCATAAAAGATATTTTCTTTAATAACATAGATTAAGATAATTCAATTGTCAACAACATCACTTAGTAACCTTATTACAAATCATGACCAATTACTAATTATTTACATACCGGCGTATGTACGTGTAAGGACTGTCGTCATCATAGCACCTCCTCGGTCCAGTTCATCATTACCGCTAGAAGATTTAACATCAATGTGTACAATTTCTATGTTTTAATAACGAAATATCAATATTAAAAAAAAATACGTACTAAATATTTTTGCTTTTCTAAAGTTGGTATGTATATGAAACCTTTAAAATAAAAATATTGTGTTAAAGTTAAACGATGTCTAAAAATAAAGAGAAATCCAATCAAAATGCAGTAAAGGATTGGCGTGAGAGGTCGGAGCCGCTGCTCTCTGTGCCTGAGGATGAAAGGTGAGTCCGACGAAGCGCTTCATTAAACTCACTATTAGTCGATAAACGCTGGCAAAAATAAAGCAACTCGGCTTGTAATTTTATACGGATACCTTATTTATTCTAAAATTAAAATATTGTTTTTATAAAAATATATATATCTGGAACAACTTAATACTATGCATAAATGATTCGATTCATTAATTTTAGTTTATATGTATTTCAGTGAACACCCACCCCATTCGTTGCCGCGTTTGAGCGTGGTGTTACCGTGCAGTACGAGTTCCAGTGTTGACCGGATATCCGTGCCCCCTCGACCAAAACAACTTTCACACGGGGAGTGAGTTAGCTACTTTAATTTATACTTATATATTCTACCGCCAAACAGTATAACTTAGTATTGGTGTGTTCCGGTTTTAAGTAAAATGAGCCAGTGTAATAGCAGGCAAAGGGACATGACATCTTGGTTCCCAAAGTATATGGCACATTGACGATGTAAGGATTGCTTATTATTGCTTACAGGGCCAGCGATGGAGACCACTTTATATTAAGTGTGCCATTTTCCCGTCCCTATAATATATATATATTTTTATCTATAACATCTTTACTAATATTATAAATGCAAAGGTAACTTTGTCTATTTGTCTGTTGCTCTCACGGTAAAGCCACTATAACGATGTTGATGAAATTCTTTAGAAAGTAAGCTTGAACCTCGAGGAAGAATAAAGACTACATTTTTATACCTAACACCTGACTAAATCCATTTCTTACCCCAAAAGCTCCACTATAGTTGAAACCAAAGCGAATATTTTTATAAATATCGCTAAGTTTTAATTTTAATCAGATTAAACTTAAATATAAATTAAATCGGTAAAAAGTAAAACATCAACTTACCGCCGTTTCCCACCTATTATAATAGGCGTATTATAATTTGAATATCCATAATAAACTAATTTCCATGCCTTGTGTTTTAACCAATTACATTAATTAGTTCAATATATCACATTGTTTCAGTGAATCAATGACAGTAGTTCTCTCAGCGTTTTATGCAAAATTATTAATAGTATTAGGACTAGCATTACCGGTTACCAGCACAATACAAAATGAAATCTACACAAATATTACATCTGACGTGAGTAACTCTATATATTTATTGGGTTAATAAAACTTAAAGCACATATTTGTAACATTTACATATTATACTCATTCCAGATATTTACAATGTATTTATACATAGTCAGCATGTTATTCCTTGCCTACACTTTCTATCATCTTCGTATAACAAAAAATAAAAAAAATGGTGAGTAATAGTCATCCTGTGACATAAATCATTTATCAGTAATATGTTTAAAGTTTCTGTTTAGACGTTGACGACTTAGGTCCCTTTTAGGACTATATGTTGAAAAAACGATTGGTATAGGGTTCATATGGTAGAGTTGTCTACAAGACGTAATACAAAAGCGTCCCTATTATAAATCTACAGAAATGTTTTGACCGTATTTTATTTACTTATCCTTTACTAATGTACAAAAAGATTCGCTAAATATTATTATGATCCTGGAATCGAAGAGCAACACAACGCTATAGAGCTATTCTGTAAAAATAAACCCGAAAAGATACCGTGAAACAGGAGCGTGAATTGTCAGATTGATATGCGCCATTGACTTTAATAATTATAACATTTGAAGGATACATACATCAAAAAAGGTTATCACCGTATGTCGATCTCGGAAAATCAACATATCATGCTTGATACAAAGTGAGTTGTTACAGAATATCACTGAAAGGCTCACTTGGTTCAAATCAACCTTTATCTGCTGTTATAAAAAAAAATTAACTTGCAAATAATTATTTTTTTAATTAATATTTTAAGATGACTTTTAATCATTTCATATTTTACTATATCTGAATTTATCATTATTGCGACCTTAATTATAAGCGTTGTTTAGCGGGTGATTAGTTAAGCAATGCCATATCTTCTTTTAAATGACGAATCAATAATGACAGATAGGCTAAGCAACGTTTATAAATAAAGCCGATTTACTTCAGTTCCCTATGTATATTTACGTTATACCCTGTTTATTTCAAATATAATATAATTTTATATACAAACACAAACTATAATAGGGCTTGGCCGGTATACTCTTATGCTTATATACCTTATAACTGATTACTTATTTTGTATATTTCAGATAACATAAAGCGAATTCGGTACGGTAGTTTTTACCTGCACATGGGAGTGGCAGGCTTTAGCGTTGGTTCAATTATTTACTCCTGCTTACAATTTGGCGAATATTTCGACCTATCAGGCGATTGTCAATTGATTATAGTAGCTTTGAAACCAGCGCTTAGAATACTTTTTATGGTCGCTCAGACAATTTTCATCTTTTCCTACACAGATGTAAGGATTTATAACTTATATTTTACAGTTCAGATTTATTTATGTATATTTTATATGAATACTTAATTTAAGTCAAGTCACATTAACAGTCCATAACAGTATTTTTGCTGGGGAAAAGTCTCTCTTAAACTGGAAATTATTTCGCCACACTAGCCAAGTGACGGTTGGTGGATAAATATTTGTCACGACTTCATCCGATGAATCTTTATGATGTTTTTCTTCACAATGTATTACAAATATATATATATAAGCATGTGAATTTCTAACTTCCATTGCTATTTACTGATTTTATTTGACAATGTAATATTATTCTAAGTTGCAGCTTACGAGGTTTTTTTTATTTTCGGCGTAGTTAGTTTTTATGAAGTGTGATATTAAATATCAATTAGATGTTATCACGATATTCAGTATAAATATTATATCATAAACATATTTTTTGAATAATAACTCACGTATTATATTTATATACTTTTTGTATGCTTGTTGTATGTATCTATATATCTATAAATTATTAAAATCATAAAATGTAATATTATTTTTAGCTATTAGATCCAATGCGCGGCGTTGTATTGGATCGTTTTGGTTTGATGCATCTCATAGCTACTAACGTATGCGAATGGCTAAACGTCGTTATACAAGAAACGAGAGATGATATCATTGCTATGGCGTATAATCAACCAGCGATTTTAAGATATACAAATATAAGTGGGCCCGCAAAAGTAATAATAACTGACGAAATTTTAAATAACACTTCTCTAGAGGAATATGGAAATGAAAATTTCACAATTCACGAGGAAGTCGTTCATGCAAACTTAACGGCTAGGATAGAAGCCTGGAGCTGTAACGTCTCGGACATGATAACACCTCTTATTAGAACTATGAATCCTTATTTGAGACCTTGCGGGGTAGAATATAGCCTACTATGCTCCATAATAATAGTTGTTATATGGAACGATATTTGCACTGTACCAGGATCGGTAAATTATTTTACTTTTATGTTTAATTTGTTCCGACGGAATATTATTTTCTTGGGTTTATTTTGTGCCTTTTTGACGGCAATGAAATATAATGAAAGAACGAATGAAATTCATGTTATTTTTATACACGACTGCCCAAAAAAGAATTGGAAAATGTGTAATGTTTTCAGGATTCGTGTATGTATATGTATGTGAGTTCTTTTATTTCACCATAACTTTTAAATATCTGAACAGATCTGAATGTTTGTGGTTTCGTTCGAATCCTAACTAACATCATCTCAAGTAACACTGGCTATAATTTTGTCGTGGACAGTCGTGTTTTTTATTCTTATAATCTATTATTTATTAGTTCGTCTATGGCTTTAATTACGTACAAAATATATATCCTTCATCACCCTTCAGTTACCTTTTGGTAGGTCATTCGATCTCATTACCTTTTAACACTTTCAGAGTTAGTAAATTAGACACAATAGCTAATTAATTGTTATGTTTATATGCGTTTTCTGTCCCAGAAAGTATAATACATGTAATATGTATAGTAACAGCCTGTTAATGTCCCACTGCTGGGCTAAGGCCTCCTCTCCCTTTTGAGGAGAAGGTTTGGAGCTTATTCCACCACGCTGCTCCAATGCGGGTTGGTAGAATACACATGTGGCAGAATTTCAATGAAATTAGACACATGCAGGTTTCCTCACGATGTTTTCCTTCACCGTTAAGCACGAGATGAATTATAAACACAAATTAAGCACATGAAAATTCAGTGGTGCTTGCCCGGGTTTGAACCCACGATCATCGGTTAAGATTCACGCGTTCTTACCACTAGGCCATCTCAGATTTTTTTATTTAAAAAAAAAAATATGTATAATGTGACAATATTTGAGAATTAGAATCGACATCAATTTATGTTCCAGAAAACTTTAAGCTCTAATAATTCAGGTAAAAAACACGATGAAAAACAGTGTTGTGGAAAAGTTAAATCCAACAATCACTTTTCTGTGGACTGCGGCAGCGCTCACAAAGGACTATTCATGGGGGTGGCTGTCCTTGCTGGGACCATCGTCAGTTTAATGCTATTTAATGATCTCTTTCAAAAACAAAAACACGTCGAACTTGCATTACTTCAGGTATTATTACCCGTTTAGACATTTCCTATTACTTTTAAATAGCGTAATCTTTAAATAAACCTACTTGGACTATTTTATGTTATGTTTTAGATTAACATATGGGAGACAGCGTTGTTTATATTCATGATATTGGGATCAGGAGCTTGCATGCAGCGAATGCGTGCCCTTACACTACGTCTAGCTCCGACCACCATGCCATTAGAACACGCGCTACTACTGGTCACACAGTGTGGAGTGTATCTTTATTATCTTTTCCAAATCATTGGGGCTGGCTTTCTTATACAACGGTATTCGGAAGAAAGGCGCGCGACTAGGTTATATAAAATAATTTTCATTCATATTTTGAAAAAAACAAATCGTATCATATTAAATGTAGTAGTTGTAGCAAAGTTCAATTAAACCTGAATTTTTTGACCCACCTCGATATTACCGAATATTTAGAACAATAAAATTAATCTCACGTCACGTACGTATGTCCTGGGTTCACTGCTGAAACTTACAATTTTGTTTATTTAAACGTGTGACTTAACATCTACTTTATGACTTAAGCGATTGACGAAGACGTCAGCGTCACTATTCGCAATAGCTTAAAATAACCCCTCTTTAAGCTCAAAAATATTTTAAAATTTTGTATTACAGGATAATTGCTCCATTGTTTGCCATAATACAGAGCTCATGCCAAACTTTACTTATACTGGACGCTTGGACGAGACGTTGTGTAGGAAGCGAGGAGCGTCCAGGGCGACAACTAGTTACGTTCCTCCTCGTTGGTAATTTTGCACTCTGGCTTCTCAACCGTGTGAAAAACGCACGAGCTGAGTTTCATCCTTTACAGGTGATGATGATTTAATCGTATTGTATTCACCTGAATGTGTATATACATTTTTACCAAATTTATAAATAAAAAACAACGATAGGTAACGAAAAACCACGAGTTAGGTGTCGATATATAAATCGATGAAAAAGAAATGGATACACTAGTATTAAATAAAAACACTGTTTATATGTAAGAAATAAGTATGATTAAAAAAATGTAGCTGTGTTATCTTTTGCAGATGGAATTTTACGGCGTCTGGGCCTGGACTCTCATTACTCACGTTTCTGTACCACTGTTAGTATGCTACAGATTTCAAGCAACAGTGTGCTTTTACGAAATATGGAAGAATTCTTATAAAAGAAAAAAAGAATACAAAACAGTTTCTGATGAAATTGAATTAAAAAATTATCACGTAGCATAATTGATGTTCTTTTTTTCGTAGCACTTACCTATATTTAAGGCCGCTAACACAATAAAAGCATATTATAAACTAAATTAGCCTATTTAGAACATCAATTTGCAAAATGTTGAGCTGTTTTTAGTCTTTTGCTAGCTAAACCACTTCTGCACAAAACTTAAAATTATATATATAATGATATTTATCAATAAAATATACCTTTCACATTTATTAACCCCCGATGTATTTAAGTTTAAGGTATGTATGTCTGTTTATGTAACATGTCTATAAATCATAAGCCAATTTCAGTGCATTATTAGTCCAAACTCTGTATTAATCTTGATAATTGTTAGGGATGTTTTAAATTCTATAGTTTACAATTTCTATAGTCGCTGTTACACGAAATAAATATAAAATATAAAATTTAGCAATTTAGAGTCATTTAATGATAATATTTTTTTAATAATTACTAAATTGTCTGCATTTGCCGTTCACAAGCGATCTACAAGGCCAACTTCTGAAAACAGACTCACCAATGTAAAAACATTGTTGCAAGGTGCCAAAAGGTACACTTTTAAAATCCTAACAATAGTGAGTCTTTTGATCGCATACGCATTACCTTGCGATCAGTTTAAGCCGAACTAAACTGATCTCAACGTGACAACATGATGAACATCCGGTCACTAAATATCCTTTACAATTCAACGGATATCCGGAATCCGGCCAAACCACTATCCGTATTATCTATACAAAAAATGTTTTACTTCTGCCATCTCGTGGTTTAAAATATCTATGTTAGGCATTTTGCTTTTAATATACCGGCTTAAAGTGAGATAGACCTGCTAACTAATTTCTTCTTAAAAAAAAGGTAAGCTTGCGTTCGTGAGTTTTAAGTTAAATATAAATTTAATCTTTTAAAATGACTAATTTCATTGAAATCCTGCCACATGTGTATTATACTCCAAACCTTCTCCTCAAAAGGGAGAGGAGGCCTTAGCCCAGCAGTGGGACATTAACAGGGTGTTACTGTTACTGTTACTTACAGGTGAGTGAGCCAATATGCTAATGCCAAATTATATGACTGTGTAAGAGATACAAAACATCTATACCTTTTGCGTATATCACACATAATTGGCAGCGCGCTGGCGATGGAAGGCAAAGTTAAAGTGGTGACTGGTGACCACTTACCATTGGGGGCGGCCCCCGTTTACTCGTCTTAGGATATTATCTTTCTACTATAAATTAAATAAAAAATACAGAAGAACACAGAGAACAATTATAGTAGAAATTTAAATACATATAATTATAATATGTGTTTCTTGATTGGGGCTTACCTTTTTTTAAATTGTTGATTGAATAATATCGCGATAACATTCAAATATCAATTTAATAAAATATTGAGACTATTTTTAAAACTATTTTCTTTTTTCCGTCTCGCCTTCATATGCCAAGTAATTTGTTTTTGTGGGAAAATGTACAACGGTTTTACAAGATCCTAGAAATTGTTGCCTTTGAACCATTCGAATTTATTATCTGTAAATTCAAATGGTTCAAATTTATAACTATACAACAACCTAATCGGGCTGTCACTAAAATTTAGAACTAGACTAAAAAACAAATTTATTATACCGTCGAGAATTTTAATCAAGTAGATATGAACATACATTAAATTAATTGAATTCTTATTTTTGTACTTCAGAACGCACCGTTGCATTTTATAAAATGTCAATGTTTAAAAATGACAATTTGTCAATTGTCTCAAGTAACTCTAAACAGTCAACTGTCATACAAATCTTCACGATCAACTGCAAAATTGAACCAATAAAATTGCAGTTTAATATAAATTTGTTAATATAAAATAAAGCATTTCTAAAACAATGGCTTCAGCAATGGATGTTGACGAAGAAGAAGTAGAAATGGCTTCTTCTAGTAGTGGTAAAGGTGACAAAAAAAGATTTGAAGTTAAAAAGGTAACATTCGTTTGCGCTTACTCACTGTGATGCCTTCCATTGTTTTTTTTAATAATGAAGGTTTCATTAGTAATAATAAGATGTAAGTAATAAGAATATTTTCTTTTTTTTTCAGTGGAACGCTGTGGCATTATGGGCATGGGGTATGTTGTACAACAAATTTATAACCTTATTGAAGAAATTATTTATTTTTTAATTAAAATGTAATAACAAAGTTCAAAACTATAATATATTAACATTTTCAAATTCAAATATTAGTTTAATGTAATTTTAGATATTGTTGTCGACAATTGTGCCATTTGTCGAAATCACATAATGGATTTATGCATAGAATGCCAAGCCAACCAGGCTTCTGCTACGAGTGAAGAATGCACAGTAGCTTGGGGAGTGTGTAATGTAAGTGTTTTTTAGCTAGCGAGCCTTAAGGCTAAAAACCACTAAAACTAAACTAAAGAGTTTGAAATTCTTTGATATTTAATGCAAATTTTTAATAAAATATATTACAATTTTCAGCATGCATTCCATTTCCATTGTATCTCTCGATGGCTTAAAACTCGACAAGTATGCCCTCTAGATAATAGGGAGTGGGAGTTCCAAAAGTAATTATAATTTTTATTGTTTTTGTTCATATTACATTATTTATGGTAAAAAAAATTAACTAACTAATGGTGAAAATTTTCAGATATGGACATTAACACCAGATGCTCCGTTGCTGAAGACTGTGCTACCTTTGAATCTAATGAGCAAATTAATGTCTTACGAAATAAGTTTTTCAATAAATTTCCTGCAATTTAGTTTTGGTATTGATTTTGCAGACTTTTTAAATTATAATGTAAAATATGGTTTCTAAAAATAGTAAAAATTAAACTTAAAACATGTTTATTTTTGACAGAAAAAATTGCAAACTCAGACTTAACAAACAAACAAACAAAAATCTAAAGTCACAGCTTCTACTACCTGCCTACCTAGTATTTCACCATTTTTTTCACATTTAATATATTTTTGCATACACAAACATTCTGACAAAACAGCAGATAATGTGATATTGAGCTAACAAGTAGTAAAGGAGTCAATGGCTTTCACAACAAAGTGTGATATGTTTTATGAAATGAATTTGTTTTAATCTAAAGCCAAAAGCTTTACTCTGTAGGCTAGTGCTGTGCTGGTTTGTGATTATTATAATTGACATCTAACCCACCGACATAAACACTTAGGTTTGTAGAGGGTTTAACCCTTTAACCGCCTAGGTCGAATTAATCCGACAAATATTTTCGGGCCCATTTCGCCTGAGTCGTATATTTACGACCAAAATAACACTGATCGTTTTATCAGCTTTTTTATTTAATTACGCTGTATTCTATCAAAAATATGTTTACATTAGGTAAATAGTTAACTAAGTAATCGTTTACAGTTTAATACACTTTAGCCTCTTAATTAGAAGTCTTAAAAATAATGTCCAAAGTTAGAAGAATTACTAACATTATTTTTAGAAAATTGTATTGTGTGTTTCGATTCACTGTGCCGGGCGCTGGGGGCACGCCAACAGATATGAAGTCGGGCGGTTAAAGGGTTAAAGTAGTAAAAAATCCCCATCCAAAAAATTTTCAATTTTGTTAAAATTTTTTAAGAGGTAAGCTAGACTCGTGAATTTGAATACCCCAGAGGACTGAAGATTTGGTTGCTGTACTTGGAGATGATGAATACGTGACCCAAACCATTGAGAAAATTAGACTAAATTTTCTTATACAATTTTAATAAAATTGCTCAGTAATATATTAATTAACGTAACCATGTCCTCACAATAATTAGTGTATAAATTTTCTGTAATTATTAGGTTGGACACAAACTTGCATTTAACTGTTTAGGATTCCTGATCTGAATGCACGCTTTTACAAAACCTTATGTTCGTTCCAAAACTTAGCTGTGCGTTCGAGTGTCAAGAACTGAAAGTGTTAATTTAAAAAGTGGCAGTGTAAATTTCTAATAAAAAAAACTATATGCTATGTGCAATACGCACGATCAGGAAACGACAAGTTTTCTCCCATCCTTAAGGAAATAAAGTTTAAAGAACAAATATGTCTAATATCATGTATTAACGGATCGGGCCAAGAATTTCGTGTTATGCCAGCACATAAAAAATCATCTCGTGCTCGGCGCTAAAGTATAACATTGTGAGGAAAAATGCACGTGTCGGATTGGAAGCAGCGTAGTAGTACTCTAATCCTTCTCAAAATTAGAAGTCACCTTAGCCCAGCCCTTCAAATATTACGTTAAAACGACTGAATTGGATTTTTATAACTTCAAATATCGCATTACTTGACTAAAAAACTCGAAATGTCAGCTTTAAAACTATATCCAAACTACCAATATAGTAAATTTGAAATAAAGGAAAAGAAAAGAGTCGAGGCATTTTATTATCATAATTAAATGAAAATATTCCATAATAGCTAATATGATAACAAGATGCAATTATTTCATCTAACCTGGATTTTTACATATACTATTCCATCTAGGAATATCACAAAAGCTAGTTTTTTTACTAGCAGATAAGTATGTTTATTTTACATAAATACATCACCAAAACGTTTTTACAAGGTATTCGTAAATGATGCGCATTATTATTGTTGAAATTGACAACAAAATCAAAGGTGTAATAAACTTCACACATTTATACTTTTCTATTTTTCATTACGTGGTTTTAGTCTATCCATAATTTAAAAAAAAAATTTTTACTAACGATACAAGGATTACTAAGGTCTAATGTGATTTAGCGATACCCTTAGGTCAAAAGTTATATCACTTTTTATAGTGAAACAGTATTGCTTATATATTTAAGCATAAATCATGAATGAAATAAATAAATAATGAAATTAATCTTAACAATATTTTCCTTAATTTCACATTTTAAAGTAACAATAATTAAGACATATACCACAAAAAACAGAGTCAAACATGTGCCTAAATTTTGTCAACAATTGGAATGTATGTACAATGTTATATAAGTTTCATTTTTATTAAATTAATGAATATGAGTTATAAGAACTTGGGTTTAAGACAACTTGGTGTTGCATCATTTTTGGAAAGTACAATAATAATTATATAAAGAAATCTAGTCGTGTAAAGTTAAGTTATAAGCTTAAAAAGTATGTGGCATATTATTAATATATTTACAACTCAAATACCCTTGCTACATAATTTTAACATCATACACATGTTAGATACGTAATCCCTTTTTAAAGTAACAAATACTATAAAGAACTTTTTAATCAGTTTATAAAACTCAAGGACATTTGAAACAAAGGTTTAAAAAAAATGTTATATCTACTCTCTTATAATTAAGTATATTTTTAGCTTTGGCTGAAGATAAAATTAATCAACTCTACTCTGGACTTAGTTTCTGTAATAATGTATTAAAGTATTGTTTTAAGTTAAAAAGTAATTAAAAAATAGACTGGTTTCGTCACAGTTCAGTCTAAAGATTACCACATCAAATAAATAATAAGAATAAATCCTGTATCTATATGAACAACTTCCTATGCGCATCATTTACAGTTTTTCCACATCTGTAATTTCATTAGGCCGGAATTACACATGAAACTAAAAAGCAACATAAATGAAATGTTTGTGAAGTGACTATACCTTGGCATGTTTTACAAATATTTAAGTCATAAAAAATTCAAAATCTGCACGCAATATTTTAATTTGTTATAATTTAACAAATTAAAATATTGCCACAGATGGAATTATTATTCTTGCACACAATTTTGAAATGTTTTTGTAATAAGAGGGGCCGGTCACGTTAAAGCTTTTTACCTGATTTCATAATTATGTTTAAGACTAGCATAACTGTAAAATTTAGTTAATATAAATTACATAATAAGGGTAATTCCGGCAGTACTTTTGATCCTTAATTTTATAGCTCAAAAATCACTGAATTCTTGTCAATTTTAACTATACATATTAACAATATACACATCCTAAATATCTTAGATAATTTCAAACCTAAACAAATATGCTGAATAAATAACATTCAGGATCATGTTATACTAGCCATACCCACAACCTTCCAAGCTGAGGCAGCTAATAGCTTGGCAGGCCATGTACAGAAATAGGCTAAATCCACAATTCTATTAGTAAGTGTATAAGCCGTTTCAATAGATAAAATAAATACAGACTTGTGTTTTCAGTTACTTGAAATAAAATAAAAATTGTGAATAATGCTAACAATAATGGTCCACAGGAAATAGATATCTTGTTTATGTTTACAAAGTAAAAAAAAGGTTCAGTATGAGTGTTACAGGATACTATTACAATATATTAGTCTTTTATCATAAAAAATTTAAAGTTGATAAAAGTATTTATGTATATAAATCCAGTAGAAACAATACAAATCTAGCATTTTGTGTCATAATTTCTCTATGGACTCCTTGAATTTAGCCACATAAATTTTTGTGACTGTGCTAATGAAATAACACTCAATTTTTTAATAAATATTTTTCAATGACTCCTCAATTCAAACAATTTGTTAGCTATCACAATACTTCAATAAATTCAAACTTTACGTCACAAAATAAATACTAGATAAAAATAATCCTAGTCAGTGACAATAATTAAACTAATAATTGAATATTAACGGTGGAAACAAAACCACAAAAGTGATGTGGCTGTCAGTCTGCCGAAATAGCAGAGGGCAAGTCGATAGTGCGACTTTCATTACCAAAAATTAATCTTAAGCGTTTCATAGGAGGCAGGGGACGGATAGGGCTATGTTTACGATGCCGTTCCTTCGATCTACGTCTTTTCTTTAGTCGCCTGGCAGTTTCAGGATCCACACCTTCTAATCTTAAAACTTCATATTCTGGGGCTTCCACTGTACCTCCACATTCCAAAACTTCTTCAACCACAGGGCTCCTCTTGACACGGAGGGTCAATTTCAAGCCCCTGCGCGGTGGTGTGCAGGGACATTCGCTACTTTTATTTGAATTATCTGCCAACCATGGAGGTCCAGACTCTGATTCTTTTTTCGTTTCTTCTGTTCGATTTGATACTTCACCTTTATGATGCTTACTCATTTTACTATCTTTTGTATCACTTGGATTAACATTTTCTCTATAATCACAAATTTCACTTTTTACACGTGCATCATCACTCATACATTTAATATTTTCTACGGCTTGTTCTTTAGTATTACAATTCTGCATTTCAGACGTTCCTGTTTTAACTAATGAAGGCAATTCAATATTCTGCTGCAGAGATTCTTTCATATCACAAGTATTCTCTGTATTTATATGTATTTCACTACAAGTAACTCGCTGTGACTCAGATTCACAGTATTCTTTTTGAGGATCATGAACAGATTTACCTTCCAGAGACAAAGTATTTATTTCTAAATTAGTTTGATCAGGTTCAGTTTTAAAAATATTTTCTGTTTTGCTTTCAGAACTTGTTTTTAAATTTCTAAATTTTGAACAATTCGACTGAGTACAAGCTTCAGTAAGACGTTTATGACTTCTTAAAACTATGCCAGAGTGAGAATCGCGACTACTATGTGAACTAGTAATACTACATCGACGAGACGATGTGGCTCGGCTATGATTTGCAGTAGATGTGGTATTGCCATTCAATGTACGTCCACTATCCGTCCGTCGGCGTAAGCGTTCACCGCGGCTTGAAGCAGATGATTCTCTACTACTTTGAGCTTCTTTACTAACAGCTCCATCAACAACATCTGCAATACATCCTTGAGCTATTAACAGTTCAGCATCATATTTTGTCAAACCTTTTTGTTTCATTTCTTTCATACTGAGTGGAGATATTATGTTGGAGACTTGTCGATTGCTTATTCGAGTTTTTTCAGAATTTTTGCAACTAGATTTCTGTGTTTGCTTTGCTTTTGTCCTATTTATTCTATTGTCAGTTTCTCTAAATCTATATCTTGTTGCTTGCTCATCATTATGCTCATTTTGCACAGAAAATGCTCCTTTACCTCGTCTCTCACAAGTTTCACATTCACAGTAACAGTTTCCATTGCCAAAAAAATCTTCACCATAAAAACAAGTTATTTCTTCACCTATATCAATATCTCTTAACACACGAACAAAAGCCTTACCACGGTCAGTAGCTTCGAATGTACATGTAGGCCTACAATCATGATTTATATAAGCAGCAGGCCCTAACCATAACTGAGCGCAATTTTTTCTACAGCTATACATTACGGAAAAATCATTTTTTCCTGGGTGCAACAACTGCTTTTCTTCTTCTTCTGTCATTTCAGCAATACACCCTACCAAGAAATCTATCCTTTCATGTTTAAAAAATTTTTTTGTTGTTGAAATTTTAGCTCCAACACGATCTTCTAGTGAATATCTATAACAAGGTTCTATCACAAAACCAGCTTTTTTATCAAAAACTCGAAGATAACGATATATCTGGAAAAAAAAAATACAAATGAAAACAATTCTAAAAGTAAAAAGCATAAGTTAATATACAATGAGTAGTTACTAACATGTTCTCTTAATTTATTTTGTTGATGTTTGTTTTTGCTAAAATGTCGAGGCATCCATTCCCCATTGGCAAGTTTCGTGTAAGCTTTATTGTAATCTTGAGTTTGAATAAATTCTTTGATAATGTTTCTTAGTTCTTCCTTATTCGTTTTTAAAGGTCTGTATCGAATATTCATTTTGTGTGTTGTAATTCCAAGATAAGGATCCACTATAAGTGCCGTAGCCAGGTCATCGTATTCAGACAATTCTCGAGGTGTCATGCCCATTGGCTGCATTTTGTGGAGCACTTGCCTCCCTGGATAAGTTGCGGATCCAACAACCATCCTGACCACCTAGAAAACAAAGACGCGACTGTTGTAGTTAGCACAATATAACTGTCTTAAATACGAGACATGATTCCTTTGTTTAACTTTAATATAACTTGCCTGCCTGGTTTTTAAATCAGATAAATATATTCATAGCTGCAAATTAATTATCATGAAACGAAACGAAGCATTAGTGCCAAACCGAAACACTAAATTTATAAAAGGACAAATATGGCGGACGAACACGAAACTCAAAAAAGCGACACGTCAAAAATTTCTCCCGTTTTCTCTTCAATAATCACATAATCCTAATTTTATTTTGATGATATGTATAAGGTATACATTCTACATTTACGGACACTTACTTAAATTATTGAATGTCCTTAAAATTCATGTTTTTTTTAAAATAACAACTCTACTATCTTAACACTTCTTAAAATAAAACTCTAGGTTATTCGTATAATTCATTCATAACAAAAAAATTAAGTTAATATTTGAATGAATTAATTCATTATTAATTCATGATTATTAAATTAATAATATATAGATAATGGTCAAAAACTCAAAGGAACGCTGAAAAACAACCATGTTTTCTTGCACTTCATTCATACAGATAGCATTTATAAAGGTTGAAGAGTAGACCATAGTATTTTCTATTAAAATTAAACTAAAACTTATTTATGTAAGCAGTGTCATTTATTGCACTTTCTTTATTTAAAATAAAAAATAAGGTCTATCCAAAAGTGTCCTAGCCCAAATATTTTTGTCATAACACTTAATTATTCGTATTCTTCACAAATGCACAAAAATATTACCAATGGATAAGTGTGCTAGTACTGAAGTTGCCATTGTTAATGCCTATTATACTACCTATTTGATTAGGTAATTAAAGACGGAATATATTTTGCACATTGACCTTTTTTTATATATTTTATAGTATGTTAATAAGCCTAATTTTTGCTTTTGTTGTTGAGAATTTTTAAAATAAGGTTTGCTTTTATTCAATAACACTTACAGCTATGCATATATGCATATGCGTTAACGCACAACTATGTAATAAACATATAAATTAAAATTTGAGCAAAATATCTAAATTATTGATAATGTTGTATCATGTAATATGTATGTAAGTTTGAGGCGCCCAATATTACTTAGTAACAACATTAAGCCCCGAGAAATATAGAAGAAACAACAATATTTTTTTTAAATAATTTTATTTAAGCTATATAACAAGAAATAAAAATAACATTAACCATTTGTATGTTATTGTGTTAATTATACAATTTGACTTGATTCCAGTCAGCCTAGCTCTCCATGAATGTGAGATCAATGCGATGTTGTCTGTAATTGAGCCAAAAATTAAGCTTGTACTAGATGTTTTTTTCATTAGGTTCCTTAAGAGTAAGTTTGGCTGGTTTTAATAAGTTTGTAGTGAATCAGCTCATAGTGTTTATGTTTAGTTCTCGATGGAGACGTTCATTATTAAATTTTGTGAAAGCTGCGCTTCTATTTAGTCACTTTTGGTCAATCTGCTATCGTTTTTTTTATAAGAGGTTGGTGGATAATTGGTCTTTTTAATTAATAGTCTGTTGCTTGTACCGAGAATTCATATATCTCGGCGTCTATTAAATGTAATGGCATTCTTTAGTACTGAGGTAAGTCGGTTGAATTCTGTTTTGTCTGTATTTTGTGGTCTGCCATATTTTTCTTGCCTGACGTTTGCCTTAATTAATTCGAGAATGGACTTTTGGTAAAAGTGTTTGTCTTATCTGTATTTGATAAGGTTAGGAGTGGACACCTGTGCTGCTTGTAGTATGCAATTATTGAATAATTCCACTGCTTGGGTGACTTCAGAAATAGATGTATTTTGCAGTCAAGTAAGTCTTCTTACTCTCTAATGTGTGGCCAATTTGTTGTTTTGGTGTACAGTTTACAACTTTTTACAGTTACAAATTACAGCTTAACGGCATAATTACCCTGGCAGTGGTCCGAGGTTAAATAGTAACAGGAGTAGAATTTCAAATTAGAACCTGGTAGGTCTGCTTTCCTAACTACGAAGTAAACTAATTCTTGTTTCTTATTCGTGTTTGTAGGCCAGTAGGTTGGTTCACGGGTAGACGTTACACCGAGTTATAGTTAGGATTGATAAGTCTTGAACCACGTTTAATGTATTTCTCGTTATAATCTCATGCGGTAATAAATGCTATTGTTGAATTGTTCTTTATTCAATTTCTGGGTGCTTTAAGATGGTTTTAATTCATTTCTTTAAAGATTCTTTAAAGAATTAGAGAAAGAGATTTCTTTAAAGAAGAAGAAAGACAAGGACTCGTCTTACATCTGGAGAGATGCCATCGCGGTTGATATCTTGACAAATTTGGTTGGGATAATATAGACAACATAAAGAATTACTACATAAAGAAGCTGCCACTCACTCACTCCTCGATGCAAGAGGATAGGATCAGACTACTGATTTTGTACTTTGACGGTCATAGCAGCAGCGTCTTGCAGGCCGCTTTTGGTTTGGAAATTTGTAATGTAAATAATATATATTTTGGGGGCTACCCCTTTACAGAAGAACTGTCAGAAGTAAGCAAAGACGAAATCGTGATGGCAAATAATAATAATACAAATACTACTGCCAGGGTAATTATGCCGTTAAGCTGTAATTTGTAACTGTAAAAAGTTGTAAACTGTACACCAAAATAACAAATAATAATAAATAAATTTGTAAATCAAAATTTTTCATTTGCCCTCCCCGCGGAAATAAAAAAAAAGACCTTTCAGCACTTGTATGTATAGCCAATCGATTTGGCACCGTTGTAAGGACTCCAGAACAGACCAGGTCTCAATAGAGTCAAAATCCTTCTCATAGTCCAAAAATGCTAAGCACATGGGCGGATTATACTCTTCGGTATTCTGTATAATCTGCCACACTGTGTAAATGTGGTCTATGGTTCCGTACCCTCTTTGAAACCCAGCCTATTCCGGGGTCTGAAACTCATCAAGTCTACGCGTGAAGCGATTTGTGACGACCCTGGAAAACAGCTTACAGACATGGCTAAAGAATTAAAAATAGGTCTGTAGTTCTTCAAAAAGGTTTCGTCTCCTTTTTTAAAGAACATGCTGCTTTTAGTAGCTCCGTCGTAATTCCATCTTCCCCGGGGCTTTTCCATTTTTAAGCTACCCCAAAGCCATCACGATTTCGTCTTTGCTTACTTCTGACAGTTCTTCTGTAAAGGGGTAGCCCCCTTTACAAAAGAATAGTGGCTCTAGGATCCCTAGGGTCGAGTTGAGGACGAAGCGCTACTGATGTATATAATTTACCGTTGAAGTCTTGAACTTCCGTAAGAATCTCAAGCTTAGAAGCGACAACGTTTCCCTTTGAAGTGGTCAACTTCATCAGATGGCTTCGACCTAGTTGTTCAAAGAAAGTGCCATGCCCCTGAAATAGACGTAAATATAAGTGGGTAAATAAATGGTCAAAATCACAATGGTTGATTGTGATTGGCTAGGTGGTGGACCATTAGCTCCATCCTTTCCTACCTCACCCCGAATGACAACGCACGGAAACCCTACCTTTTTAAAAGATCACGCCATAATAACAGTAACTGCACTCTTCTAGTTAAATATTCATGATGAAACAAGTGCACCGATGCGAACTTTTAAAAAATATAAAGGACCGGTAAAGTAATCTGTGTTATAGTTATATAGTTATAAAATAGGTGTTCCAATTCGAAAAATGGCTTAGTCCACTTTTTCTCTTTTGCGCAATGACAAAAGTAAGTACAAATATATATTTTGAATCAAATTAATATAAAAATCATAATAACATTAAGTTTTCTTGCAAACAATTTTTATTATAAACATTACTCAACTACATACATAAACTACATTACTCAACGTATTTCATTTATTCCGATATATTGAATTATTTTTGTTTTTCAATTATTAGGTTATATTATTTTTATTATCTTTTGTATTATTGGTATTATTTCTAACCCACCAAACATATTTTCTGTTGTGTATGATTTTCAAAATTTACAAATTTTTAATTTATTGCCTACGCCTAATTTCTTGTTAACTTTTCTTTAAATTTACAACGATAGTCATTTATTTCATTTAATGTTTTGTAACTTTTTTTTTGTCATCTTAAATAAATATTTAATTTATTATTACTTATTATTGTTACATGATTTTAATCAAATAATTTATTAATTTAATGATTATTATATAAAGAGCAACTGACTGCATTAATATTATTTTAATGAGCATGCCGTGTACACACATGTTTAGGAATATAACCTAGCTTAAGTAAGTTCGTAATTTTAATGTATGTCATGATTATATTTTGTTTGTGTACCTAAATAAATAAATAAATTCGTGTTTTCGTTCATTTCCTAGCAAACGCCCTATAAATGAGGTGAAGAGGATCGCAACTTAACCACCAATTAAAAACTCCGGCAGACTTTAAGAATTATTTATTGTGACAAGTCAACAATGTTTACATTAGAGCGCACAGTAAAAATAGTTGAAATAATTAATTTATTCTGAATAAACAACAACAACAGCGCTTATATAGGCATTCCCCTCTCACGATGACCACCACGCGTGCTTGCCACTTTTGGGACCTCCTCCTAGGCGAAAACAAAAGCGATGCATGCGGCCATCTTGCTGGGGGTGTGGTCAAGCGTGTGACGTCGCTGCGAGGACAATAGATGCGCATGCGACCATATTGCCGAAGGGGCGTATCCATACGTGTGACGACATACATCAGACCACTGCAACATCACCTGATCCATGACGTAGTTGATCAGGTGATGTTTGTGCTGCGTTTAGACGCATTGTGCACTCGCCACACTACTCCCCCGCCGAGACCGTGACTACGGGCGATAGTAGTTTGGGAATCTGACCACTCTACCACTCCTGGTTTTACTGGCAGGGATGGCATCAGACTTCTCCTGAACTTTGATATTCTGGTCTGTCTGGTCCTCAGCGAGTATGTAAGCTGGTTTCAGTCTGTCTATGCTGATTCGCTGCGTTTTGCCTTGTACGTCGATGTCAAAGGTTTTCTCCTCGCGTCGCAGCACCCTGTATGGACCTGAATAAGGTGCTTGAAGGGGTTTCCGATGGGGACCCTGCCGGATAAATACGTGCGAGGTAAGCATAAGGTCTTTTGGTATGTAAAAAGTTTGATTAGAACTTGTGTGCCAAGATGATGGTTGTGGCCTTAATTTATTGACGTGTGTTCGGATTCTACCAATGAATTCGGTGATGTCCTCGATGGTTGGGGGTGCTGATGAGAAGAACTGTCCAGGTAACCGCAGTGGTTCCCCGTAGACAAGTTCGGCCGTTGAAGCTTTAATGTCATCCTTGAATGCGCTGCGTATACCTAGTAATACCCAAGGTAACACTTCTACCCAGTTCGGAGTAGAATGACAGGCAATTGCGGCTTTTAATTGACGGTGTAGTCTTTCTACCATACCATTAGCTGTCGGATGATATGCCGTTGTGGTATGATGGTTGGCACCGATGAGCTTGACCAGTTCTTTGAAAGCGCCCGACTCAAACTGCCGACCACGGTCAGTGGTGATGTGTTCGGGGCACCCGAACCGTGATATCCAACCACTGGAAAGGGCAGCAATGCAGCTTTCGGCGGTGATGTCTTGTAGTGGGTAGACTTCTGGCCACCTTGTGTAGCGGTCCACGATGGTTAGGCAGTACCTGTAACCTAAACATAAAGGTAAAGGACCTATCAAATCCAAGTGGATGTGTCGAAAACGTGCGGAAGGGCTTTCGAAGGCTTGTAGCGGAGCTTGAGTGTGTCTGGTCACTTTGCTTTGCTGACATTGTTGACACTCCTTTACCCATTGTCGACAGTCTTTGCGGATACCAGGCCAAATGTAGCGCTCTGTAACTAACTTGACCGTAGGCTTGGCTCCTGGATGGCTTAAATTGTGGAGCGAATCGAATACCTGCTTGCGATATGAAGGTGTGATGAATGGTCGAGGATTACTTTGAGAGACATCGCAGTATACCAGAAGAGCTGGCTCTGACTCTAATCGTATTTTCTTCAACCTAAGCGCAGACCCATTTTTCAGCAGGTCCTGTAGCTCGCTGTCCGCCTCTTGTGCTTTGACCAGGGAGTGGTAATCTAAGGGTATAGAAACTGCCTCGATACGCGAAAGGGCATCTGCAACAATATTTTCTTTACCAGCTATATATCTGAAGTCTGTGGTGAATTGGCTTATAAAGTCCAAGTAGCGAAACTGGCGTGGCGAACTGTTCTCTCGGTGATTAGCAAAGACAAACGTAAGTGGTTTATGGTCCGTGATGATACAAAATGTCCGAGCTTCCACCATAAATCTGAAATGTCTAATTGCGTCATACACTGCCAATAACTCTCGGTCATATGGGCTGTACTTTTTCTGTGATGGACTTAGCTTCCTCGAAAAGAATGCTAAGGGTTGCCATTCATTGTTCTTGAACTGTTGCAGCACAGCCCCTATTGCTGTATCTGAAGCGTCCGTCTGTATGGACAGTTCTGCTTGGGGATCTGGGTGGACCAAAAGCGTAGCTTCTGAAAGTTGCTTTTTAGACAGTTCGAAAGACTCTAATAGGGCAGGCGTCATGTTAATAGGCTGCGATCCCTTCGTTTTAGGCCCAACGAGGAGTTGGTTGAGCGGTGCCTGAACTTTTGCAGCATTAGGTATAAAACGGCGATAAAAATTGATCATACCTAAAAATCTTCGTAATTCTTTTAGCGTCTTGGGTACCGGGAAGTTCTGAATGGCTTCAACCTTCGATTCTAACGGCTGTATTCCTGCTGCTGACACGTTGTGGCCCAGGAACTGGACTTGCGTTTTGCCGAAAGTACATTTGTTGGTATTTATTAGAACTCCATATTCTGCTAGTCTTTGGAACAACAACTTGAGATGCTCTTGATGAAGGGTACTGCTGCTGCTGAAGACTAGAATGTCATCCAGGTACCCATAACAAAAATCTAAGCCCCGCAGTACCTCGTCCATGAATCTTTGAAAGGTCTGTGCGGCGTTACGAAGACCGAACGTCATGAACGGGAATTCGTAAAGCCCGAAAGGAGTGGCGATAGCGGTTTTCGGAATGTCGTCTTCGTATACTGGTATCTGATGATAAGCTTTAACCAGGTCTATGGTTGAAAAGACCTTACTGCCTGTCAACTGGCACGTAAAATCATGCAAGTGCCTGATAGGGTACTTATCGGGAATTGTACGGGCGTTTAGGGCTCTGTAATCGCCGCACGGTCGCCACCCGTCGTTTTTCTTCTTAGTTAAATGTAACGGTGATGACCATGGGCTGTCAGATCTTCTTGCTGTGCCACTCTGTAACATCTCATCGAACTCTTGCTTAGCAATTTTTAGTCTTTCCGGGTCTAACCGTCGCGGGCGGCTAGATACCGGTGGTCCATCGGTGGTACGGATATGGTGCACCGTAGAGTGTTTGGTGATGTGCGGCTTTCCAGCAGGGCGAGTGATTTCTGGGAATTCTCTAAGCAGGCGATGATAAGATGTATCTTCTAAAGTCGTACGGACTGAGGAAATTGTTTCCGTAGAACGTTGTTTCGGGAGTGCAACAGCAAGTGTGGTAACACCGTCAACGAGGCGCTGGTTGCGACAGTCGACTAGCAGGTTGTAGAAACTTAAAAAGTCGACGCCGATGATGGGCTTTGAGACGTCTGCTACGACGAAACGCCACGTGAAAGCGCGCCTAAGTCCTAGATCCAGCGTTAAGGGGAGGAAGCCATATGTGTAAATGATAGTCCCATTTGCAGCGAACAATTCGTATCCCATTTTGTTTCTAGGTTCCCGAACAGCGGATCTTGGAAAGACACAGAGGTCTGAACCGGTATCAACTAAATATTGCACTTTGGTCTTGCGATCCGTAATGAACAGGCGGCCCGAAATTGTAAGGCAGTCGTCTACCGCCACTACTGGCTGCCTTGAGAGTTTCCCATCTTCTTGTAGCTACACGGTTGAATACATTTGCGTGCGCGCTCGCCGAATCTATAATGGTACCAACAGTACGGGTAGTTATTTGTTTGTGAGCGGGAACGTGCGCGGGAATGTCGTCGCGATCTGTCTATGTCGAATCGTGAGCGGGATCGTGGCTGTCTTCGGTTAAGTTGCATGCTAAGTATCTCCATCTGCTTGCTCAGCTCAGCTACGGTCTGATTCAGGCTTTCGAAACTAGTACTTGGTACTCCTAGAGTGGAACTAGATGCACTGGCTACTTGCCCGGCTACTCGACCGGCTACTGGCACGGCTACTTGCTCGGACACTTGCAATGTTGCTGGAACGATTTCGTTGATACGGTCGGCAAGCTCTGCCATGTCTTCAAGGCTCATCTTCGTATGCTGCGCTGCTATACACGTCTGCAAATGCGTTGGGAGTCGACTTGACCAGATGGTACGGATAAAATCGGTTGGAACAGTTGGCCCAGCTAGGTGTTGTAGATGCCGTAAAAATTGTGTGGGCTTTCTATCACCGAGTTCCTCGTGCATTAGCAGTTGTTTTATTTTACGCTCTTGTGAAGCTGACAGCCTCCGTATTAATTCGGCTTTTAATTTGTCGTACCTGCCGGTGGAAGGTGGAGCTACGACCAGGTCCCTTATTTCCGCCGTGTGCTGTGGTTCCAGTTGCGCTAGTACGTAATAGAACTTCGTGGAGTCTTCTCGGATGCCGGACAGGGTGAATTGACCTTCGAGCTGTGCGAACCATAATTCTGGATCATCTGGGTTGAATACAGGTACTCTCACTCCAACTCGCATCGTTTCTCCAGTGGCCGGAAGGGCGGTAACAGCTGTGGCGTCACGTGATAATGGAGCGTCCGGCATTGACATCTTGAAAGGTCTTCTTCTTCTTCGTTCTTCAAACGTCGGGGTCACCAGTGAAGAGGATCGCAGCTTAACCACCAATTAAAAACTCCGGCAGACTTTAAGAATTATTTATTGTGACAAGTCAACAATGTTTACATTAGAGCGCACAGTAAAAATAGTTGAAATAATTAATTTATTCTGAATAAACAACAACAACAGCGCTTATATAGGCATTCCCCTCTCACGATGACCACCACGCGTGCTTGCCACTTTTGGGACCTCCTCCTAGGCGAAAACAAAAGCGATGCATGCGGCCATCTTGCTGGGGGTGTGGTCAAGCGTGTGACGTCGCTGCGAGGACAATAGATGCGCATGCGACCATATTGCCGAAGGGGCGTATCCATACGTGTGACGACATACATCAGACCACTGCAACATCACCTGATCCATGACGTAGTTGATCAGGTGATGTTTGTGCTGCGTTTAGACGCATTGTGCACTCGCCACAGAGGTATCTATTTTATCTCTATTCTCTATTAACGACAGTCAAATGAAAACAATCGGTCGACACTCCGGCACACGACTTTCCAACTAGAGTCTAGATCTAGAACCTGGGTACGATAATTATCGTACAATTACGATAATTGTAACAAACATCCGAGATAGCCCAGTGGTAAGAACGCGTGAATCTTAACCGAGGATCGTGGGTTCAAACCCGAGCAAGCATCACTGAATTTTAAGTGCTTAATTTGTGATTATAATTCATCTCATGCTTTACGGTGAAGGAAAACATCGTGAGGAAACTGCATGTGTCTAATTTCACTGAAATTCAGCCACACGTGTATTGCACCAACTCGCATTGAAGCAGCGTGGTGGAATAAGCTCCACACCTTCTCAAAAACGGAGAAGAGGCCTTTAGCCCAGCAGTGGGACATTCACAGGCTGTTACGAATACGATAATTTCATAACTACGTACGATGGTACACTACTAACGTACGTAGATTGTACGATATAAAATTTATATTAATATAATAGAAAAAAATCAACATAAATTCGTTAAATATCTTAATTCTAAATGTTTTACTCTGAATCATAATCCGCCTAAAATGATTTCCTTACTGGATCGTCGTACACTGCGAGATCAAAGTTTTTTATTTAAACTAATACACAACTTGAGTGAAGTCCATATCTTTTAAGCAAAATTTACTTTAGATGTAAAAAGGTGAACTCACTCAATAGTGCTTTATTCCACTTACCCTCCACTCAAACCAATTATGTCAAAACGAATTTATGTCGCTCTTGTAAGAGCTACAATAGGAAGTTTAATGACTAGGACATGTTTTCTTATACGCTCATTTTAAAAGAGAGTTAGTGTGCATCTGTCAATTTAGTCATTGTTTTTTTTAATATATGTATATTTTATTGTTTTGCTGTTTGTTAACTGTTCTTTATTGAATCTTCATAATTATTATACTAAATTGCTTGTTTACGGCCATTTATGAATTAGTTTTAAGTGAAAACTTGATTGGTGTGTGAACGAGTTAATTGTTGTATAATGTATGTGGAATTTATTGTATGTTTCCCAATTTTAATATAAATAAAAAAATAAAATTGCCATTATGATGTAAAATTTGATAATTACACTAACCAATAACAATTACAATTGTTTTTTACTGCCAGCGCCATCTATTTGCTCATTTCTTTCTTAGGAGCAATTGCAGCCGCTTCATGGCGCAATCCTTTCATTGGTTGCTACTGCCTGCCAATCAGCGATCGATATCGATATCTTGGTTTTGTAGACAGAGAACCTAATAGACCAAGGGGCAGTGAAACCGCGATTGAGACAGAGATAGTTTGTCAATGGTGCGTATAATGTTGCTATAGTAACTTCATTCCCTGTTTTGGGAGATAAATAATTTTCAGGATTTAATTAAAACAAAATGAGGTCATTAAATTTTACATTTAATTTAATTAATAAATTAACAGACTAAAACTATCTCTGTCTCAATCGCGGCTTCACGGCCCCTTGACCTATCAGTTTCTCTGTCTACGATTGAGTTAGAATTTTGAAAAATATGCTTGTTTTCAATTGTCTCTATCCTTTGAATAAATTATTAAATAAAAAAACCTACCTAACCTTATAATTATATTGCCTTTTAAGACTATGTTGCCAACTTGACAAAGAAAAGACTCAGTTGTTAAAAAATGAAAACAAAATCAATGTACATATGAGAAAACAAAATACATTAAATATTGTTCATATGTATCTATATTATTATATTATACTTTACTACTTGGCTTACACTATAAAGCAATATATTATTGTTTTTTTTTATGTATTATAATCATTATCCTGATGTACGATAATTTTGATTCATATACGATAATTTTACGGCCCTGGTACGATAACTGCCTGGCTTTAGGTTGAGAACACTGTTTAGAATATATAAAATAAAAATAGTCAATTGTGAAACGCGTTAGTGTGAGGTTGGCACGAACTGTATAATACTTAAAATAACGTGCAGATAGACGAAATTATAGGCGGATTATTGAGACAAATAAATAAATTATATGTAAAAAGCTATTGCTTACATTGAAATAATTAAATTCTAAGGAATCCTCGTGTTCTAAATCCGTAAGCAGTAAGTCCACACTTTATTAAATCTTATCTTTAGTTACAGTTAACCTCGATAAGTTTATCGAAAATTTAAAAAATAATTCTAATACTCATTTATTAACAATATTTTAACTTTGATTAAATTAAATTAACTGTAAATATAAAATTAATATTTGTAATTGACATATTTATTAAAACGGTATATGAAAAAGTACAAGGTGACTAAATTATATTTTTGTTATAAAATGATAACATTATTAATTATGGCTTGATATAACAATAATATATTAATGATTATATCAGGTCTTGTGAAATAATTAGTAAAATTATGAAAAGTTTATATTATTTTGCAAGTCATTGGATTTTCAAAAGTACTTATTAGTACTACTACTACCACAAAAACAATGCATTTGCAATATATTTTAAACAATAAAACTGATATTTTTTTTTTATTTAGATAGCAATGTTAAAAACCTCTTTAATTTGATTTTAGCTCATCTCAGCATGGCTCATTCATCTGGATCAAAAGGAAATTTAAAAAGTGGTTTAATAGACTTCACAGCTGGGTCATTAGGTAATTATGTAATAATGTAACAAACTGATGTTATTATTGATAAATTAATGTTTATCATCTCTTAGTTAATGAATGGTTAATATTTAATAGGTGGGATAGCAGTTGTGTATGTTGGACAGCCTCTGGATACAGTGAAAGTAAAAATGCAAACATTTCCTCATCTTTACAAAGGAATGTTTCATTGCCTAAAACAAACTCTCCGTAATGATGGTATAATAAGAGGGCTGTATGCAGGAACAACACCCGCAATAATGGCAAATGTTGCTGAGAATTCTGTATTATTTGCAGCATATGGTTATTGTCAAAAATTTGTGTGTAATGTGATGGGAATGGAGGTAATAATACTTAAATAATAAAAATATTAATATGTTAAAATATTTCATTAAATAATAACTTTTCCAGAGTGTCGATGAACTGTCAATGGTGGGCAATGCATCAGCGGGTTTCCTGGCAGCTTTTTTCTCTTCTTTTACACTGTGCCCAACAGAGTTAATCAAGTGTCAACTGCAGGCAATGAGAGAAGTTAACATCCAAGGCTCACAAACAGCTGTATGATGACTCTCCTTTGGGTATTTCGTTAAATATATTTCATTAATAGTTTATTTTTTCTATCAATATAATCATTATATTGTGTTGTTCTCTTCACTCATAACATGTTAATAATGATATAGTTGCATCATCTAACATCTATAAATGTTCTGGACATAGGTTAGATCAGTGATACTCTACTTTTTTCGGGACGTCACGGTAGTATGCGCAAGCGATCCCGTGGCGTCCCCCGAAAAGACGGTGAGGGTATCGCTGGTTTTTTGGTGGGTATTCCGGCGCCTTCAGCGGCGGCGAGCCCCACATACCTCCCCACTTCAAGTGGGGGAAACGCATAAATGCGTTTTTCCAGCGGGAAAAAAAAAAAAAAAAAAAAGTGATACTCTACTTTTTATTTATAGGGGTCACAAAATTTGTTTTCGGGATTGTTACAAATATAATTTAATTAAACATTTATCAATCATTTCATGATGTTTTAAACAGTCATTACCACCAGTAATTTAATTCTAATGATTTAGTTGATAAAAAGACCTTTGAAGTTTAAAATACAGTCGACAATACAGTAAAAGCAGGCGGGCCAACCAGAAAAGCCCGGTGGGCTACAGATTGAGTACATCTACATTAGATGATGCAACTAATATAAATCACCTATTTCATCATTCTATGTCAGTTTACATAACAATCATTCACTTTTTCCAATCATGTTTGTAACAAAGAAAGACAGAAAGCTTATATACTTTTTACTTTGCAATAATTATACTGTCATTACCTTATACTATTAATTTTAACCATAAGTAGTTTTATATTAAAAATAAAGTGTTACGATTATGTAAAAACATTATTAAACTATATATACTTTTTTATTATATATAATTAAAAATTAAATAGTTTGAATAGCTTTGATGTAAACAATAATAAAAATGCAATTATTTTACACTTTTGGCCAATAAACAATATGCTTTTTAACTTCAAGTACAGTTTAGAGAAAGAAGTTTTTTTTTAAATATCTATTATGTTTTTAGGTAAAGATAACTCCACTACAGTTGACTCAACAAATATTCAAACAATATGGAATACAAGGTTTATTTCGAGGTCTTGTACCAACAATCATGAGGGAAATGCCAGGCTACTTCTTCTTTTTTGGTGGATATGAAGGTATAAAATAATTTAATATTAGCTAATATTTATGGTTTTGTGCTTAAGTCCTATAAAGTAAAATTTTTATACTTTTTAACATTGAGCTTGATACATAAAAAAATATATGTATAATTTTTTTTTTATTTCACGATTAAAACATGCAAAAACATTTTAAGAAGAAATATTTATTTCTGTACCCATTAAATTTTTCAGGCACAAGAGAATTATTAGCAAAACCCGGTCAATCAAAGGATGAAATAGGTTTTGTAAAGACTATGATATCCGGTGCAGTTGGAGGATTAGTTTTGTGGACAATTATTTTCCCATCTGATGTTATTAAATCAAGAATACAAATATCAAATAAAAGTCAGAAATTCCTTACTGTTGGTTTGGATATTGTTCAAAAAGAAGGTTTGTTATTTACTATTTTAACCAAGTTGCTACAATTGTATATTCTTATGCTATAAACATACATAAGTTATATTTACTAATAAATCTTCACTTGTTCGATACAGGAGTGCTGGCACTTTACAATGGTCTCAAGCCAACTTTAGTAAGAACGATACCAGCAACAGCTGTTCTATTCGTTGTATATGAATATTCAAAGAAATTTATGTACCAGTCCTTTGGGGATTAAGTTAAGGCTAAGAGATGTTTAGAGGAGGCCTTTAGCCCAGCAGTGGGACATTCACAGGCTGTTACGGTTTACAGTTATGGTTTAAGAGATGTTTAATATTTACTTTAAAATATAATAATAAAACAATTATTTCATTAAGTGGCATTTTAAATACATATGTTGCCCTTATTTCTTATTAAAACAAATAAAATAATGTCAATCATTCAAGGTTACAATAAGATAAGAATTAAATCCGTGACTTATGTATTATCTAGTATTATAATTGTATTCGTATTGCTAGTTTCTGTGTTGTTTTCCTTTTTTAATAAATAATCGTTTAATTTGCGTCGCATTTTTTATTATAAATACTATTATAATTAACGCGTAAAATTGAAAAAGCCACTAATATCAATACCAAATTAGATCTTATATTGAAGTGTCTAAAAAAGTCAGACACCACTAAATGTTTTTTTTTTTCTCTTTTAAAATAGATTGTAATGGAAAAAGATGTATTTCTTGCAATAAAATTAAAGATTCACAATCTGATAACTCAATCTTTGTCTGGTAACTTTTGGAACTACAATTCAGGATTTTTTAATTCAAGGCTGTTTTTCGCTACATAAATAGACGTTTTATTTTAGTCTGCACTACAATATATTATATCTTCAAAGAATAGGGCTCGATTAAGCATCGGTTTCTAGGCAAAAGCTTTGTTTTTGCGTCTAGTAGGTAAGATACAATTAATTGTTTTTTATTATTTACTGGTTTATGCTGCCGACTACCTGCTGCTAAGAATTTATTGCCAGAAATATCCATTACTATACTGCCCGAAGTAGGACGCAGGATCTTCAGGCTGCAGTCATCATGTATACAAATAATCCTCATTAAAATAGCTAACTACTATGGCCAATATCGTTGTTTCCATGTTCTATCCGAAAATATTTAGTTATATACTTAGTACTTGCCCATTAATATTGTGCTATTGCACGAACACCTAGGTGAATATGTTTGTGGAGTTATTATATCTAATAAGTATTTACGTAATACGTTGATTTTTATTTTTTAAATGTTTTAAATGTCAATATCTAGACCAATGAATATCGTGATTACATATACCTTCTATCGGTATCTAGAAAAGTACTCATGTTGCAGGATATTATTGTTGAATTAGTAAAACATTCATTTTAACACATCTTTAAGCTAATTGTGACAGTCATTGTTTACTAGTAATATAACTGGTATATTAACCTTAAACAGTTCGTAAATGACGAGTGACAATTATCAAATACAAAATATATTAAGCTACACAAGAAAATCTTACAAGAAAAATCAAAATGGGACGTCCTTACATGCGTTCTCAAGTGATAGAAGAGAAGATGTCAATGACGAATTGCTTGAATCGCCAAGAAGCGATAGAGTGACTGCAGATACTGCAAGTTGTAGTTGCGATTTAGATACAGAAGTTGAAATTGCTAACATTCTTCGCAAAAAATATCCTGTTATTGCATTGGCTCAACAGCAATTCCAACGGATTTTGGACGAAACTGATAAGTTGCTTTGTGATAATACTCAGTGTTGCAGGTACATCAACTCAATTTACTTTATGGGCAATGCTAAAAGCATTTTATTGGTTTTGGTGGTGGGAGGATTAATGAGACTTCGAAAACTATAGGTAAATCTGCAACCAATGGTACTCACCATAAAGGGTGAACGACCTGGTTGCCTGGGCCTAAGTTGCTCACTCTCCTTTCAATCGTAACATACTCACCTCGTTCATCACCTTACAAATGCGGTTTTTTATCAAACGGGTTACAGAATTAATTTGGCATCAAATGCATTAAGTGGGTTAGGTTTGGGTCACAATTTACTTTCCCTCGAGTAATCAATATTGCTATAAATATAAAATATTTATCTTGTGATTTGCAGGGCCGTATTTAACCTATAGCCCCTGGGCACATAAGAATCCCGGAGACCTATGTAGATAAGAGTAAATAACGAGCAAAATTGTAAAAAATATCTCATTTTTGCCTTACCTGACTTAAATATGCTAATTAGATAATTATTATTATCATTTTATGTATTTTGATGGTTGGCAAATTGAATTACTTTCAATCAAGAAATCTACAGACATAATACTAATGTTTCATAAGTTTAGGACTTGAAAACGTATTGTAAATCGTACTGCAATTTAATTATTTTCTCATTAAATCGTTTACTAATAATGCCTAGAACAGCGACGGCTGCAAATAACTATTATATTAAGGGCATGCCGGGACCCTTTCAATCGTGGGGCCCTGAGCACTTACTTGCCTAGTGTCCAATAGAGAAGACGGGCCTGCCTATTAGACATCTTGATCTAATATTCTAAGATTTTTCTTTTTTTTTATTTCAACTTTCCCTTTAAAATTTACAATTTAAATTAGTTGTTTTTTATTAAGCTTTATATTTTATTGTAACTTTTAAATTGAGGAAGTATTAAATCAGATAATTATCAGTTTAACGGCCAATTAAAACAATACCAACAACAATGATTTCTGGAAAACAGGACAATTAGATAATTGTACCTAAAAGTACATTCGAAATTAAAAGATTGCTAAGATTGTAGATTAACCCGCAAATTTTAAGCAAATCACACCTATTAAGTTTTGTTTATCCGCCAAATTTTAGTGAAGCAGGATGTCGAAAACTCCACATTTTTTCTCCTCAAAAGAGAGCTACAATACTGAGTAAATATTTACTATATAAGATAGTAAATACCATATATTTACTATATGACTGCGCTTAAGACTATTTTGTATTTTTTTAGGTCAAAACATGATTATTTCCTTATATGTAAAGAATTATTATGGAAACAAAATAAATGCCAATGTATGCTTATAATTGTCATAATATTCACTTTTCTCATCGGCCTTATACTCGGCGCAGCTTCGTGTGGAACAAACCTTCGAAAATTTAATAGTCCTATACTTACATGTATTGATAATTTATTCATACCTGAGACGCATTCAGCCCATGATGATTCATTTAGTGCTATTGTTTGAAATAAAAAATCTGTAACTTGTAGATATTAATATAATAAATTAATTTTAATAAATAAATTATAATTCGTAATATACATGTAATTTATATTTAGTGTTATTATTGGATTAATGGACAAAAACTTTCTTCCTCGTAATAAATCCAGAATGATAGACGCATTTGAATATTACATAGGTACATACAATATTATTTTACCTAACTAAAATCTATTTATTCAAATTTTCCAGCCCACAGCCTATGCTCATCTCGACAGACTAAGCATCGTCAGTGCTTACTTACAACAACAATAATATATATATATATATTAGATAATAATACATATATCTACTAGGCCTAACTAAAAAATTAAGCCCTACCAGCTTTGAGCAAACCCGTCTGGGTAGGTTGATCCCCCCTCGTCAGATGTTCTACCGCTAAACAGCTATACTTAGTGTTGTTGTGTTCCGGTTTGAAGGGCGAATGAGCCACTGTAACTGCAGGCACAAGGGACATAACATCTTGGTTCCTAAGGTTAGTGGCGCATTAGCAATATAAGAAATGGTTCATATTTCTTATATCGTCAATGTCTATGGGCAGTGGGGATCACTTACCATCAGGTGGCCCATATGCTCGTCCACCTTCCTATTCTATAAAAAAAAAAAAACTTCAGGTTGTCCATTTGCCAGTCTGCCTACCTATAAGATGATGTATATGTATGCAGGCACATAGTAATAAGTCTGGAATTATCAATGTTGTTTGAGATTTATGCAACTACATTATAGTGACAAGAGAAATTGAATTGAAATTAAAACATTATTAAATGATAAAATTGAGTGTTATGGGCATTATATATAATATAATTGATGAACACATCATGTTTTAGTAATGATTTGTTAAATGACAAAAGGGTAATAAAAAAAGAAACAAAATAACATATTTAACAATATTGTTATATGTTGAAACAATATCGTTTTTATGTATTAAAAGCTTACTGCTGCTATATTAAATAAGAACATAATGTAACTTGTTAATTAAAATCATGTGTTTTAAATATTGCTTGTCTTTTGTTTTGAACAATATTTAATTTTTTTTGCATTCACATACATAAAATACGTGTTTTAGAAATATAATACATTAACATATTTAGAATGAATAAATTGCATTATTATTAACACTTGGACTGCTATCTCGATTTGCAGTGTTAGCAATGCAAATCATAATTTGCAATGTTTAGGTGGCATCGCCAGCACTGTTAAAACTGAAATTAATGAACATGTGTAAAGGTAAATTGTATATAGTTTTGCCTATGCTTGTAGGATATTAAAATAATTGTTGAAATATTTTTTTACTAGATGTCTAAATGTATATATGATTTTCCTCAGTATAGAATCAAGGGTAACCTACACCTAAATCTGATAGGGACGTTTGTAGTGTGTGTGTGTGGCATTACATAAAACACTGTAAATATTATGGTTTTGTCAACTGTGCTACTTCAATAATGATGACCTAGTCATGTCATTCTCTTTAATCTGAAATATAATTTTAAACAGAAAATATGGCAAATTTCTAAGTAAATAATCATTCAAAATTACTTGTACTTTGGATACAAAATAATAAAAAATTACAATTACACATCTGGTTGTTGGTACGAAATGCCTCACTTCGATTCATGTAATGAAATGTTTTAATATTTCTTGTTTGTTTTTGTGATAAAGTTCGAAAAATGCTTTTCAATATAACCTCAATCAAAGGCAAGTTGCGACAATGAAAACATAGTGACTTACCTTATTATGCATTAATACAATTAATAAATAAAAACTTCATTTAAAACATATATTTTAAATTACACCAAATCACAAGCTTTTCTAGCCATAAAGCCTTAATTATTATTAAAGATTTTAACTAAAAACTAAATGTACACACAACATTGATCACTTCTCTACATATTATATGAAACCTGAAACTTAAATAGATTACATGAGTAGGTATGAAGCACCTATATTCATTGGAAATACATTTATTTTTGTCATGCGATTAAGTTAATGAGAAAGATACTGTAGTAATTTATGATTTTATATTTACTGAAATATTTTGTAGATAAATAAATGTTGTTTTAACAGCATCATAAGGAAATGGTCAAAAGTTTAAACTTAAATTTCTCCTAGATGGATCGAGACTTAGACTTTAGTTAAAATCTACATTTTACTTTTCCTCACACCATTCATTTTCTTTGCGAACTTGTTCTTCTTCAGCTGCTGTGAAATCATTTTTAATGTTGAAGGTTTTACGAATTTCTTCAGGTGTCTTACCCTTAATCATATTCGCTACTGTCTTGCAAGTGACATCTAAAAGCCCTTTTATATCTAAATAGTTAGCCGCCAAAATTAATTCGAATAAAGTACCCTGATCAACTTTCAAAAAATCTGCATCCCAAGACGAAATATCATCGGTACGCTTTTCTTTGTTCTCGTCATCTTCTGGTATAGGAGGATCATCTTTATGGTAAGTTGCCCACTGAATTACTTTCTTTAAAATTGCAGAATTTACGTTGGGTAAAGGAACTATTTCCTCCTCGTCATCGTCCATACCCAAATCTTCTAACATAGTTTTGATTGTAACCGAACATTTGGCGATTTCCACATCAACATCAAATATTTCATTATCTGACGACTGCAATTTAATGTTTGGCATCTGGAAAAGCGTAAATAAAATGCATAAAATTTTCCTCGCAAGACGCCATCTTATTCATAAAAATAGTTGTATATAGCTCACCTTTTTATGTTTAGTATAGAAGAAAAATCACAAAACTGATATCGCAAACGAATTTATTACCCCACTTCTGTAATAACTCGTTAATTTCTAACTCTTGACAAACCAATTTTTAATGTGCGAATTCCGATATTCAGTGTCATGTAATGGAAACTACGATATCAAAGAGTATATAAACTTCCTACAGAAGAAATATTTTGCGGTATGAAATTAAATAGACAGGTACTGACTAGTACAACTGACACAATGAATGCTATTGGGGCATAGATAAAACATGATAGGTAACGGCAACCGGGGTGAATAGGGAAAAATTTGCCATAGTACATATCATATTACTTTAGAAAACACTTAATAATATTTTAATAATAAATATAATTCCTTTTTAATTAAAAAAAAAACGATATAGATGACTGTGTAGCTCAATGCTACACAACAAATATATAGCCCATAAATAATAATTAAAGCAACTCCTACGTTTGACAATAATGGCAATTAGCGACCCTGGTAGAGAGAATGATTGCTCACCGTGTAGCAAAGTAAAGTAAATTAAAGTGGTTTTTTTTTAGAATTTAATTTCTCTTATTTACAATCTTGACCGTCTTGCACTGAATTTTAAAATAAACATTTATAGAATAAGTTTTTTTGCCTACATGGACGTTGTTTATGGTTTATGAAGCATGGTTCTAATTGAGTTGCAACAACACATAAGAATCATAAATTTTACGAATCTTAGACATTTATGTAAACGTTATACTATGGTAGCGGCAACTACAGATATTTTTCTATAAAAAATAGGCGAAGGAAAAACGACAAGAGATTATGAGACGAGAGAATAGGTAAAAGAGCAAATAACCCTTACCGTTGTGGTGTACCGGCAAGCGGATTAAAACAATATTAACTGGCCAAGCAATAATTCGGTTGCATATTTACGCGCCGTTTTAGTAATAACTAAACGTATTATAAGTAACTATTACTATAAAATGTAATGATTGTATACTCTTTGTTGCGAAGAAAAAGGCTTAACGGCCCTTTCTTTTATTAATGTAATAAAGATGAATAAATATTTAAAATAAAGATACTAAAAATAAAGAAAGTGATATAGAGAGATAAAATAATGTCAAGCTAAATTATTTTAAACTGGTACCTATCATCACTACTGAGGGAAGAAATATGTAATAACCATCAAATTATTTTTAAATTTGTCACTCAATAAACTGTCGTATCTATACAGTTACTTGGGTTACATTATTGCAATTTTTGTATTTTTTTTTAATACGAGAAGAATATGTGGATTACAAAGACTTAGATCTAGGTTCTCGTTTAGAAGTTTTCACAGAGTAAAAAATATGAGATGTATAAAAAAAACTAACTGGAGTGCATAAGTCTTCAAGACCGACCACGCATCAGCAAAAATGCTCCACTTACCATCAGATGAACGTTCTGCTCTTTTATCCTCTTTCTTTTTTTTTTTTAAATCGTGAAAATCTCTTGACTTAGTCACCTCAACAATATCAATGTATTAACTGGACCAATCTAAATGATCTCAATATCTTCGTTTGACCTCGGAGCAAAATAAATTCGATGGTGTTATTTGATGGTTTGAAGGGCGAATGAGCCACTGTAACTGCAGGCACAAGGGACATAACATCTTGGTTCCTAAGGTTAGTGGCGCATTAGCAATATAAGAAATGGTTCATATTTCTTATATCGTCAATGTCTATGGGCAGTGGGGATCACTTACCATCAGGTGGCCCATATGCTCGTCCACCTTCCTATTCTATAAAAAAAAAAAAACTTCAGGTTGTCCATTTGCCAGTCTGCCTACCTATAAGATGATGTATATGTATGCAGGCACATAGTAATAAGTCTGGAATTATCAATGTTGTTTGAGATTTATGCAACTACATTATAGTGACAAGAGAAATTGAATTGAAATTAAAACATTATTAAATGATAAAATTGAGTGTTATGGGCATTATATATAATATAATTGATGAACACATCATGTTTTAGTAATGATTTGTTAAATGACAAAAGGGTAATAAAAAAAGAAACAAAATAACATATTTAACAATATTGTTATATGTTGAAACAATATCGTTTTTATGTATTAAAAGCTTACTGCTGCTATATTAAATAAGAACATAATGTAACTTGTTAATTAAAATCATGTGTTTTAAATATTGCTTGTCTTTTGTTTTGAACAATATTTAATTTTTTTTGCATTCACATACATAAAATACGTGTTTTAGAAATATAATACATTAACATATTTAGAATGAATAAATTGCATTATTATTAACACTTGGACTGCTATCTCGATTTGCAGTGTTAGCAATGCAAATCATAATTTGCAATGTTTAGGTGGCATCGCCAGCACTGTTAAAACTGAAATTAATGAACATGTGTAAAGGTAAATTGTATATAGTTTTGCCTATGCTTGTAGGATATTAAAATAATTGTTGAAATATTTTTTTACTAGATGTCTAAATGTATATATGATTTTCCTCAGTATAGAATCAAGGGTAACCTACACCTAAATCTGATAGGGACGTTTGTAGTGTGTGTGTGTGGCATTACATAAAACACTGTAAATATTATGGTTTTGTCAACTGTGCTACTTCAATAATGATGACCTAGTCATGTCATTCTCTTTAATCTGAAATATAATTTTAAACAGAAAATATGGCAAATTTCTAAGTAAATAATCATTCAAAATTACTTGTACTTTGGATACAAAATAATAAAAAATTACAATTACACATCTGGTTGTTGGTACGAAATGCCTCACTTCGATTCATGAAGTGAATATCGATTCAGAAGAATATGTGGATTACAAAGACTTAGATCTAGGTTCTCGTTTAGAAGTTTTCACAGAGTAAAAAATATGAGATGTATAAAAAAAACTAACTGGAGTGCATAAGTCTTCAAGACCGACCACGCATCAGCAAAAATGCTCCACTTACCATCAGATGAACGTTCTGCTCTTTTATCCTCTTTCTTTTTTTTTTTTAAATCGTGAAAATCTCTTGACTTAGTCACCTCAACAATATCAATGTATTAACTGGACCAATCTAAATGATCTCAATATCTTCGTTTGACCTCGGAGCAAAATAAATTCGATGGTGTTATCTTAAAAACCATTTATAATATATATATATAACCATACGCTTCAATATTGCGAAAAAAAAACAAAATGGCCACCACTGCAAAAATGTTTTCCTATTTATATCAGTTAAAAATTAAGTTATTCGTATTTAAAAAAGTTTAAAACAGATTCTGCACAGAGAAGGTTAATACATCTTTTAATGTAAGATTAACCGTTTCCTCATTGTTATATTTTAATAAATAAAAAAATAATGTCTAAGCAGGTATGAGGGTTTTAAGTTATAGATATTTTTTTCAAAATTAAGATTATGAGACAAGCTGTTTGGTTTTTTTTTCTAATGTAAGATTTTGTGGTGTATAATTTTACATTTATATTAAGCACATATATGTTGATGTTGTCATTCCAAAATATACCCAATACATGCCATTTTTAAGCGATTTTATTTAGTTTATATCTTTAGGTTTTATATATCTTAACAACGATTAAAAGTTTTTTAAGGTTGTTCACGTGGCCAATCGATAAGCAGTACTATATATGTATATCAGATTGTAACTAATTTACCTATAAGGAAGGTAAATAGAACATTTATGACGAAATATGATGATGACTTTTTGGTGTTAACAAACAAAATGTTGGTTGATGTTTGTATAATAAGACTCGTATCATAATTTAATTTGCATTCCATATATTTTAGTATAATATTTATGTAAATATAGAAGAGTAAACATGTATTTTATAATTTTTTTTAAAAACCTATATAAGTATATAGTAAGTAATCAAATATATTGTTTAAAAAATACACATTCGAAATAATATAACTATCACATACAAATTGCATTTGTGCTAACATTTAAAAAATTGGCACACATTAGATGAGTTTCAGCACATACAATATAAAGATCTTAAAAATTTTTAAGTACATAGGAACAGAATGAGAAGATATTATCTAATATAAAAGCTTTATATACATTTAAAAAAAACATTAAATTCGAAGTTTTTGTGTACTTATAAATTATGTTTTAACAAAAACCTTATAATAAAATAATATTCGAGAAGGTACATTGTTTTATTTAACTTGAAATAGCTTCAAATATTTTTTAGTATTGAAATTGGACACTATAGTTTTATCTAAAATAGTTTTAATCATATAAACGACGATCAAATCTAAAGAAAAAGTTGTAATGGACCATTAATAAAATTAGTAAACTTTTTAATAAAAAGCTTTTTACCTCAAAAACTTACAAAGTCGAGTACAATTATTACACTTGTAATAGTGCTGGTGCACCAAAAGTTGTGCAAAACATCAGATTAATAGTTTTTATAGAATTAATCTAAAATTAATTTGCAAGATTTTAAGCCCATAGATTAATATAAATAATTATTATATATAAATAGGTAATATTAAATAAAAGTTTGTAACAACAATTATCGTATTATAGCAGGGTATAGTTTTATATAAGTCGCAATTCACTTGTAACATTACAATTGCACAGAATTTTGTCAATGTCTCAATTATGAATAAAAGTATGCCGGTTCTAAGAAATTAACTCATGAGCGAACTGGTGCATCGTATCGTTACTCATAAGTAATAACAATACGGTGGTTTTTTGAGTGTCGTTTGCGTATTAGCTAACCTCATACAAATCATTTATTTTATTACACTTATCATTCAGATAAATCAAAGATAGATAAACTTTCAGTAATCGAACCAATGAATACTCGAAGGGTGTCCTGAAACTTACGATTCCTCTGGATCCGCCACTGAGGTGTAGCCAGGTAAGGAAAAGTGGACCACTACATCGGTATTCGTTTTAAAAATATTCAATGATTCCCATATCTATCAGATTTTGCAGATTAACTAATTGCGTGGGACATATAAAAGTGCACAAATAAAGATGCACTCTCTATGCCTTCACTCTCATAATCCGATGCGCCACCACCACCAAGAGTTCAAAAGCGGGGCCAAAGGTATACGTACTTTCCGAGATACGGGAGTGTACACATTACGAACTTCCAGCGTACGGGCTGTTACTGAAATTCTGTACCAGAAAAACTCAATAACTTTTTATTGGCACGATCTGGACTCGGGATCTATGAGCTTATATCTAACCACTAGAGCAACGAGGCAGTCAATATAGTGAAAATATAATTTAACTGACATTGACCTGATATTGTGTGTAATTGAGACGATAGATTAAATCCAGTGCAATTGTTATGTTCCTAGTGTAATAATCATATCACAGCATTTAAAACAATCCGCAACATATAAAAATAAAAGCATGACTAGTGATACATACAAAGTTTTCTCTACGATTTAATATAATGATTCTTACGTCTAAATTATTTGGTTTTTATAATGTAAGTAACAAAACAGTAGAAATACAGTATCATTCTTCTTTATAACCTAAAATAGACTCCAAATGTAGTAATAAAGTAAATAAACAACTTTAACAATCAATAACCGTATATCTAAAATTGGTAAATAGAATTTTCCTATACAAAAAAATCTTAAAAAAGTAAACTTTCTTAGATATAAAATGAATCTTGTAAAACATCTTTCTAATGCATATGTGTTGCTTATAATTTTTCTTAATCTACGCAAGTTAGTTATTGGAGTAACCAAGCCTCTCTTTTAAACGAAAATAGATTTTAAGACTTGGTCTTAGTACCGTTAGAATCATAATTAAAAGCACAAGTATTAGGCATGTGTATCTTAATACTTCTCCGAATGACCACCATGCAGAAAAAGTGCCCAGTATTATTGTTATAGTACCCAAACAGATGGTAATAAGACCAAACGATGCGTGAACAATTTTTGTATATATTGGTGCAAGGTATTCTTTAAGTTTCAGACTGTAAAGTGCTCCTAATCCTCCGAGACTAGTGCAAATCATAAATATGAAAGAAGCTAATCCAAATTTTCCATGTAAAGATTGGAAATGTTGTTTGTCGTTGATAATTTTATTTGAAAGAATAATAAGAAATCCAATTAAAATAATTAGAACTGCAACTAATTGTAAGACCCAGTGACGAGCACTTCTGAGTCTAATGGGCATCCATTCAGTTGCCAAGTCTCCCGGAGTAACAGCATTCACAGCAGAAGTCATAATAATCAGCCACTGAAAATGAAATTACATTTATTTTATTAAAATATAAAATCAGTATAATTTAATTAAATTAAAATATTATTACAATACAATATAATTCGTAACTAAAATTGTCAAATACAATTCCAATTTGGAGTAGTTTCAGAAATAAAAAAACATTAATGAAAAAAAAGACAGCAAGCTATACGTGGTTTCGTTTTAAAACGTTCAAATTACAAGTTTTAAGTTACACTAGACTGCATTACATTAGATTTACTCTGTTGTAGATTGTCTGAAAAAGGCTAGTTTATTTTAATTTCAGTCAGTAATAGCCTGTTAATGTCCCACTGCTGGACTAAGGCCTCCTCTCTCTTTTGAGGAGAAGGCCTCTTTTCAGGAGCTTATTCCACCATGCTGCTCCAATGCGGGTTGGTATAATACACATGTGGAAGAATTTCAATGAAATTAGACACATGCAGGTTTCCTCACGATGTTTATTTCACAGTCAAGCACGAGATAAATTATAAACACAAATTAAGTACATGAAAATTTAGTGGTGCTTGCCCGGGTTTGAACCCACGATCATCGGTTAAGATTCACGCGTTCTAACCAATAGGCCATCTCGAAAATAGTGAATTTTTTCGAAACATAATTTTATTTTAGTTGTATACAGCGCAGCATAAATACACCCGTTCGGGGCGAGCTCTTAATCAACACTAAACACGCCCCAACGTGTAAATACGTCGCAAGCGCTTGCCGCAACCTTCTTTTGTTCTGTTTAAAAAATCGACACTGGCCCGGATCCGCAACAAGCTTTTGCAAGCTCATGCAAGCCAAGCCAAACACCCCTTTCACACGCTTGTGTTTGTGGACGTTTGTCGAGACTTGCCAAGCGTGTAAATGTAGCACTAGTTTTAAGTGGAGTTTCCACCGAATTCCTTCCCTAATTAAATTATTTAGTCATATATACATAATAAACCAAATACAAGTGATATTAGGGATAAAATTGCTCAGTTACGAAGATTAAGTATGACTGTACCGATTTAAATCGAACTCTGCGAGACAGATTACTTTGGTATCATTCGCATATAATATGAGGTAAATTTTATTTTGTTTGGTTTTTCCAGATCCATGCAAAAGCTATTGATACGATTGATAATTACTTAAATGAGACTAGACAAGAAGAACACTAGACCAACAATCACCAGCTAATTGCCAAAAAGTACTATTTTTGTAACATACATTATTTCATAAAATGCTTCTTAATAGCTAGGGCTTGTTTCTTTGCTAGAACATGAGATGGACGACGTTACCGTCCGACTTGTCATGATGACGTCAAAACTATGAACGAAGTATGAGCAATTATGATCATATAAATATTTAATTAAGATGCAACATTCATTATCTTCCCAATGCTAATAAAAACAGGCCAGACAATAAAATACCCGTTCAAATATTACTCCATCACCCAGCATGTTGAGTTGGGTTTTATTAAATTCCTATAATTATGAACAGGAATGTATGCAAGAGAAGAATATAGATAATGCTTTTACCAAAGATAATGAGATCATATGTAATCAGCTAGTTATATGAAAACCATGATGTTATAGTCATAAACTATAGCTTAGTGTAATGTAATATCTAGAGCTACATACTTTAAATGAATCAATTAGTCCAAAATAAATAAGATAAAATTTTAATTATTTATTTTTAAAATTATTGTTTTTATGCATTAATTTTTTTTTACGTGAATTTTAACCGATGACTGTAGGTTCAAACCCAGGCAAGCACCACTGAATTTTCATGTGCTTAATTTGTAATTATAATTCATCTCGTGCTTTACGGTGAAGGAAAACATTGTGAGGAAACCTGCATGTGTCTAATTTCACTGAAATTCTGCCACATGTGTATTCCACCAACCCGCACTGGATTGTGGCACCACAGAGTGGTGGAATAAGCTCCAAACCTTCTCCTCAAAAAGGGAGAGGAGGCCTTAGCCTAGTAGTGGGACATTCACAGGCTGTTACGATCTATAAATATATATTGTGTTGCTGACTTTTTTGCAGACATTTTGAAGACCTACAAATATCATTTATAGATGTGTTAAGTAACTGGTTTTTTTTTTCAATGCTCACTTTGAAAGGACACCTAACCAACAATTTTCTCTTTGACTACGTCAGCATATAAAGCTGTATCTCAAAAAATATGTAACCTGTTAACATACCATATAGCCTATGTTCTTCCAGAATGTATAAATTAAAATAATATGAAAGTTTCAAAGTTTTTTTATGAATTAAGAAAAACAAACAAACAAAATTTACCTCTATGAAATTTCAAATTTGAAATTCAATATGAATTTAAAATTATGATTAGTAGAGATTGGATTACATGAGACATGTGGAGTTATTGGATGGGCCTAATTCATTAAATGAATAGATTAGGTTCATACCAAACAGTAAGTTTTAAGCTTTTCAATGCTTGCAGGAAAGTGGGAAAAATTTGTGCAAATCTCAGCTACCTCTCATTATTCCACCAGAAAAATAGACGTGGCTGCTGAGTGTTCTCTAAAGGCTTTGATGTTAATATGAGTTTGACCGACAATAACATAATTCCCAAAGTAGCCTGCTAAAAATGATTGTAAATAGATATTAAGAATGGACTAAATATGCAAATGCATATAATCCCAATTTTTAATGTTTAATATGTCATATAAGGCATTAGACATATTATACAGTTTTGTTAGAATTCTCAACATATTTATATTTTTAAAATTATTAACTAACTACATATTAAAAATTATTACTATTAATCAAATACGACAACTTTTTTCACAGAAATTGAATAGTAAATGTGCTACCACACAGTATCTGGATGCTATTGTCGACTGCCCATTGATATGTGCATTGTGAAGCGCATTTTATTTTTGGCATTGTAATTTTCAACAACAAATCGAATTTAAGCAGATGTATCTACATCTTATGTTTTATAACATATTGTTAATGTCATGGTCCTAATTAGAAAGTTATTGATATCAATTATAAGTATAGCAATAGTTGGTCTTTATTTATAAAAAAAAAATTAACAGAGAATTTTTGAGTGTATGTATAAAAAATACATAGGATTTATAATAATAGTTGTCAATCTGCAAGTTTTACATAAGTAATCACGTTTAAAAACACTTACCCCTAAAGACATCAGCGTTGGATGAAATGAGAACAAAGATGCTCCATTCTTAAAACAGCAATAAAATATTATACCGGTAAACAAAAGAGCACATATGTTGCTGAAAACATTTAAGTAACTGGGTTTAGATTGATTATTTGCAGAAACAAGGTGAGATGTTTCCGATGTTCTTTCAACAGAAGACATTTCCGACAAATTTGTTGTGCTAGCACTAGGTATCTTCATCAAATTCTGCTTCTCTTATTAACCACCACCTTCCCAGTTCACACGATGTAGACTATAAATCGTAGACCGAAAACTCCATAAGCTTCCTACGAAACGGATTATCGGCCGGCCCGGCCGTGCGACTACCAATGGCCAATGTTATTAAAATTGATAATTGAGGACTGGATCACTAAGAAGTCTAAAATGTCTGATAAGGTGATACTGATAACAACATATGCCAACAATCACTGTTCAATACTAATAGTGTTCAAAATCAAGAAATCAATACTATAATGTGTTGCATGACTTAAAAAATATTTCTCAAAATATCCCAAAATTAAATAAATATAAATTATTTAAATTTGTTGTTTGTTTTATAAAGTAATGAACAATAAACATTTTGTAATAACACAAAGTCTACAACAAATCATTTCTATGATTTATCTAAATCAACTAATAAAATTTCAGGGAATATAAATTTTCAAATATTTTTACATTTTACTACATTTTATTGGTTTACTACACTTTATTACATTTTATTGGTTTTATAAAAATATCAGTTATTTTGTAAATTACAAGACATCGTCATCCAAAAAAAAAGTATTTCCATGAACAATTTTTTTTGTCTGTCCTTCTTTAACAATCTGGTAACAAAAGAGACAAAAATATTAGAGCAAGTTTCGACTTGTCTTGCAATTCTACAGGTTGTTGTCATTTTATTGTTATTTTGCGTTGCGATAGAAAATGATTTTCCTCGACACTCGCAGTCGCTAGTCGCCAGTCAGTGTTAGTTGTTCTTGTTCTTTGGAATTGCATTGATCGGTTAACTTTAAGCAAACAGTGATATTTTGCGTCTATTTCTACTTCAGTTTAAATAGTTGATATTAATGTGTTTCAGTAAAAATATCAATTATATACTTTTATTTTATGACTTTTAGAAGATTGGTGTTGTTTTACTAGAAAATATAGAAGATCCAGAAAAATATGATACGGTAAGTACATTTTAGTTAAAAAAATATACCTGCCTTCTATTTTTGACCAATGATTCATACGAAAACATCTTTTATTTTTACATATTTTTCGGAATTATTAGTTGGAAATTATGTTTATGCTTTTGGTTTATAGTTATTTGATTTAGAAAAATATTATTATTAAATTATATAGTTTAGGAATAACAACGTGTGAATAATGGGACAAAAAATAAAAATAATGTAAATATTTACATTTTATTGAAATCATAGGTAACTTTAATAAATATATTGTATTTTATATAAGTATCTTGTTTTTTATAGATATATTAAAAAATGTTAATCAACTTTAATATTCAATTAGGCTCATATATATTATTATATTATATGCATATTATAACTGTTTCCATCATTACTTTGCAAATTCAAATTCATTTATTTAATATAGAAGTGTTACACTTTGTTATTGATAGTCAAAATAAAAACTACCTCTGAATTTACAAGAGAAAAAAAATAAAGCTGCATAAAAAAGGAATTATTTAAAATGCTTTGATCCAATATATTTAAATTGTATATATGATATATTTAAGGAATACACAAACTTCATGTTTCAAAACAATTGTGTTTCTATAGGTATATAGTAGTACAGTTACCATTTTCATATGAATACAAGTAGCATAAAAACTTTACTAAAATATTTTTCTTACATTATTTATTATTTTTTATATATATACTTTGTCATACAAACTAATAAATTACATCACAAAAAGAATACAGATATTTTTAAAAAATACAAAATAAAAATAAAAAGAACAAAATACACATTACAAAGTAAACAATAATATTCTATTGTCTATTAATAAACATCTAGAAACGAAAAAATCTATCAAATATTAAAGTAATTGTTTAACCAAATTTAATAAATGATATATCTTAAAATTCTTATGTGAGATTGTAATGTTAACATTATTGCTTGCTATTTTATGTCAGTATTCATAGAAAATGAGTAATAAGAGTATAAATATATATTTAATATTACAAAATAGTATCTATTGTTGCATTGAAATGCCTCTTAAATCATAGCATATCGCATTTATACATATTATCTTGCTATATAGGTTTTCACTATGTCTTGATTTTAATTAAGTTGATACTTTAAATTATCACGTAAGCTGAATGTAACAAGAGTCCTTAAGGATGGTGCCTTAATATCTTAATAATATCATATAATATTTTTTATAACAAAAACAAAGTGCCACAACTGTAAAATTAAGTTCACAAGTTTCTTTTGTTTTATACTATTAGTGTCATTCTTGTTTTAGTTTTCTATATTTTTAAATAAATAATCATTTTTAGTTATGTTATATGTATAGTTATTAGCAAAACCTATCAGTTTCTATTAAAAAAAAGCAGATTTCAGAAGAAATGCATGTTTTACTTGATTATTTTTTTTCAATTGAGAAATAATTAGGCTAATGTAATCACCACTTAAAAAAAATAGTATTGTGAATTCCATTTAAATTTAGAAGATAATCAAAGCAAAAATGGTATTTCCAGATTCACACATTAGATTACGAAAGAGCGAAATTTACGCAACCATTCAAAATTTTATTATCACTTCTTAATCATTTTTGTAAAATGTCCGACAGTAGGATTATTATACACCACTTGATTATCTTATATGTAAATAATCTTCCGTTCCATGATATCTAGATACATTTATACAATTCAAAAATGTGTCTTGCTAAAGTATCGAGAATATTTTATCTGACGTTATCCTACGACGACGCCACGGCATTATTACTACCTACAAAAAGTAAAGTTATAAAACACATTCGTTTCATAAACAACGTAGATATATGTACGTATGTAAATATATAGTTATACGGAATATATTGAAAACAACACTACATATAAAATTAATGTAAATATCCATATAATTAATATTTAATTTATTTATTAAACAGTGAATTTAAAATTCAACGATTACATTTTATTATCGATAGTTAAACGGTTCGGAAAAGAAAATACCCTATCCCGAGAAGAACCGGCGAAAGTAACTCACCCGTTATTTTTTGTCAAGTTTTGTACCTAATTATATACAATTTTCAATAAAACAATGAAACAGCCAGGAGGCTATCTATCGTTTCATTCCCATGGGGTGCTATCATTCATGATGTCACGAATTATATAATAACCTTAGGCACGTAAACGTTCTTTTACATTTTTTTAAATTTAGCAACAGAGGCAATTTGATCGTTTTTTGGAATTTGCATCGGTTACCGTCGATATAATCTATGTGACTTATTACTTTTTAAATACCACGTTATAATATTATGAGCAAGTTTGGTAACGATGTGTGTGTTAGCATAAAAATTACTTATACTTAATAAAAATTACTTATGCTTCGCTATTTAAGTTGTCAGTGAGATTTCCTTATTTACAATTATTATCAGATTCACGAAGTTCACCTTCCAAAAAATAAATATTTTCAATCTATTCTCCAAATAAATTCTAAACTAATCGTTTCTCAACAAAAGGTTAGTAATTTAAAAAAATGGACTTTTTTCATTCCAAGTCAAAGTTTTATGATACCGAAATAAAATAAAATTAAAATTGTTTAACTCTAAAGGAATAAAAGCGAAGGAAAATAAAGCTAATGTCTGTCTTAATGAGTCCTTTCACAATAAAATGTATATAATGATAGGTGGGATTTCCTACACTAAGATAACCGAAGTTTGTCAATAATTCTTTCGCATATATATCATACGTCTAAAATAATCGTAGCTCGTATACAAATGAATTGGATTGAATATGGCACTACTCTTAAAATCTTTTTATATTATAAAGCTGAAGAGTTCGTAAGTCCTTCGATTGTACGATTCAAAAAAAAAAGGTTACCATTAATAGACTATATTATATATCACATCCAGCTACGGCCTTCGAATCGGAGCAATAATGTTTAAGCGGGTGAAAAAGTACGGAGCAGCTATTCTGTGATATAATTAACTTAATAAACATAATTTTATCTCATGTGTATATTAAATATATTAATGTGTGTAGGATGCATAATATTATAGTTTTAAACTCGACGTGAATTGACTAAGTACATTGTTAATTTCCAAGAAAAACTTAGATTTAAGTTTGAGCTTGATTTTTTGCCTTACGTACTTATAAATGATTGTGCTTGATACTTGATAGTGCTATAGCGAACTATTTCGTAGATATCTTCGAGTCATGCATAATTCTATGATTTTGTCATAGTTCTCCAGAAAAACTTCCGACTATGTCTCATAAAATGTTTATATTTAAACATAAATAGATCTAAATAACTATAGATAAGTTTTCTTTTAACATATTAGTATAATATATATCCATAATGTTTATACACTTATGATGTAATATTGCGTCATACCGCGCCATATAGTTGAAAGGCTCTCCTACATGTAGAACCAGAGCGATCGCGACTAATGGCTATAATATATTGATTCTTTTTTTTATTTTTTGTCTCGTTTTGATACCCTTACCAGGAACAGGTAATCCTTTATACGATGACTCATACACCTTAGTCGTTGGTCTCACTTGGTCTTGGTGAATGTCCACCGCGGGATTGAAAACCGGATTGCAGTTGTCTCTTTCACTGCACAAAATTATATGACGGTCCTAACACGATTCTTGTTGCTCCTTTGTTTTTTAAACACAAACTGTATAATCGAATACACTCAGAACTTCTATACAGTTTATGTTTTCTGTTGCACAAGTAAATCATTAATTAATTATTTACTTGTACAAATTCAGAGAGATTATTTTACTTAGAAAATTAAGATTAATTGTTGTGTATTTTGGCCTCCTACAACGTTCTATGTGATCATTTTTATTTTGATTCTCAAGGTTACCCACACGTGACGAGTGATTCACGTAATACCTGATTACACTGACAGATCAATATTATTATTTAAATTTAGAATACGGAATCGAATCGTTATTTAAATCAAATTATAAAAATACAGATCCTTTAGGAATATTTTTGCAATCACTTAAATGGTAGTAGCTAGTAGGTAGCTAGGTTATAATAATGTACCTATTTGTTATCAGAATCACTTGAGACGTTTATAATTCATATTGTTTTTTAATATTTTTACGATATACATAGATATAATTAGGTATCAAATACGTACTGCCTCTCTATCATAATATTATTTAATATAATAGGTAACTATTTCAACCAAAGTCAAATTGTTCTTGAGCTTTCTTCTTTGCTATAAATTATTAAATATTATATAATAACAAAACTTGAAAATAGTAATCTCTACAATTTTTTTTTAATTCATTTAAAAATATTACCGTCTGGCTAGTTGTCAGTATTATACTAGAAATTTTGAAAAACCTTTATGCCCTATTAAATCATGTTCGAACTTGTACCAAACAGTTTTAATTTGTAATTGTTCCCGTGGTCACGTTATCCACAGGTAGCAAACTTAAGATTAGCACCTAAACAAGTTAACAAAAATAACGTACTAGGCCTCGTTAATATATGTACATCTACAACATCTGCTATTGAATATAAACGAAATGGATTATTTTTTTAAATTAAAATGAATAGCATCGTGATTACTTTTGCCCAAGTATTTCGAAAATATTATTTTATCATTACATATAACAAGTCTCAAGTTTATAATATAATATCAACACTAATATTTTATTAAATCATAATAAACATAAAATGAAAAATTGTTTTCCAAATTGTTTAAAAATTAAAACAATCTGTTAATAACAATATTTCATCTATAATCATGTGTTTAGGGAACGTTCAAATTTAAGGTGGTATTCTGTGACATGTTCGAACATGTTCAACCGATAACAATACGAGTCTTAAATTCTTTTCAATAACTTGTAGTCGTCCTTAACTGTTGTTTGTTATTTTCTGTAAACAATAGATCTAGTCGCAAAACATTACTCTTTTGTGAATAATGGCTATCCAGATGACGACAATTAAATGGTATACGATTTGCAGGTAAGTTTAAATAATTTAATTATTAAAAATATTTTGTGGATAAATATGTTATGCTAAAATTAAGATTGTTGTTATGTTTAACATATTATGACAATAATGAAAAGGTTGTTAATTTGTATGATAAATATGGGTTTAAATTCGTTCATTTATTAAATTTTCCTTTGAAGTTGACTGCGATTGCATCACAAACGGTTTTAGTACAATCCGCAAAAAGGACACGTGTGATTTTAGTATAAATTAAAATAGTGCAGTGAATAAGCGGATCGGCGAGTCGTTAGAACCCTTCTTGCGCATACGCCGATGTATCTCGTGCTCTCTCTTACCATCCTTTTTGTTGTTTTGCACAACTCCCGATGCCCGATACCTCGCTTCTGTTAGTCATGTTTTCTAAAACTGTTTCACTGTAACTTGGATGAAGCTACTTGCCTGCATTCAATCCTAGTTATTTAAAATATATTTAACTTTTTGTTTGAGGTAAATTATTTATCGTTCTATATTTTTAAACATTAAATTAAGAGGCATAAACAAGTAATATGATTGGTATGTGCACACGTTTATTGTCATTCTAAGTACCTACCTACTTATTGTGAATAAAAAAAAAGTTTTAATCCTATCCATGTTCCATATTATAGTACTTTATTACTATAGACATAACACAAATTGTGGTTAGGCAGCTTCTTATTACCGACAATAATCAGACTCATATAACTGTCCGCTAATAATAAAAAATAATACAAATAAGCAAAATTTTATATTTTACACCATATTAGTCAAATATGTACATAATACTCGTTTATTATATTTTTTCATTTATCAGACATGTGTTACATAACGTGCAGGTTGATTGAAAACATTGGTTTGCAAGATTCTATCGTGTAAACTATGAAATTTGGTCGCGGTTGTAAGGTCACGGTCGTGTCATCTAATGTATAATATTATCAGTTATTTTATTTACGGTTCTGGTACTACGAGCGTTGGGAGTTAGGCTTTGTCACAATAACAATTAGAATTTGATTAGTTTAGTAGATACATGAAAGTGAATATTACTCAGGCAAAACAATTTAATCAAGCTTCATTTATAATCATTATCATCATCTTCATATATAAAAACATGTGACGAAAAAATGTAATGTAAACTAGACAGAATATGTATAAGCACTGTGTATGATATTATATATATTATATGAATATATAAATTTGCACTAAATAATAATTATTAATTAATATTAATAATAATAGCCCTTCAGACCGATTTCGGCCGCGGCGGCCGATCTCAAGAGAAATTAGCCAACTGCGCAAGGCATATTATAGTGTACAAGTTTGTGCGCAAACACAGGTGCACTCTCTATTCCCTCTAACTCTCATAATCCGATGGGACGGCAATCTGATACGACCGAAAAGAGTTCAAGCGCAGGGCCAACGGCTTCATATGCTTTCCGAGAATTTTCGATAGAAAAACTCAATAACTTTTTTATTGGCCCGACCTGGAATTTGAACTCAAGTCCCCCGGGCCTTACATCTACCACTAGACCAACGAGGCAGTAAATTAATTAATGAATATGAATAATCGACATAAACGTAGGGTTTGTTAGTAATCAATAATATATCAGCAATGCACACTAAGAGAACACGCATAATAATTGACAGATAAGGCGAACGGTATTGAAGATCAGACCATTTTATCATTATCGCCCCATTCTATGCGTCATGAATCCGTAGCTCGTACGATACTCAAGTTCGCATACACATTGATCGTACTATGCTATATTGTTTTAAACCAATATAACTATAGATGTGTGCTATTTATAACGCGCTTGTTTTATTTCGTTTGCAGCACTGATATTGACTATACTATTTATATACATCTGCACTTATAGGATGCACCTTATTTTTTTCTTTCGCATCGGATATAGGAGTGAAATAGTTTTTTTTTCCTACAATTTAAGTTAATTATAAAAGTTCAGTATAATATACTTATATCATTTACTAAATATTTATTTCAAAATATACATGTGTATATTGACTAAATTATTGTAATTTGTACGAAATACGTACTTATACCCGAAGGCGTTCTCTACCGGTCAACCTAGCCAGTCTTATCAAAAATACATAAAAAAATACTCAAATTAATTTTACACATACACGTTATATAAATATTAATATATAATATACATATATAAAAAAATCTGATAATCATTTTATTTGTTACAGTTAAATCTGTTTTTAATTTTATTTATATACAAAATAATAATAAAATAACTTTATTCACCAAAAAGAAACAAAGACAAAATTAAGGTACAAAACCATTAAAAAAAGAGTTAACAATGTGATATTTGGTAATTTGGTGAAAAGGTCGTAGTCTCGGTTAGGCTGCTTTTCAGTCTACGCTTTGTACATATGGTTTTAATGTAAATAATTCTTATGTCAAATAAAGAATGAATTATATAATAATTATATTTGTTACATCATTATATCGCACACACACATACATCCTTCTAAATCATTCATTGTTGTGTGCTATCTAGTAAACATTACTAGAATTTTCTTGCAAAGTATTTTAGCGATTTGTTTTTATTATTCACCATGAGGAGTCCTTGTCAGGATTTATAAGTGTTCGTATTTACTGATAATAATATCAGCGGTAGTCACATCATATTGTTTCATAATATATTTTTATAACACAATAAACAGTGTGTTCGAATTGTTGAAACTTAGTACTATAATACTAAGATAATGTAAAAGTTAAATTATATTCATTCAAGATTTCTATAATTATATTAAGTGTTCCGGTATTAAACCAAAAAATGCAGTTAATTATAAAATGTCAATGTATTTAATTAACTATGACTTTAACTACACATATACAATTTATGACTAATTGAACGATAAGCTTTTTGTTTGAAACATTGTTATAATTAAATGGTAGTAAAAAAGGTTTGGTTTAAAGATTGACACAAGAAGATGAACACAAATTAAGCATAAGAACGCTCAGTCAATGCTGCTTCCCCGGATTTAAATCTGTATACTCCGGATAAGATTTACGTGTTCTAGCCACCGGGACATCTCGGCTATCTCGGCTTCGTAACTGTATGGAGCATCTGGCTTTCATTTAGCGATATTTACATGAGCTGTTTTGTTACAGGGCCCTAGTAGCCTATACGGCTACGCTGTCTTTGCTGATGGGCGTGCGCGGGCAGCCGATAGAATGTCAGTTCGATGATCAATGCCAGAGCGGTTTCTATTGCGTTTCTGATGCCTTCGTGTGCCGAAGATGTCTTGACTGTGAACTATTAAAACGCGACCCATCACGCGCTCCCTCTACCTGCATAAAGTCTGTTGCGGAGTGTGGATCATGTATCAAAGGGTAAGTTTCGTCATTGCTAATGCATATATAAATAAATAATAATAATATAGAAATAAATGTTCTCTAATGATTATAAGCTTATTTATCTAAAAAATATATATCTCCTTTTAGGCTTGTAGAAGATCTGCGCGGTGATGTGAGTGCCGAATGCGTGCAGCCCGATACGCGCGGCGATGCGTCGTCGCCGTCCGTATTCGTGTGGGTTGCGGTTGCCATCGGCCTGCTACTATTTCTCGTGTTGGTCGCCGTCATTCTTATCTGCCTCCTTCGCAACACATACACTTATAAAATATTGGCCTGTGAGTAATCGACCGACTTGCAATGTTATCTCTTGACTATTCGTGGTAAACATGAAGGCTAAACCCGCAAGTTTCCCTCAAAATTATATGTTACAATGAATCATCGCAGTAGAAACGAAACGCATATTTCATTATTTACTTAATGAATTAGAATACTTATAAATATATTATATTTAAATGTAATGATTGAATATCATCGTCCCAGCGATGCGCACGTCGGTGCAGTCGCAGAGTGCGGGCGCGGCGGCGGGCGCGGGCGCGGGGTGCGTGGCGAGCGCGCCCGAGCTGCCGCCCGCGTACGACGCGCACTACAGCGCTGAGCGAGCGCCTGAACCGCCTCGGCTGCACGACTACTGCACTCAGCACAACGGGGAAGGTAACTTATTACAATATATCTTTTTGACGTACGGCAGTACGTATTTCATTTTAGAATAAATCTGCAGCAATTTCATATAATTGACTGACTTATCGGTCTAAGCTAGGGGTAAGTCCGCCTAACGCGTGCGGGGCGCTTCTGAAAAGACGAGATAAGCTTCAGAGACGAGTCTCTTTCCTCCATTTTGTAGACTCCTGTCCTACATTGGACAGGAAGAAAGAGACGGAGCGTCTTATTAAAAACGAGCCTCCATTTCGTGCAGAGGACGGCCCTCATAGGAGAACATAAGTCTCATTCACCCTCAGGGCGCCGAGTACCGCTTGAACGTTTCCCCATCGTAATAAGATACCACATATCCTCATTTCAAACTCTGTATTTTTTTTTTCGGTCGGATTATGAGAGTAAGCGAAATAGAAGAAGAATGCACTGGAGTTTGCGCACATCATTTAATATGTCCTAGATTGGTTAGTCCTTGGCTGGTTAGTTCCTTGAATGGCCAAAATTGGTCAAGCGGACATCATCATAATGTTTGCTCTAATGTTTGCAACAAGTGCAATAAATAAATGTATACGAAATTGTGTTTCTTACCACTTTGTCGATATCATGTCCAAATGACCTCGTATATCGTACAATGTTTATCAATATCGATGTACTTACCTACATAGTCTACATGGCACGTAGATGGTGGTATCACTAAAATCTTAGAGTATTTAACTCTATATATGTCCATTGACCGTATTGTGTCGCCAAAGTTTACTATTTTCGCCCTTTCTCTTTTATATAGACATAAAAATATATTATAGGAGATAGTTTTTACTGTACAAGTTTTTTTTATTGAGATCGTATGAAGCAATGCATACAAATTCAGGTTTTTCCAAAAGATCACACGAAATTTCTGGGATTTGATATGAAACGATTAATTGAGACAAAGCACGCAAACGTAAACAGTGCGATGATTGGTTTTGTGTGAGTTATGACGCATATTGGAGTGACCTTTTGTTCTAATTAATGCACAAGTTTGTTGCGGTCAGTATCCACATCCCATGTCTAACTCATTTGTTGATTGCATCTAACCTTGAATCGGATGCAATTAAATTTTATAATTTGATGAAATATGTAAATGTAGCGATGAAACTCATTGATATATAAACAATGATGAAACCCAATAAATTAAGTTTTGGTAATTTCGAAACGTCAAAGTGTTTACATTTGTTAATGAGGTAATTATATAAGTACAAATAAAACAACGCGATTTTATGATTTTAATAGGTGGATGAGGTTTCCTTCGGTTTTAAAGATAGAAATTCGAACCTTATATATTAATTTAATTAATTCAAATGGTATTTCAATTTAGGTAATTTCAATAGCTCGATAGTAATGATATCTCAATTTTTTTCAAAGAAATTTGTACTTTGTCGGGTAGGCACATAGTCACCACAATATTGAGTTTTACTGTTGGGTATCCTATCCAGACGGGCTTGCATAAAGCCCTACTACCACCAAGTAGCGCCAAGGGTGCGTGTCGACTAGACTAGTTCTTCGTTAAGCATTTAAATATTTTATATTTGTAATTTAAAAATTCAATCCAACATAAAATAGTTAAACAAAGATTATTGTCATAGATTTTATAAAATCTATGAAGCAAACGTGTTTAATTTATGGTACAAAATAAAGTGATTCGTTTGTGCAGAATCATCATGGCCATTCATAAAGCGTGCGCCGTCGACGCGTGTGTCGGAAGCGCGCGAATCTGCGGGAAGCCAGGCCGCTCGCGTCTACAACAACCCCAACTACGTGCGCGGCCCGCACTTACCCTCCACGTGAGTACTCACGCTCCTCGCATCCTTGCAGCCGCACTTGCCCCCAAGTCAACAGCCAACTAGTGTACTAATACATAGATATCGCGCGTGTTGCAGATACGACGGCACGGGTGTGACCGCAGCAGGTGCGGCCGACACGGTGCCGAGCGACGACGAGCGAGACGCGTTCGTTCACGACGAGGACACCATGGAGAGCACGTGGTCGCCCGCCGTGCTGCGCGACGACAACGGGAAGTAAGTGCGCGCCGTTAATGTACCATAATAAGGACTGGATGAGCTTTTCTAGAGTTATAATGGAATGTTGAAAACTTGATTTGGTCAAAACGTAACGTTTATCTCGTGCTTGACGGTGAAGGAAAACATCGTGAGGAAACCTGCATGTGTCGAATTTCACTGAAATTCTGCCACATGTGTATTCCACCAACCCGCATTGGAGCAGCGTGGTGGAATAAGTTCCAAATCTTCTCCTCAAAAAGGGAGAGGAGGCCTTAGCCCAGCAGTGGGACATTCACAGGCTGTTACTGGTACTGGTATTAAAACTTAAATATGCCTTTTTCCTGTTAAGGCCGGGGAAAAGTATATTAATTATTTCGATTTCGAAATGCTTGCAGTTTATTATAATGATTTATCATAAATAATTTTTTATATAATCAAAAGTGCGGTGACAAGCACGAGTGCAGGCGGCGTGGGCGGTGCCAGTGTGGCGGGCGAGCTGGTGGGGCTGCTGGTCCCCGCGCGACCTGCGCCGCTGTGCGCCCGACAGGTCAGTCGACATATTATCTACTGCTTCACGAGACATTTGAAAGAAGAGGCGACTTTAGACGTCGCCGTATAGGTGTGGGGTTGTGTGTAAGCTGTGTGGGTACCACCTACTCATCAGATATAGTACATCAAACATCAGTACTCGGTATTTGTTGTGTTCCGGATTGAAGGGTGAGTAAGCCAACGTAATTATAGGCACGAGGGAGATAACATCTTAGTTGCCAAGGTTGGTTGCGCATGTGCGATATAAATAATAGTTAAGATTTCTTACAGTGCCATGTCTACGGGTGGTGGTGATCACTTACCATCAGAAACCTATTTGCCTGTCCGCCTATTCCATAAAGAAAACAGTATATATATTTAGTATACTGCGTAAGCGTAATTGCGTATAAAATATATACATATGTTAAAATTATAATTACTATTTGAATTGATAATAATTTTAACATCAAATGTTTCACCTTGTAGGATAACAACAATAGGACCGAAAGCAACAGGAACACTAGTGAGGCTCTCGGAGCCGGAGAGAACAGCAGCAACGGTGCATCCAACAACATGCCCTCTTTCATCATTAACGTAGTCCAGAGCATCAACGCCGTGCAGCAACAGAACGACGTCACGCTTTGATCATCGCCATTGAGCATCACAGTATGTAAAAAAAGGAAACCACTCGACGCGTCCAAATATTCGTCGCTACCTGGCAGAGTCAGTTAACAACATACATACCTAAAGTGCCTTGTTTCGCTGTGCAATACTTACGTACAATTGCTCAATTTACTCATCGAGATTATAAGCATTTATTAATATTCGTCAGCGGAGTGTCTCAAATAGGTTAGTGAAGTGCGATTTTGTTGCCGGTGCTTCGTGACTTTAAATATACTGTCGTTTTTAATTAGGATGAATGTTTTTTTTCCTTCGCAGCATTTTTAGGAGTGTTGGTTGTAATACCGACATTTATGATTATTGTGATTCAGTGGATTGTTGTATTTATTTTCTTTTAACAAATTGTTTTTAAGTAAGTGCGATATTACTTAATAGATTAGTTAAATTTCAAGTATAAATAATGTAATGACGTTTATAAATTTCGGTTTCTTTGTTCTTATTAGATAAAGTAATAATTAAAAAAATATTGCTCAATGTACTGTCCTTGAAAAGTCAATACATAATTGATCTTTGACTGCTGAAGCACTTATAATTTTAAATAAACTACATTTTATACTAAGAGAAAACAGTATATTTTATAAAATAATTTATAGCAATATTTAAAGCCTACCAATTAGTCAGAGGTTTTAAAGAAAGAAGAGATCAATTCTGTTTTCAGAAAGCTGCCAAACGAACCCCTCTCAATCAATAAATTTTAAACTCTTTATGAACATTAATATATTAATTGACATCTGGCTAAAATGGCTCTCTGAGACCTGCCTCGTTATTGTCTGGTAAACTAGAAATATTAACTATAACAATTGTATAAAAATGCCATAATCTTACATAATTTTAGAAAGTATTTTTTTTATTTCCTAGTTAAATAGGCGACGTTTTTTATAATTATAATCACCAAAATAATTTTACAATTAGCTTTGTTAATGAAAATTTTAAGGTTTTCTGTTTAGCTTTGTTTTACATAATATGATACATACTTTTTACATTTAATCACACTTTTCGATTTGGATTTTATTGGAATAATATGGTTTTATAAAATAAGATGTTGATGTCCTTGATATACAAACAAGAAAGCAATAATTATAATAATAGAATATAGATGATGCAAGTTCTCTGAGGAAAATTGAATTAAATTTCACGATCAATTTTATTTCAAATCAGTAGTAGATTCGGATATTGCTGATTACACTTTAAATAGGCAAGTATAGAAGTTTGTATTGTTGCTTTTAGAGATGTGTTAATGGCTAATACCATACTGAATCTTACAACTATTTATAATGTGATATAAGAGGTGGATCTGCAAAATCACCTTTTTTGTGTAAATTTGATCTTGCCTTTGCATGAAATATTTCGAGTATTCTTATATTATATAAAAAAAAACCTTATTTTAATGAAACATACAAAAGATGGACACATATATTATTGCATATATGACATTAATCAAAATATATATTCTATGTAAACATAAATTACAAACAATTAATATAAAATACATGATCGTCGAAATTGGTTGTATTTTTTTCAAAAGGAGGGATCTTATAATTATATAATTTAGTCTTGATTATATAATTTAGTCTTAAAGGCGTGTTACTGTGTTGTGCCATAAATTGCACTAAATTCAATTGTACGTATTTTGCCTAAAAATAGGATTAAATTGGATTACAAGCGATACTAGGTTTAAAAATTAATTACTCGAAAGTGATTTATGTTCTTATTTTATAGTATGTAATATAAATTTTTGTACTCTTTCTCTCTTTTATATATATGTATATTTATAGTATGTATTTTATTAATAGTTTTTGTATTTTGGTATTTGGTCTTTAATTAGATAAGTGAGTAACAATAGCAGTTGTGATGTTTGGAATCTTGATGCAGATCTGAAATGGTACTTCTATATTGTTATGTCAGTAACATTTTATTATTTACTTATAAAAAGAGAATCTTAAGACATTCGCTATGGTTATATATTATAACACATTTGGTGTTTTTTTTTTAAATACGAAAATTTTTTTCATAGTGAATGGGTTTTTTTAAAATCAAAAAGTAAAGTGTGATCCTGGCGTTAGTTAATATAAAATGTTGCACAAGGTTTACAAAAAAAAAAAAAAAACGATTTTTTTTATTGCTATATTAGTCTTCTAATGAATAGTCTTCCTGAATTTAAAATTATATCTATATAAATATATATATAACTGTATTTAAAAATACTAATATTCATTAAAATTAAATATTTTATAATATTTTTGAATACCATAATATGTATGCTAGGATGATGATGATTGCTTGCATGCAGCTGATTTTTATTGATACTCGTTAATATCTTGACATAATGTCAAGTAATTTTAGTATATAATAGTTGATTAGTTGTGATTTAAGATTAAAGCATTACATAATATTTAAAAGTCTCTAATACGCGCTAATGTTACTTTTAATTTGAGGCTCAATTAGTCTTTTAAACTTTATTCGTATTAGAGTACTTTTTTAACGAGAGAGATAATTTAATGAATATATAATAAATACACTCCTGATTTAAAAAAAACAAAACTGTAGAACCCGTTTTGCTTAGACTCATTATTATTGATTAAGATCATTAATATTGATTTTGTTTCGGAGATTTTCGTACTGGTTTTTTCCCATAAATCATTTTGTTTTATACGTAACCATAACAGCCTGTGAATGTCTCACTGCTGGGCTAAAGGCCTCCTCTCCTCTTTTTGAGGAGAAGGTTTGGAGCTTATTCCACCACGCTGCTCCAATGCGGATTGGTTTTATACGTAAATAATATTAATCGGTAAATTATTTTTAAACCTTGATTTTTTTTATTCAGAATCTAATTTTTAAAAACTGTTTAATCTCATCGAAGCTGAATTAATGTAAAAAAATATATAAGTGTAACAAAATCATAGACTTCAAAGGTAATTTTAATAAAATAACGCAAAGAATAACTATTATTTGTGCCATATTGATCGAAAACAATTTGTAATACCTGCTCATAAAATCCATAACCATTAATTACCTTTACTCGCAACAATAGCATATAGTTTGTAATTGAATGATTACATACTGATATGCATGGACTTATATATGGAGGATGCTATTTTGATAAATAATATGAATTAGAATTTTACAATATGCAAAAATATATAAAACAGTGCCTCAAAACAATGAACTGTCTGTGATGTACTTTTTTAAAAGTAAATCGTTATTGTTAATATTGTTTTAAAGTAAGGCTATATTAATGTAAAATATTCCTTGGTAGTTAATTGTAGTTAAGGTATGAGCATGACCAATGTTCTAGTCACGGCTCAGTGAATATAATGTTTAACTTTATAGAAGAATGTTTTTACAAATAAAACAATATTTCAATTTATACCGTCGTTTTAATTTATTCCCGCCTAGTTATTATGTTTGAAAACAGTTTTTTAAAGATTAATAAAAATTTGTGTAAACAATTGATTATTCTAGCTGTTTAAATCTATTACATGATATTATCAAGATTACTTATGGTCGTTCGGGGTAACCGAGCGCAGTGGGTAAGTATGCGCACTGCCCATATCTCATGATCGGGGCACGGGGGGCGGGGTGATTGTTTAGGCCAATCTTAGTTGTGGGCAACGCAAATTAGTTGCTATACGCCATCACCCTCCGTTGGTTAATAATTTGCAAAAAGGTATTTTTCTCGCTTGAATCATAACTTTTTTGTGTTTTAGAAAACAGTCTTACACGCAAGATTGATAGCTACCAGTAGGTAAGTTATTCTTTTTTAATTGTCGGCATATTTCTTTGAAAATTTATAATCGTAATTTGAGGTTACGTTTAGCGCATGGGACACAGTGGCTATCGTTTTAAATTTTGGGTTCTCGGAGAAAGTGTGCGCGGGTAAGCGAACGCACTTGCCCTCGAAGAGACAAAGACTGGATATATGTATAGGTCCCTAATTTTGTATTTAACTGAATAATTTTATTTACATATATTAGTTATTTAATTGTTACAGAGTTTTTTTATAATGCCACAAAATTATATAAGGAAAAAACCTGAACTTGCGCCATTTACGGAGCTACAAATTGCAATAGTAAAAACTCTTCTTGAACAAGAGAAAAGCAAACGATCAGCCGCAGCAGCCATTGTTATAAGCAAGACATGTCTTCGCAAAATATTAAAATTAAACGTAGCTGCGTCTTCCATGGATCGGTATTGAAATACTTGTGTTTATTTTTTGTTAAATCCATCTGTGTTCACTTATCCCAAGTGAGTCTACTTACCCCATAGGCGTACGCACACTTACCCGTAATACGGGTCAAGTGTACGCATTCTCACTTTCAATGATTTGTTTATGATTGACTCTAAACTAGTGTACTTCTTAATTTTATTTTATTTTTCAAATTAAAGAATAATAAACTCTCTATTCGAAATAATACGTTTCTTTAATCCTACTGTTCTAATGCATGATGAGGCTCCAAAGGTAAAAGCGCGCACACTTGACCCGAACGACTACTCCTCTCAAACGGGCACTTTCGCGTTAACGGTGTTGTTTAATATTTAAAGACGACCTTAGGCGCTCATTTTATGCAAATCCTTGTTTTTAAGTTGTTTTTTTTATAAAATAATAAAACATGTAAATAGTCACCATAGCCCATAGACATTGGCGCTGTAAGAAATATTAAGTATTCCTTGGTTTCAGTATTTTTACTACTTCCTACATCGTAAGCCGAAACTATGGCCGGTTGTGTGCAAAATGATATCTAATAAAAAATAAGTGCAATTAGTGTCATTCATAGTTAGAAGTATGAAAATGAATTTCATAATAAGTCTTATTATTTATTAATAGCAATACTTGGTATTGTTGTGTTCCGGTTTGAAGGGTGAGTGAGCCAGTGTAATTACAAGCACAAGAGACATAACATCTTAGTTCCCAAGGTTGGTGGCGCCCGCTCGTAATAACGCTCTTCTCAGGAGACCGCAGAGAGTTATAGCGGTGAGAGCGGTACGAGGTTACCGTACGGTGTCGTGGACGGCGGCGACACTTCTTGCGAGTGATCCTCCCTGGGAACTCCAGGCCGAGGTACTCGCGGAAGTGCATCGATTTCGGGTGGAAGCCAGAGCGAATGGCGACCGTCTAGGATCAGCGGAGGTGGGGCGAATCAGGTCTGTAGCCCAACAAGCTCTCATTCGCAGATGGGAGGAGGATCTGGGATCCCCATCAGCAGGCCTGGCAACAGTGGAGGCGATCCGCCCCCACTTGAATCGCTGGGTAACAAGAAGGAGCAGCACACTTACGTTTAGACTGACGCAGGTGCTTATCGGACACGGCTGCTTCGGTAAGTACCTGCACGGGATAGCGAGGCGGGAGATATCACCCTCCTGCCATGAGTGTGGTGCGCCACTGGACACGGCACATCACACTTTGACGGAGTGTGCTGCGTGAGGGCCCCAGAGGCATGCCCTAGCGGCGATTATTGGCGGAGACATCTCGCTGCCGAGCGTGATTAATGCTATGCTTGGCAGCGAGAGGTGTTGGATGGAGATGGTCTCTTTTTGCGAGAGTGTTATGGTGTTATGTTGCAAAAGGAGTGGGTGGGTGTGGGTGGCGCATTGGTGATGTAAGCGATGGTTAACATTTCTCACAATGCCAATGTCTATGGACGTTGGTGACCACTTACCATCAGGTGGTCCATATGCTCGTCCGCCTTCTTTTTTTATGAAATAGGTAGGCGGACTAGCAAATGGGCCACCTGATGGTAAGTGGTCACACCCGCAAATAGACATTGGAACTAAGATGTTATTTTTCTTGTGCAATGGCTCACTCGCTCTTCAAACCCGAACACAACAATACTGAATATTGCTAATATCTGATGAGTGGGTGGTACCTAACCAGAAGGGCTGGCACAAAGCTACCACCAAGAGATTGCTATTTCATTTACTGCTTCATAACTATACATTAAAAATTTAGATAAATGTGATCGTACCTATTCCAAACGCAGAAGGTGTTAAGAACCTTAAATTGACATATTCTATATTATTTCTTAATAGCTCTGCTTTAAGATGCAATAAAAAAAGTTCTCGGTTAACATAGCTTTCTTTATAAACCACTTTTCACGCACAATGAAAATTTTACTTAACAACTTATATTTATTTTAATTTTACTTAAAAGTTGCGATAAAAACCCACATCGATAATCAAAATTAATCGAATCCATACAGCCCGTGTGTGAAGGGGGGACCTACTAAGACCCCCCGTAGTTTGTCCTTTACTGTAACCCTGACAACGTGTATGCAAAATTTCAAGATAATCGGTTGCGTAGTTAACAACAAACAAACACACTCATTTTATCATTTATAATATTAGTGAGGATTTAAAACTGAAAATAAAATAAACTAAGGAGAAAAGTTTTTATTGCATGTTTCACGAAAAAAAAAACTTTTGCGTTTTACAGCAAATTATGTTTATAATTTCAGACTTTCTGTGCTAGTAACTTAATGTGTGTTGTGTGGCGCAGCTCACTGCAGCGGCGCGACGAACAGCGCCAGCGCGTGCAGCAGGGCGGTGCGCGGCGCAAAGCTCTCGTGCAGCGGCGCGCTGACACGTGCTAATTCTTCTTCTCGGAATTCGTTCGTGTACAGCGGTATTTCGAACCCGTGCTCGATAGCCGCTTGCCCTCCAGCAATCTGTTCGTAATTAATTAAACTAAAATATAGTAGCAGCCTTTGAATGTCCTACTGCTGGGCTAGGACTTTCTAAGAAGGTTAGGAGCTTATTCCACGCTGCGCCATTTAGGGTCGGTGGATACACATGTGGGAGAATTTCAATGAAATTAAACACATGCAGGTTTCCTCACGACGTTTTCCTTCATCGCAGAGCACGAGATGAATTATAAACACAACTCGCATTGTTTACTATTATTACATTCATAGTGTAATGTGAGCAAAATTAACCAGTATTCTAATTAACTTATTAATCCTAAATAGTTTATTAGAGTTAAACTCTGAATGTTATTGTCCGTCAACGTTGCGAGTATTATCGGGGCGAGTAACGTGTCGGTGCGGCGTAGCGTGCGCGTGGTTACCGCGGGCACGTATCGCAGCTGCAGCGGCGGCGCGGGCGCGTGCGGCGGCGCGGCGGCGGGCGCGGCGCACACGCGGCCCGCGCGCCACGCGCCGCCGCCCAGCGACACGCCGCGCACTCTCACGTCGCCCGCAGCCTCCGCTGCCCGCCCGCATGGAACGAGAGTAAAGCGCTCTGAGGGACCGGACGTGTCGCAGCCGGAGGTCTCCTTCCCCGTTAAGGTTGGGAGCTTGTCGAACCGCACTGATACAGCGCAGTCGGTACAGTGTAATTTTACTACAGAACTAGAAATTATCAATTTTGAAATAATAGTACGTGAAAAATCAATGGTCCGAACTATTAAACTTGCCGTGTTAACCTTAAATGAAGTGAAATCATGTTACAACGTAATAATTTCTTGCATTAATACAATGACGTAAGACTCACCGGCGGGGCCGTCCCACCTGGCGACGAGTGCGAGCGCCTGCAGCGAGCACGCGCGCCGCGCCGCCTCGCGCGCCCGCGCCGCGCACAGCACGCGCGCCGGCCGGAAGAACTGCCGCAAGTCGACCTCTGTTCGTACAAATGTACTAGTATATCAATTTACCGTTTATCAAAACTGTATTCAAATTTATTTGTTTACTTAACGGCGCATCCAATTTTTACCAAAAAGGCGTAACACTGCATTTTAAAATACTTACTAGTCATAAACTGTAAAAAAACATGAATAATAGAATTTAACATCAAATTAGATTCCTTTTATAAATATCACATTTATTTATTAAATAAATACGTCAAATATTTATCAATAAAATTTCAATCGTAGACAACTGAAATAAATAAATAAATAGTAGATAAATATGTATTACACAACAATGAAAGAACAATGAATATACCTGCCGGCATATAGTCCTCGCTAGACTCGGGCACGTCAACTCTCTCGAGGGCGGCGCGAGCTCGGTGACAGAACTCGTTGATGTAAGCTTCGGGCGCCGTCGGTCCCGACCACAGCAGCTGCCACTCGTCCGGTACCTGCTCAGTCAACGTTAAGACCTCCTTTGGTACCTATTTGTATTGACTTCCACTCAATAAAAAGACTAGTAGACAAATCGGCCCAAACGCAAGTTCGATTGCTTTCGATTGTTTCGTATCTCGTAGTACGCCACCTTGTGCAGCGGCGCGCGCAGGCGGGCGAGCGCGGCGAGCGCGGCGTGCAGCGCGCGCGCGGCGCGGGCGGCGTCGTGCAGCTCGCTCGCGCACACCGCGCCCCACCAGCCGCGCGCCTGCAAGCATGCCATACGATTGCTGACACTTTAGGCGACATGTTTTTATTGTTATGCTGATTAAAAATAAAACGATATTTATTTACTTGTAATTAAAAAAAATATACTATAAAAATTATAGTAAAATGTAATCTTAAACATGGGGCTTACTATATACTAAAACAAGGTTCATTAATGCATAACATTTTGAGTAATAAATTTGCAATTAAAAAAATGTTCATCTTGGTTATGGCAAAAAATCGATGTATGTATTTACTATTATAATGCCATATCGGTTAAGGTGACGTAACCTTGTCGAGAGGAACGTTAAGTGAGGAATTATATAACGGTACCCTTTCAACATGATAGTCGGCTTTAATGAGAGGACTCCCGGACATCATTTTCTTCCATAATGATAAAAGCGTCTTCACCGATGTTGTATTGTCACTCGTTTTAATGTTGACGGTTGAGTTTAATTCTGTAAAACAAGAGGATTTATTAGAATATGTATTGGCTCCATTATCGAATATCAATGAATACGTTGTACCCGTCGTCTTGTGTAGTGTTGTGGTTTCTTATGTTCGGCTAGTTATTTCTTTTTATCTAAGGAATATTATATAAATGCAAGTTTTGATTGTTTGCTTCCGGATAGACGACAATTTTCTACTACTGATTACATTTTGTAATGTATGTGTAATATAGGCAGGTATACTATATTTTTATGTTATAATAAACTATAAAAAATATAATAAACTATATCTAAAAGGGTATACCCTTTTAGATATAGTTTATTATATTTTTCAACAAGTCTTTGTATGTGACAGAATTGACAGAAATTACTCGACATCAATTGCGAAACAATAAACAATAACATTAGTTCAACTTATTTGTATCATAATTGAAACAATATTAATTTTTCTATAAATAATTACCGTTTATTTAGTAATAGTAATATTAAAGTATTTAGTAATTTGAAAGTCAATACAAGATTATTTAAATAAAAACATGAAAATACGTGAAGCTGAGCGTAAGCTGGGTTAGTGGGTAATTCAATGTGTATAAATATATAAGTTTACCTCTTAACCCTTCTATAATATTATCAGCGGCATTCTTCTCCCACGCCACGCGACAATTGGCGGGCAGGTGCAACAATTCCGGCGTGTCGATATCGGGGAGTGTCTCCATAGCTGTTATGTAGTCCTAATGAAATATTTTTAAGCGTTAAGATAATCGTTATTGAACATCAGTATGCGACCGTTTCTGAGTTACAAGTTACGAGCTGTTAGAAGTCAATCCTATACGTCACCAATACGTGACTTTGATATTTTTACTGATGGTAGAGCTTTGTGCAAGCTCGTCTGGGTAGGTATCACCCACTCATCAGATATTCTACCGCAAAACAGCAGTATTTGGTATTGTTGTGTTCCGGTTTGAATGGTGAGTGAGCCAGTGTATTTACAGGCACAAGGGACATAATATCTTAGTTTCCAAGGTCGGTGGCGCATTGGTGATGTAAGCGATGGTTAACATTTCTTACAATGCCAATGTCTATGGGCGTTGGTGACCACTTACCATCAGGTGGCCCATATGCTCGTCCGCCTTCCTATTCTATATATAAAAATAATAACGAAACTTTTTATAGGGATGCTGTCGAATTACAAAACGAATCTTTTCTTGAATATAATAAGCGGTAATAACGTGATATATCGATTATGCTATATGCTATAGGCACACCATGGTGTGGCAGCGCGTCGTACAGACCTGCACGTCGTCGCTGCGCGGCCAGGGCGCGGGCGGCGCGGGCGCGGGCTCGCGCAGACAGCCCCGCGCCAGCGCGCGCAGCACGCTGCGGTCGCGCGCCCGCTCCACGCGCGCCTCGTACAGCGCGCCGCACAGCTCGCGCGCCGCCTGGCCGCCGCCCGCCGCCCGCGCCGCCGCCGCGCCCGCGCTCACGTCGCCCCACTCCCAGCCGTACCACTGGCTCCAGCCTGCGAACAGCTGCCGTCAGCGCCGCGGGGAGGCCGTGGACCTGCCCAAGATGTCTAGGCGGGCGCTCACCGTGCGGGATGTAGGCGCGGCGCTCCTGCACGAGCGCGTGGAACAGCGCGAGGCCGGCCAGGTGTCGCAGCAGCGGCGCGTCCGCTCGCAGGCGCGTCCACGCGCTCAGCGTGCCGCACGCGTTGCGTTTTACGCCCTCCGGCGACTGGACGCATGCGCAATTGCATTTTAATCGATATTTACATTTCACACGAGCTAAGGTAACTATCGGGTGAAAGTAAACAAAAGATTTAGCAAATGCTAACTTCTGCAACTGTTAGAAATAATTGAACATTTTTCCCACATGTACTTCTACTTGACTTAGCTGCACATCGTAAATGTGATCTCGTAGAATGATTCTAAAATCGTTTTGATGCAGGAACTTACTTCGAGGATAACTTTGACACAGGTCGTGGACAACGTCGATGGAATGTCGCGATCTTCCGCCAGTATCCATAGTCGAAATTCATCACTAAAATCACTCGCCTGAAATTGTTAATTTCCAATTATATTAAAGCAAAAATATGTTTAGTTGTACAACATTGTTTTTATAATTGACTAGCTGACCCGTGCCCACTTTGTTGAACGGTAAACATTTTTACTTGCGATGAAATTATAAGTGTGGTACGGTTAAGTGCTGAGTGCTATGATTTATTTCCTGACCGCCAAAAATCGCGTTGGTCGAACGTTAATAAAATTGTCTTGCGTATTTGAAATTTTAAATTATCTCTTAAACTATGCAACCAAAAACATACTGGAAAAAACGAATTTTATCTAAATAAAATTTCTTTGGTGATAAATCAATTTATTTTTAAATAGATTGACGTGTTGTAGATGAAAATATCACTCAATAGGTTACGACACGGTCGCGGTTCCATACCTATGTTGTATTATCTCTTTAACCATTCGTCCGACTTTGCAAATCTGACTACCTTCTTCTTATTTTTCGGGTTAATATATATCCTATGATACATACAAATAATGTGACTTTCTTTGGGTAATTTTTTTTTTAAATCGGTTTAGTAGATACAGAGATTACCCCCTACAATCTCACAAACACAAAAACTTTACCTCTTTATAATATTAGTATAGATGTATCATTAGAAAAGGGGTGATTTGTATCAACTTTTTCGTCATATATTTTATATTATGTATTTATAAATATAGACAATACATATTAGTAGAACTTAACATTTTCTTGTCTTACTTACTGGTTTCTCCGACAGGGAAACAACGAACGACAACAGATCGCGCGTAAATGGCGACGCACCGACTCTTATGGCGAGCCAGCTGCCACCTCTAGATGTCTCCAAGGCCGCATCCCACACGATCCGACCTTCGTCGATGCCCACCTGAGTGTATGAAATAATATCGCGTGTCGGTTTTACTTATCGTAAAACATTCTTTCCGCGCTGTTTAAAACTCTGTCAACATCGAAGGCGAGAGTTCGAACAATCGCGAGAACAGCCGTGAAAACAAGTAATGAAGACTTCGTTACCGTAGTGAGCGTTCGCGAGTGCGCGTGCGCGTGCGCGACCAGCACGTCGTGCGCGTGCGCCGCCAGCAGCAGCGCGGGCCGCGCGGGCCGCGACCAGCGCGCCGCGCGCTGCGCCGCCTGCGCGCCCGGCAGCGCGCCCGCGCCTGCCCGCACACCGAGATTTACGTATGGATTCCATCTCAACCTTTACTCTTCAATAGCGATCTCGGTAAGTGATAAGTACCGCTACTAGGCTTTTAATGTGAGTTCCTTACCTAATATTTGATCGACAAAAGATACGATGGCCCGATAGGTGCTCTCCGGCCGCAGCGCCGCCACTGCGACGACGCACTCGAATGGTTCCAGATTTAGCTTGCTGAGGACGTGTAGATCACCGAACTTTTGAAATTCCAGCCACATGTCGGACTTCTCGAGTGAGAGTCGATTATATAAATTTTGATCCTGAACCTGGCAATGATTCGTGTTTTGACTTGATAAAATGATATACACATACAAATGTATATTACATAATAATTAGTTCAATGGAGGGAGGGAGAGAGAGAGAGAGAGAGAGATAGAGGGAGAGGTAGAGAGAGGGAGAGGGAGAGAGAGGGAGAGGGAGACTGATACGGAGAGGAAGAGGGAGAGAGAAAGAGAGAGAGAGAGAAATATACCTTTATTTGTGCAACTTTTTTTACACAATCTTCTCTTATCCACTGGAATTGATTTTTAATCGCGCTTGTGAGTTCTTTATCATCTATGAGATTAAAGTTTTCGATAAATATTCGCCAAAGCTGTAATGAAAAAAAAATATTTCTCATTTTTACTGATGATAAACAACATTATGCAAAACTTTGTCTATAAATAAGCATATAACTCGTAGTAAGTAAGAAAGTAACGGCCGTTACGTTCTCAAGCTGGCTAAAGGCTTTTTCTTCTCGGAAGGTGAATGTTAAAAGCTGATTTTACGTTGCCGTAAGCAGATTTATTTACAATATTTTCTTTACCGCTAAGCACAAGTATTTAAATAAAAACAAAAATTGTGTACATATAAATCCAGAGTGTTTGCTCGGACTTACACACTTGTTATTTTTCCATTCAATAACATTTGAGAATAACGAACTCAATAACGTGTAGAGTGACACATAAATGATAGCTGTAAGAAGAAGTACCTTTTCCGGTATAAGATCGTCGTACACCTGGCGCAACAAGTGCATGACGACGATATACTTGTCTTTCTTGTGCAAGCTCAACAGCACACGTTCTATGATTCTTCTCGTGAAGTACTTCACTACTTCGTCATTGTTTATATTTTGCGGATCATTCTAAAACCACAGACGTCAATTATCATTATATTATAACCTCTATTTGCATCGAATTACACAAATTCAAAATAAAAATATACTTAATTCAAGTGACTTGTTACAAGCACTTTTGAGCTGAAGATTGTATATGAAATGGCTCATTCCTTGGCAAAGTTTAACGTACTAGAATAAACGTTATCTGTGTGTATTACTATAAAATATCGATTACGATAGGTCGAGAACAGGACGTGATACAAAGCGCGACACACCTCCGACCGGGCGACGGCTCCGACGAAGACGTCGAGCAGCGCGTCGGGCGGCAGCGCGGCCACTAGGCGGGCGGACAGCGCCAGCGTGGCGGCGCGCGTGGCGCTGGGCGCGTACGCCTCGCACGCGGCGCGCGTTTGTGCCTCGAGCGCGCGCGCCTCGCCCAGCGCCTGCGCGATGGTGGCGCTCGTGCTGCGCGTCTTCTCCAGCGCCGCGAGCAGGTTCGCGTCGTGTAGGATGTCGGCGTTGCCCGATAGATCTCTCAGGAGGTTTTCCTGAGCAACATTCGATCCATTACGTTACTATTTATTGCGCAGTTTTACGACGTCAGAAGGACGTTTCAGATCGATGACATTTTCTCACCTGTAACTCGAGCTGCCGTTTCTGTAGCGTGGCCTTCGTTAGTTTAATTTCTTTAGATTTTTCCTTCATTTCTGGATTTTGTTTATAAAAAGCGCCGCGCACCAATTGATCTAGTGTTTGATAATTTAAACGTTACATTTTTGATCGTGGTATAGCATATCTAAACGATCATGTTCGCGACCCGTACCTACGAGTGCGTGCAGACGCGCAGTGAAATGTAGTGGAGCGAGTGCGGCGCGGACGTGCGTCGCCGAGCCGCTGAGCAGAGCGGGCCTGCGCGTGGCCAGCAGCACGCGCGCGCGGCCTGCTCCCGCTCCGCGCATCGTACTCCACCACCACTCCTCTATGCACTCCACCTCCGTTATCACTAGGGTGCGACCCAGTCTGAAAAAATGTTTTGCTGATGAAAATACGCGTTACGAGATCATAGGTTATATAAACTTTATAGTGACGATTCCGAAGCGGTTGCACTAAAAGCATATTTGATAAATTCATTTTAAATAAATATCTTTGTTAAAAAAACGTACCTAAAACGTGAACTTACTTAAGTGCGAGGTGCAGCGCGGTGGCGAGACGCGGCTCGTGCTGCGGCACGAAGTCTGCGTGTGCGAGCGTGCTGCGAAGCCAGACCTCCGCCTCACCCTCCGGGTCTATCAGTAGTGGTATCAGCGCGGACGAGTGTTCCAGGTACTGGAATTTTATCAAATGAAACTCTAATTTGAACATAATTTTGCTTATGAACGTAACATTAAGTATATAATACATTTCAAGTCTTTTTGACAATAACGACACAGAAAAATTTTGTAATCACCTGGTCAATGTAGACGGCATTTTTGAACGCAGATTGATCTAATGGAAGACCATTTGCTTCCCACTTTAATTGACTCTCGGGAGTTGACAAGAAATTAATTAATGAGAATGATGTATCTTCGAAGCTTATTAATGAGCACCATTTTGACAGGCAGTTCCTGAAATAAAACAACTCCTTTTTGAATGTTTATTATTTTGTTGTATGCAGTCATGGGTATTGTAAGAAATATTAACCGAGTCATCGTCCCCCGTCATGCGCCCCCTTGGAATTAAGCTTTTATGTCTCTTGTGCCCATAGTACGTACACTGGCTTACTCACCCTCGCCATCTAATAAATAATGCCTTAGTATCAAAAATCAATAACAATTATTTGATCGTTATATTTCTCATTATTGTGAAATCTTGTGTATTTTACAGACTTAAGGGCGTAAATATAAATTAGGATATACATTAATTAATATTAAAAAGTTAACTATTACCCAACGAAGGGAGCACGTATTATAGTAAATAATATAAAAGGTGTTTGCAATTACCGAGCTTGCGGCTCGGTGAGGTCAGGTAGAAACGTGAGATATCCGGCTGCTAATAGAGTCCGTTGATTCAAATCCAATATTTCGATTGTAATATTTTGCAGCTGCAACAGTCAGGAAGATTTAACCGTGTTTGTCACGGTTGTAAGAAATATTATAAATTATAAGTTATCAATAAATATCAAATAATCTTTTTCTACTGAAAGGCTAAAACCACGCAGACTAACAGAATATTTTTAAGCCTCCAATCCAACACTTGGCTACCCTTACATCGTTCTCCCACGAGTCGTACTCGTGCGCGAGTCGGTCGAGCAGGTCGCTGGCGGCACGGATGGTCTGCACGGCGGTGCTCAGTCGCAGCTCGATGGCGGCCGCCTCGCGCGTGTGTCGCCCCAGCTGCTCCTTGAGCGCCGCCACGCGCTCGTCCACGGTCGCCAGCCCGCTCGACAGCGCCGCCAGCTCGTCCTCCGCTCGTTTGAGATTTCTGTTCGACGGTCGCATATCGCGTTAACGGAAGGCTACGACCGACTACGATCGAACAGTCGTCGACGGGGCGGTGGGTACCCGTGCAGCTGTCGCTGTCGGTCCTGCAGCGGGCGCACGCGAGCGAGCGCGCGCGCGTAGTCCAGGTTGGCGCGCACCCAGGCGGCGAGCGGCGCGCACGCGGCGCTGGCGCGGCGCGCCGCCGCCTGCTCGAACGACGCGCCGCGCCGCTGCAGCAGGCGCTCCACCGACTGCACCGCCTCGGGGCTTATCTGGCGCGCGTCCAGGCATCTGTGTGCATCCCCGCCGGCTCTTAGCTAATTATCGACCTTTGTATCGTATGAAGATAACTTCTTCGTTGCCGGAGATCATTAAATAATGAATCTTGTATCTCTATCGACCGCGAAGTTACCGTATATCCTCCTTGACGCCACGCTTGGAGAGGAAACTCTTCATGGAGTGCCAGGATGTGTCGGCGATTCCCATGAGCCGCAGCACGCCCTCCAACACATCGCGCACCACGTCCGGAGGGGCACGAAGTGAGCGCACCTAGCGATTACCGATCTTTTTTAAATAATGTATATATAACACGTGTAAAAAAAAAAATTCCTAAGTAACGGTAAGTCTTATCTTAAGTATGCAGTCTTAAGTATGGATAGTAAAACATCGACATTTATATTATACTGATATAAATGTCAATGTTTTGTAATCATTATATTATCAAATTAACTTTCTTGTTTGTATTATTTTTTAATGGCATCGGTTATAACAAAACACAACATAAACACTGACTTCACTGAGAGACTCCGGCTGTATGTCGCCGACCGCCGCCCGGGCCGCTGCTATGACGGGTTCCACTGACGCTAATTCTTCCTCAATTTCTTTTTTTCTAAGCAAAAAGATCGCATTTTGAATCATTCCTTTGACGTATAACAACCTAATTTAAAGTTAGTCATAAGTGTCTCACTGAATTTGTAGTTTCTCATTTTCCATTTCAATATTCTTCTTCAGCTGATACATTTCCTCCTTCTTGTCGGTGGTGGCTCGCACCGTGGCCCCTATCTGGTCCAAAGCTTGATTTGCTTTTGCCTGTTTCTCTGATAAAGCCACCTCTTGTTCCGCCGCCTCGTCCTGTAACGTCGCTACTTCGCTACGAGCGCGGCGCAGTGCTTCCACCCCGGCCTGATAATTATATTATATTCATTTATATATAAACACATTTACAAGCGCGCGCATATTGCTAAATTAAAATAACTTACACATAAGGTATCGCGCCGTTGCTGTAATGCTTGTTTCTTGGTGTTGAAAATTTTGTTGTACGTCTTTATAAAATGCATGTACCGAGAAGGTGTACGCACTCGATCCGCGTCTAAACTCTTGTATATGTCAACGAACCCTTGCACTGGAATACTTTTCATGTCATCTTGAGACATTTCTAGAGCATTCTCTTTCGATAGCCTAAAAATATTTTTAAAATCTAATTCACATAGTTCATTTAGAATTAACTAATGTATGAAGCCATGTCGTTATGAGAGAACGATCAGTTCACTGAATGAGACGCAACTTATCAATTCCACTAATATATTTATCTAAGAAGATTTATCAATTCATTTAAATACAAGATGCTCTGCGCGGTTTCTGTGGAGCCTGATATTATATAGTCTATAATTTTTCGCCGTGGATTCTTTCGGCAAACTCTTTAAATTTAAAGTAAAAAGAGCACGCAAAATTTAAATAAATTATACGTTTTTATTATAAGCTATAATACATGAAAAAATATTAAAAAATACGTGCGCTACGTGCTTATACACTACCTGTCAACACGAAGCATTGTGGTGCAGTGATCACACAGTGTGCAACAACAGAATATACCTCTGTATCAGCTGTGCCGGCATGTCTTTCAATGTTTCGTCCGACCAATGAGAGACCCAGCATAGAAAGTTATTGTTGTACAGCAGCGGATAGGAGTCCAGCAATTCGGTCAAGTTATCCTGGTCTTTGTCCAAGCAAATCAATATACCTATGTTTTTTTTCATATCTGAAATATATCAGTATTAAATAAGAAATTCATATACACGATTAAAAAGTTGTCAAATAGACAGATATGATGTAAGAACAATATTTAAACGCCGTATCTGTGTGAGAAATCATAATATTTGTAAGTAACACGTCATCTTAACATAATTCAATAATCGACTGAGACGCCTTCAATTGTAGTTCAATCGACCTTAATTTGAAACGTTCATATTTTATGATGTCATACTTTAAAAATTTCTAAAAATCGGAAAATATTATAAAATGTATCTACTCAAGGCAGTACCCGAAGATCCTATATATTTTGTGAAAAAAAAAATCTGCAAAAATACATTAATGGTATGTTTTAAACTTACTTATAAATGTTTGTTCCGTCTGCTGCGTCGGTCCAAAGGATGGTACGATGCTCGTAGGTATTGCATGTACAAAGGTTGCGCACAGGTAGGCCTCAACACACGCCAGCAAGTCGTGCGTAACTACCGGCTCGCACAACACTATCAACGTACGCGTACCTTCACTCGCCAATGTCAGAGCCTAATGAGATACATCATAATAGAACGCACGATTTTTAAATGTAAGGTACCCAATTTCGTTTTCTATACCCCTGACAACGTGTGTCAAGAAATTCGAATCTGAATTTCGTGAAGATCGGGTTGAGAAGATAAAACGTAAAAACTATTAAAAATATCATACCCTTCGAGTGTCATGTTATAGAGTACTAAAAAAATATCTCTCTCAAACGTCTGCTGTGATAAGTGACAACATTCGCAGAAAATATTGAGATAATTTCTATCTATTGCTATCCATTCAGCACCATTTCATTATAGTTATGAATAACTTGTCCGAATAGGGATATATTGATTTGAGGAAACTTGGTGATACAAGTTTATTTTTACTTTTCATATTCAACTTATATTTGTTAGTCTTGTTTAAAATCTATCTGATATCTGCTTGATTAAATGCGGCCACGGGAAGATATTATATTACAGCACGGTGGTGCTATGAAAAATATATTCGCGTATAGTCGCGGCCGTGCTTGCGTGTGTGTATGTGTGTGTGTACGTGCGTGCGCGCGTGTGTTAGTGTTTAGGTAAATATAAGGAGAGGCGAACGTTTTTAAAGCTGGTGTGGAAGAGTGCGGCCTGGTCGAGCAGCGCGAGGCGCGCGCCCACCGCGCCGCACAGCAGCCGCGCCGCCGCGCGCCGCCCCGCGCCCGCGCCCCCCGCGCAGCTCGCGCCGCCGCCGTTCAGCTGCACGGGCGGGGACACCTCAGAGTTGCATACTAGCTTTCGCTATCACCACGTCATTTATACAAAAAAAACATCTTACAGCGAGCGCGATGGCCGGACACAGAACCGACAATTCCGCACACACTTCTATACCAGATTCGCCGAAACAGTTTTCGTCATCGGTCACTGAAATAGATACATTTTGAAATCAATCAATCAATCAACAGCCAATCGTTGTCCACTGCTGAACATAGGCCTCTCCCAAGGTGCGCCAAAGCTCTCTGTCCTCCGCCTTCCGCATCCAGTTGGTGCCCGCCACCTTCTTAAGGTCGTCGGTCCACCTGGCTGGAGGGCGCCCTACGCTGCGCTTGCCGATTCGCGGTCTCCACTCTAGGACTCGTCTGCTCCAACGGCCATCGGTCCTACGACATACGTGACCAGCCCACTGCCACTTCAGCCTGCTAATTTTGCAAGCTATGTCGGTGACTCCGGTTCTTTTCCGGATAATCTCATTTCTGATCTTATCCTTCAAAGATACTCCGAGCATAGCTCGCTCCATAGCACGCTGAGCGACTTTGAATTTGTGGACTAGTCCCGCAGTTAGTGTCCACGTTTCGGCACCGTATGTCATGGCAGGTAAGACGCATTGGTTGAAGACTTTCGTCTTCAAACATTGCGGTATAGACGACTTGAGGACTTGACGAAGGTTGCCAAATGCTGCCCATCCCAAGCGAATTCTTCGATCGGCTTCCTTCTCGAAGTTGTTCCTACCGACTTGTATTATCTGTCCTAGGTAGGTATATTCACTAACAACTTCGAGAGGTTTCCCCTCGACGTATATCGGTCCCGGCACGACATGCCTATTGAACATGACCTTGGTCTTGTCCAAGTTCATACCGAGACCGACACACCGGGAAGACTCGCCTAGGCTACGCAGCATTTCGGTGAGTTGTTCCAGCGACTCTGCTATGATGACGATATCGTCGGCAAATCGAAGGTGTGAGATGTACTCGCCGTTTACATTGACTCCATACCTAGTCCAATCCAGCGTTTTGAAAACGTCTTCCAACGCGTTGGTGAACAGTTTCGGGGATATTACATCCCCCTGTCTCACCCCTCTGCGCAGTTGGATCGCCTTCGTCTTACAGTCCTGGATGTGGACAGTCATTGTAGCGGCGTTGTACAGACATCTCAGTACCTCGATATATCTCCAATCGATATGACATCTCTGCAATGAGTCGAGCACTGCCCAGGTTTCGATGGAGTCGAAGGCTTTCTCGTAGTCCACAAATGCCATACACAGCGGCTGATTGTACTCTTCGGTCTTCTGCACAATCTGCCGAACAGTATGGATGTGGTCCACGGTGCTGTAGCCTGATCGAAAGCCGGCTTGCTCTGGGGGCTGGAACTCGTCAAGTCGTCTGGCGAGACGGTTCGTGACGACTCTTGAGAACAGCTTATACACGTGACTCAGGAGGGAGATTGGTCTGTAGTTTTTCAAGAGGGTTTTATCACCTTTCTTGAAAAACAGTACCACCTCACTCCCGCTCCACGTTTCCGGGGTCTTGCCATGTTGGATGACGGAATTAAAGAGGCTTGCTAGCTCTTTCAGGACCGGGGTCCCGCCTGCCTTAAGCAACTCTGTTGTGATTCCGTCATCTCCCGGAGCTTTGTTGTTTTTAAGCTGTTCTAGAGCCGCCCTAATCTCTCCTTGGTCAACGATCGGGAGCTCCTCGGAGTAATGGCGCATAAGAGGGGCGCGCTGGTCATCAATACTGATTCCCACGGGTTTATCCGATCTTGAAGAGAACAACTGCCCATAAAACCTCTCTACTTCTCCGATAATCTCAGGCCTAGAGGTAACGACCCCACCATTTTCAGTTTTAAGTTTTGTCAGACGCGGCCTCCCAAACTTGCGAGCGAACACTTTCGATCCCCGATTTTGCTCAATCGCAGCCTTGATGGCACGGGTATTGGAGCGTCGGAGATCGCGTCGCGTCAGCGTTTTTATTGTTCGGTTTAAGGCCTTATCTGACAAAAACGATGGTAGTTCTCGTCGTTTTCTCATGAGCTCGAGTGTCTCAGCAGAGAGTTTTGGTGCGTTGTCTCTTCTCTGTGGCGGAAAACACTTGCGGGATGTGTTCTGCAGTATTTTGACCAGCGTGTCGGTTCTCTCATCAATGCTGCTTATGGTTTCCAACGCGGTGAATTGATTTTGAAGTTCCATTTGGAACTTTTCGGAGCCTTGAGCAGCTTGGAGCATGGTAGGTCGGAGAGTAGACCTCATCATTCTCGATCTTTCGGCTTTTAAGTTGATATTTAGAGTGCCTCGAACCAAGCGGTGATCACTTCCGGTATTAAACCTGTTGATCACTGAAACATCTCTAAATATGTGCCTTTTATTCGAAATGATAAAGTCTATCTCGTTCCTTGTCATCCTTGTCGTTATCGGGGCTTCGCCAGGTCCACCTCCTCTGAGGCTTCTTTTGAAAGAAAGAATTCATCAAAAAAAGCCCCTGCGCTTTGAGAAAGTTTACCAGCACTTGCCCCCTGTGATTTCTGCAGCCCAAGCCGTAAGGTCCGACTTTCGATTCACCGCTATCTTGTACTCCCACTTTAGCATTAAAGTCTCCCATAACAACATTGTAGTGGGCCCTCGAGGTGTCGTTGAGGGCCTTTGCGATGTCCTCGTACATCGCTTCGACCACATCATCAGAGTATGTCGAAGTTGGCGCATATACCTGTACGACCTTCAGGGAGTACCTGTCGGAAAGTTTTAGGACAAGGTACGCTACCCGGTTCGACACACTACTGATTTCCACAATGCTGCTAATGAGATCCTTTTTGACTAGAAAACCGACACCACCCTGGGAGAGGTTATCACCTTCGCGGAAGTAGAGTAAGTTACCGGACTCTAGAGTTATCGTGTCCTCCCCCTGTCTTCGGACTTCAGATAACCCCAGTATATGCCAGTTTATATGACTTAACTCTACTTCTAATTCGGCGAGGTGATGGTCCAGCCTCATCGAGCGTCCATTATACGTTGCCATTTTTAGTCGCTTTATACGGTAGCCTGCCGTGAACCGGTGATTCTTAGCACCCCCTGCCCTGCCGATACCGCGACCGCTACCTTGGTCGGGCCTAGCGGGCTTGCCGGTAACTGGGGGCCTTTTTTTGGGCGCATCTGCCATTTAGGGAGGGGTTTGCCCATACTCGCCGCGCTGGGCAGGCGTGTTGGCGAGCGCAGTAGGGGGTAAGATGTTTATGGGAGGGGGGACGCTGCTGCCCATCCCCCCTTTTCCCCGTCCCTCAGTCGCCTCTTACGACACCCACGGGATGAGATTGGGGGAGTACTATTCTAAGCCGGTACTCCACGGTGTACTACATTTTGAAATAATAATAAAAAAACGATAAAACTTGTACATAGTAACTGAGGTATTGAATAAAATATTATTCTTTGTCGGGGTGAAGAGCAGAGCGAAGTTCTCTTAGCAATTTGAGTCGCTAAACTTATATTTAATATTATATTATATTTTTAATAAATAGTTATATAAAATGAAATCTTTACATATCTCTTACAGGTTAAATGTAATGAAGTAAAACTTACAACACTGGTTTATTAATTTCTGCGTGTTTTCATACCACTCTTTGTAATCCGCGTGTACCAAGTAAACACCGTCGTTGCGGAGCTTGGGTATAAAATAAACATCATGGTCAGTTTTGAAATAATTTTGAGCTAGTGTGTTATATTCAGATTTTTCCTCGTCCGTGACCAATCGATTTTTGAATATTATATTCGCCATTGCATTCAAAGCCTTGAACAAAACATAAAAAAAATAACCAAAACGCGTAGAAATGTAGAAAGATCCAAAAAAGGATAAATCAATTAGTTGATGTAATCATTTCAGTCTGGGTCTCGCTGTCGACGGTGCATTGAACGAGTTGATTTAAATTTTCAACTACGGTGACCACATTATTTCAATCAAAGCTGAGTTACACGACTTTAGAACAAAGTAGACTACAGGAATTGTCCTGTAGTCTACTTCAATAAGTATAATTATTTCTGAGGAGATAGACAGCAGTTGAATATTTTTATATTATAAAATTTTACTACCGTGATAACTTGCTGTAAATCGTTAGGAGAAAACCACTTTATATTATCACACCATTGTTTAAGATGAGACGGGTTCCATTTGTAATGTGATTTCGAGTGGAAGGTTTCAATCACCTGAAATAAAGTTTGCTTTTAATAAATATTAAACTATTCACTTTTAGAACGTACCTACAACTTCACAAGAGTCATTCTTACCTCTTTGTACAACGCTATCATATTACGAGACAAATTAGAAATGTCATTGTCATTTACATTCTTGGGAACACTCTCCGACAGATAACTCCTCGATAGTTCGAGTAACTCTTCATCATCTGCCTCACTAGAAATGAACGGATAAACATTTTGATTAGAAAACGACATACTTGTCTACTTATTACCAAAAACACTAGTGATTGTGTAATGGTATTACATTCGTTACTAGTGTTTTGGTAATAAGTAGACATTATCATGAATGCCTTCCAATATAACTTGAAAAATGTATAGACCCCTTAAATAAACAAATATACAAATTATAGAGAATTTAAACATAGAGCCCGTCATTTATTTATTTATCAGATCACCAGAAATGTCAATACTAATATTATGAAGTGACATATTATATAAAGTATAGTTTACTAGTAACTATGTTGCAATGGGCGCGAAGTGGTGTAGTGAAGGCGAACGTAGTACCGCGAAAATAATTTCGGAAGAAGAATTAGGCTGTCTTTTGCGCTCGAGTTGCGCGAGACAGTAGCGGCTGTCTACAGCGCCTCGGCTCGTAGCGTCACTCACGGCAGGTGCACGTGCGCGAGCGCGGCGGCGAGGCGCGCGCGCGGCGGCCGCTCGGCCGTGCACAGCGCGCGCACGCGGCCCGTCGCCTGCCACTGCGGCGCGCCCTCCTCGCGCGACCAGAACCCGTGCTGCTGTATCACCTGCGACACCGACTATGCAACTTATCCGGTGACGGTGCACTACTAAAACGAAAACGCGTCTTCGAGCCGTTTCGGCTGTAGCAATGTTTGTTTATCCGGGTTCGTCATGTCAATCATTTCCGATTAGACTGATGATATATGACAGTGCCCGTACCTGCAGCAGGAAGGAGTGCACCGGCGAGGAGCCCCAGGCGTCGCAGCGTGCGCGGTGCAGCGCCCGCACCAGCAGCACGGGCCCCGCGCCCCGCCCCGCACCGCCCACGGCATTCTTCTGATAAACCCAGATGTTGTACTTTAGGTGAATATTATCAAATTTTACCATATGTATAGAATGATGCGTGCTACTACTAGTAGTAAATATATTATTTATATTTCATTACATGTAAACACCAAATATAGAATTTTGTTTGGTGTCGCATAGTATCTTATAATAAAATATATCGAATATATATTTATGTCATTTGTTTAAAAAAATGTTTCAAAAATATATTATTATTAAAAGTAATGTGTAATATGCACCCAAACATACAAACGCGTAGACATACATATATACTCCCAATCATGCACACATATACATATTTTGTCTCATATTCCGCTATTTATTGCTTTAGTTAGTTGTATTCCCTAGTAACGTGTACCTATTCTATATTTTTGTAGAGGAGTAGTATAATCCTGTTTTGGTCTCATTTCCTAAATTATTGTACTACAAAATATTATGATTATTGTGAAACAGCATATGAAAGTACTAATAAAAAATCTTAAACTAAAATGAACATACTGATTTTACCCGCTTTAACTCTGCAATGATATCCGCCGGTTCTAGGTTTGGAGTGCAGTTGATCGTTATTACAGTAGAGTTGGATTCCCTCAGGATAAATTCTGCTATAAGACTGTTAAGAAACAAGTTTGTTTGTATTTTACAACGATTTCAAAAGTGTTTTTATCAATTTAGCACTAATGGTAACATCGTGATAAAGGGGCCCAAAAGCAATGTGATGATTTATCATAATTAGGAGTGCTAGTTTTTTTTACCAGGGTAGCTAATAAATATTAAAAAATATATGTAATCGCATCCGGAGCATCTACTGCTAACGTATGTAGACAATCTCACGTCTTGGCGCTCCCCTCCGGCCCGACGACGACGGCGTGCGCGGCGGCGCGCACGGCCCGCTCGCACGCCCGCACGCGCGCGCCGCGCAGCACGCCCTCCGCCCACAGCGCGCCCGCCGCGCCCGCCGCGCCCGCCGGCAGCGGCATCTCCAGCTATACGCATATGTTTCAAATTAACCTATTCTATTTATGGAATTGACGCGATATGTTATTAGGTCAGTATTTTTTGCATTTAAGCATACCTCTTCATAGAAACTATCGATAGCGTTTCGTTTTATGATTCCCATAGTACCGAGCTGCACGGCTGACCAAACCATATCCTCTGCACTTTGCGAACTATTTTCGAAAGTAATTTCTTGAGATATGTATTCGAAATTCGCTAATATTTGTCTGACCTAAAACGATATTCTGGTAAATTATTATAGTTCTAATTTGTCGTGCCATAAATAATTTGTGTTTGCATTAATATAGATCACTAAAATGTTTAGTAATTGTAATTAAAATGATTATATTACCAAAGACATGTGACAATCTTGCGTTGTGACGTCAGCTCGATGTACGTTCAGCCACTTTAGACATTTATTTACGGTTTGATTCAAAAACGAGACAGCTAATTTTGTAGTTTCATTATCAAATTCCTTCTTTTGTACCCAACTATCTAAAATTTCTTGAGAGCAATGAATTTCAGCGCTGCAAAACATAATTACAGCAACCAGGTATTGATTGCACTTAAATAATAATAAATACATAAAAACACAATATTTCGCCGACTATCTTAAAAATATTTCACTTCTTCAAAATAGTATAATATAAAATATTACTTAGTCACATTATAGTGTATTAATATTTCTCAAAACAAAAGTCTTTTATATTTCGCAATTTGGACTAGCCGTTTGAGATATATTACAATATTTTTGAATAAACGCATAAATCAACGTTACAGTATATTCCCATAGAACCGTAGACAGAGAAACTAATAAACGCAATGACGATTTCCTTCTCACTCACACAAGAAAGAGAACGAAAATTACGTTACAAATGGTTTAAACAGAGATAGAAGTATCAAATCTTTTGTCTCTTATCGCGTAATCAGTTTTGGTGTTTGTTTCGCTACTTGAGTAGCAATAAACTAGACAGTTTGTGCGTTCACTGTGTTCACTGTGTTCAATCCAGTGAAAAGGCCGTGAAACATTGCTTATATAATATTGAAGGTTATACAATGGTGCATTGTCGTATTATTTCATGTTAAAGCGAAATCAAGAAGAAAATTGCCGGCGTGTGTTTTCACGCGTAAGTACGACTATTTTATCCCTAAATATAGTTTATCAGTGATGTTTATTTATGCCATAGCATGACGGAACCTTATATTGCATTAAAATCCTAAAGATACTATGGCAATATTATACGCACACATTGACAAACTATCTCTGTCTCAATCGCGGTTTCACGGCTCCTTGGTCTATTTGTTTCTCTGTCTACGCATAGAACGCTTTGCTTTGTTACAGGAGGTTCATTTTTCTCGCAGAGCGAAATGCTACTCGCAATCGCGCCACCATTACACTCGTTCATGAATTGTACAGTAGCTATTTTTAATTTTTATTAATACATATCTAAAGATTTAAAGTATATAATTATTATCTTAATTTATTTTCACACTACATATAATATGTACTACTTGTATATAACGCATAACTTAAAACAATGTGGTTGAACTACTAATTTCTCTAGTGCGAAGCTGGGACGGATGTAATAATGCATGTCGCCTTATATCATCTTGTTAACATATTGTATAAATCGAAATTGTTAATATAAAACGGTACATTTTTTCGTCGTATTCATTGATTAAATTATATTTATTTGTATTTAATAAAAGACACAAATATGGATTTTTTTATTATAAATTTAATACAAATTTTTAAAGATATTTCTTTAAAGTCTGAAAAAATATTGATAAATTAAGATACGTTTAACCAAATTTTAGATTTGATTTCGTTAAACGTTTTGAAAAATATTACGTTTAAAAATAAAAATTTCTTGTAATTATTCGATCCGTTGATAGAAATCAAATCCTTCCAGACTAGTAAGCTTAATATCAGAATATTTTGGACCACCAAAACTAAAGTTAATAATTAGATACTTTGTGTGAACCGCCATTATAATAATACCATTAAAATATGATACCTAAACAGTATTATTCCCATTCTTGATATAGTCGCAGGTGAGGCGTATTCCAGACTGTGTGTCTCGAAGATGAAGTTAACGTTTTGTCCAAACTGCACTCTCCAGCCCGAGGGCAGTGTTAGGAGACGGTTATCATCGAGCACCGAGTTGAGAGCTTCAATCCATTCTGGATCTATGTCGCCGTCGCACACGACCCACGACCAAACGTCTATGTGAACATTAAACATTACAACGATAATGTTTTTAACTGAATTTAAACAACAGGAATGCTCTCAGTAACCTCCCTATGTATTTCTGTATGTGTTGTTTTAGAATCGAAACGATACAATAGATTGTGAATTAATTCAACATTATTTTTAGTATAATTACAAAATTACCATTCATGTGTCTGTCAATAATAAATATTTTTATAGATCGGATAAAGTAAATTACGAGTACTATTAGTTACATATATAAGAAAATATATTATATGTGACTTTCGCTAAATATGTACTTAAAGGTTTAAAAAAATGTTAACAAATTAAGTCGTGCATCATAAGTGAACGTAGCGCGGGTTACCTTCGGGCTGGTTGGCCACTTCGAGCGCGACGGCGGTCAGGACGCCGTCGGTCCACTGGCGAGTGTCGAGCTCGACGTGTCCGAGCAGCCAGCTGCGCGACATCGCTTTAGGGCAGATTACGTACTCCACTACGTTTTTACCTTGATAAGTAAGCGCCTGGAAGATATTTTTATCGATCCTTTGAAAACCAACTATTAAAAAGCTTAGGTTACTTGAATTCAGTCCAAATTATTGTGATAATATAAATTAATTTATAATCTGACTTAAAAGCCATTTCTGAGTTGTTATATTATCTATATAAATAGAAGTCGGCGCTCTTTACATATTAATATGGTTTATACTTAATTAAATAAAAAGTTGGAAAAATGTAATCGTTTCAATCAGAGTAACATAATAACATTATTGTTATTATGAATTAAAGTTTGACGGACAAAATTTAAAACTTACACTTTTTAAAATTTGCCGAATTGTACTTTTACCGGAGCCCGGCGGACCGACGATCGCTACACCCATTCGTTGCTGCAACTGTTCATAGAGCTCCATGCATTTTTGAACCTACAAGTATTTTAAATCAAAATATCACATTCATATATTTCGGGTCAGATAATGCACTAACATGTCATTCTATAGTGACGACCAAATATTTATCGTTTACTCGTGCCTGTAACTTGTTGTTCACCAGACCAAGTCGCTGGACCGTATTTTCGAGCGCTAGATACAGAGGATCTGTAGTAGATTGCTCCTCGGGTACATCCGCGAAAACCATAGCCAGAATATTTTCAAAACTGTAAATTTAATCATTTTATTAATTAAAACCTTAATATGAAAGACTACAAATGTATAGGAAGTCTTAGCACGCGAGAGCGCGCACCAGTGCGCGTCGGGGCGCGTGAGCTTGGACAGGTTGTTGAGGCGCAGCACGCCGCGCAGCGCCGCGCGCGCCGCCCGCGCGCCGCCCGCCCCGCGCAGCGCCGCGCGCGCGCCGCCCACGGCCGCCTTCAGCGCGCGCAGGCCCCAGTCGTAGTGCCGCTGCGCGCTCAGCAGCGTGCTGCGGGTTCGATTTAAAACAGGATTCGAGAGAAAAAAAGACTAACTGTAACTTGAACAATGACTTGTAGTACCTATAACTTTGGGAGATCGACCGATAGACATGCGTCATCTCGAAAAAATATTGTTAAACGCTTAAAATATTATATTTATAAATTCAGTAGTTAGTTGTTAATGTTATGTTAATAATGTATGTATATTCGGCTTTATTTTAAAACTGTAAGTGATAAAGACTGTAAGTGTTCTTTATTAAAATACTTTCAAAATAGACATTAGATATTAAGAAAACAGCTGATCTATGGGTAACTATGTCAAGGTAGACAGTTCAATATTTTATGTAATTGCATCTAACAATATTATATGTTACCTGACCTAATGAAACGGAGTAAAGTACTTTCAATTTTTAAATCAGTTCAATTGTAATTTAGACCCCAATAACTGGAACTGGAATCTCAGAACAACCAATTCTTAGCAAACTTTTGAAAAACTTATATTAAAACAAATGTAAATAAATTTTAACACGCACAAGTTACTACCCAATAAACAATTTGATTTAAAAGAGTCGCTCGACAATCTAACGGTCGTGAAAAATATTTTTAGAGCCTGGAAAGAGTTATAAAATATAATTTAAGATTGATATACTAGGTATGTAACATATTGTCGGACTGCATTTAATTCTGGTTAATAAAAGGTAGCCTCGAGTTTTTTTGATAAAACTATAGGTTTTCTCACGTCGATTTCACGTTAAGTACCTAGCTAGCGTGAAGACTGCGTCTAGATCGTCGGCGAGTTGCTCGGGCTGCAGGTGCGGCTGCGCGGCGGACGCGGCCAGCAAGCGCGCCGCAAGCTCGGCGCGCGGCGGCGGGCGCAGCGCCAGCGGCCGCAGCGCGTGCTGCAGCGCGGGCGGCAGCGAGCGTCGCCCGCCGTAGCCGCGGGTCGCCGGGTTCATAGTCGCCGCCACGCCGCACCACTCCGACACGACTACCTGAGGGATGCCATGGTTTCAAGCACTTTCTGTGAGTGCTTCAGTCACTGACACTACTGAGTAGACATAACTGAAACATTGCAGTTATTATATATACTGTTCACTTGTTATTATTCACGTACTATTACTGTTATATTAGACTAGTCTGTTATCTCCACCCACTTGCTTGCCGTTGAGTAGCGCCGTGCGGTCGCCGGTCGGGTCGACCCGACGCATGGCAGCCAGCAGCGAGGCAAACTGGTGTGACACAACGGCGAGCGTGGCGCTGGACAGTCGGTTGAACTCATCGAAACACCCCCACGCGCCGCACAGCGCGACCCCAGTCAATAGGCGTCCCATGCATTCTGCATCCATCGCCTTTAACAAAATTCGTATATAATATGTACACACTCCAATAGACCAGTGATCGAATATCAGTCGGTATTTTCATTTACGTATTACAATTAATAATTCATATAATAATAATGTTTCGTCTTTGTATATTTTTAAATATCACCTGCTTAATCACAAAAAAAGTAATATAGTTTAGAACTACAATAAATTAATAAACCTGAAGTAGAATTTGTCCTTTGTCCTACGACTTAAACTTATCAGTTTCTATTCAACTCGGAAAAAATCAATAGCAAGTATCGATGTTTGACCGAAGAATAAGGGACCACACAATCGGTCGTATCTGTTAGGAATTTATCCAATTAATTATTAATCGTATTGTCTATGTCATTAGCTTAGTATTTACGACATGCTATACTATAATATGCTATACTAAAAATGTTAAATACAATAATTAGATCGTAATCGAGGTTTAGTGTGATAATACAGTAACCCAGACGGGCTCGAGCAAAGCTTAAATTAACTCTTGTTTATAATAAGTAAAAGGAACAAACATTCAATGAATTTAGAGTTAGAATATACTCACTTCGTCACAATTAAAGACTAAAACCAGGCGACCAAATAAACATCCTAAGGCTTTAACCGATTCTGTTTTGCCAGTTCCAGCAGGCCCGATGGGATTTCCCACTAGTCCTAGATGTAAGGACTGCAAAGAAAAAGATAAAAACAATATTTATGCGCGTGTGATTTTATTGTGGTGAACGTATTAATACTTAGCGATTATGTCTTTATTTCATAATATGTAAATACATACATCGAACCACTAAGAAAAAGGAGTTAATGATATACTTATTCATAGATAACAATGTGTATAACGGTAACGTAAACCTTTTCTGATTCTATCATATGACGCACAAATATTAGGTGTTTGTTTCCAATCAACTGATAACACGTACAGTAACAATAACAGCCTGTTAATGTCCCACTGCTGGGCTAAGGCCTCCTCTCCCTTTTTAAGTAGAATGTTTAGAGCTTATTCCACCACGCTGCTCCAATGCGGGTTGGCAGAATACACATATGACATAATTTCAATTAAATTAGACACATGCAGGTTTCCTCACGATGTTTTTATTCACCGTAAAGCACGAGATGAATTATAATCACAAATTAAGCACATGAAAATTCAGTGTTTCTTGCCCAGATTCGAACCACGATCATCGGTTAAGATTCACGCGTTCTAACCACTAGGCCATCTCGGCTCGATCGACGTTTGATAACACGTACCTGAGTCAAAATAAGAAAGCTCTCATCGGTCGTGTCAGTTCTCACGAATTGTCCGGTATTAACGCCGAGATATTCGTAGGAGTATGAAATCTGAGCTAAGCCCATTTTAGCTACGACTTCCGTATTATCTTGCAAGTAGAACCTGTAAATATTACTAATAAGTATATTTATTTGTAAAACATAAATAAATATTAAGAGAACATAAGTGTTATAATGGCTAGAGAGCTGGTGAGCTTCGGTATATAATTTGCTCACGTTTCATATCGATAACGATTAAAGTTCAGATCAATACGAATTGATTTAGTCCAGTTAATTACAGTTGCGTTTTTCAGTGATAGCGCTTAGAAAAATAAGTATAATAAAGATACTAAATCACTTGCTTATGTCTGCCTCTGAGGTTAATTGTCAAAATCGTTCTGGAAACATCGCGAGACGTAGTGGTAAAAATGTATGTATATATAATGAAAAATATTAACTCTACTATAAAATCAAATCATTTAGCTAATTATAATAAATGTTGTTCACAAGCTCCCTAGCATTTACAAACTTTTTACATTTATATTTTTATTAAAGTATTGAACGTATATAAGATGTATACAAATAAGTCAGTTAAGGAGAAAGGGAGGGCGGATTGTTAACGAACTAATATTGCAAAACTTATTTAAAATAATCCTTTGTCTGTCCGCAAATGTTTAACTTTGCGTGACAAAAAATCTATGGTAATACAGTTGACCGTTCTACATATGTGGATAATCAATATTTTCTTGTAACATCGCACTCACATTAAAAAAAGTATCACCATAAATGATTTGTGATGTTCACAAGTGGACTGTACTGGTTGAAGGGTTAATTTGATCATGGGTGACAGTTTTTTCGTGTTAGTACATTAACATTACTTAGTAACAGATTCTTCTAAGGTTTGGTGTTACTTTTTCCTGATTGGTGATTGATTAGGTTAAGTCAGCATGCGTCATTATTAAATAAAGAAATTTGAATTTGCCTATAATATACATATATATGCCCAATGTTACATCAATGTGAAATTTCATTACAATCGGTTAGTAGTGAGGTAACAAATAGACATTCGTTAAGTACCTAAGTATATAATCTAAGTAAATATGTATAAATCATTATTCCAAAAGCCTATTTGTGGAAATAATTTCAGCAATTTTATTCATATATTTTTTTTTGTTATATGAATAGATAAATTATTTTTGTATGTTTATATTTATTAAAGAATGATATACATATTTTATAGATAAGCAAATGGACTTAGAAGTTTATTTATATAAATAAGAATAAAATAATGATTCAAGATATTAAGAAAAAGCCCAAGAACCGTTACAGCAAACAACAATATAAATGATTTTAATGCACCTCATGTCATTAATATTCATAACACAACCAGTTTCAAATCACATGTATATGATGAATGTATGTTTTATAAAAAGGAACCTATTGACAGGAGGACTCCGGGCGTAACTAGAATCTCGATTGTGATCGCGCGGCCATTGCTAATACACGCTTTATATATAGTTTAAAGACTACATTACCTCAGTTGTTTCTGCCAGAGCCAATCACCAGTTGTCACGACATTATTTTCAATTAAATTTTGTACAACCGACACATAATATGAACACTGCAATATCAAAGCTTGTTTTTTATATTTCTCACACTCATCTTCGGTCTCAGCTGCTGCATAATACAAGTTTTCTTTTTCAATTATATCTCTTAACTTGTGAAGTTCCTTTGACGTAATAGCTCTTTCTGTTTGTTCGGTGAATCTTATATTTTGACCTAAGCATAATATTTGCGTCGGCAGCGAAAATGGATCTTGGTCTTGCAAAGAATTTGCAACTAAGCATTTTAATGTCATGTTCTTTAGCGATGAACGTATTTCTTGTTCTAAATTCTTTAGCCAAAGCTGCGTTAAAAAAATGTATAGTAAATTTAAATCTGATATATTACTAAGCGAATAGTATGAAACATTTAAGTAAATAATAATATGAAATACCTCAACAGAGCAATCGACATCAACAGGATGGTCTAGTTGAAACGTTTCTCCAAAATGGCTACAGAGAGACGTGATCGACAGCCCACCCGGGCCGAGATGAACGCCAGTGATGCCAGGAAACAATTTCTTCAAATGTGATTGCATTACTGTTTCTCTACCCTCAGCTCCCGTGCGTGCTTGACCCAGTAGTTCCAGCAGATCATCGTCACTCAGAAAATACAATCTTGGAAAAGTTAAGCGTTTGTCCTGCAAAATTAATGTTTTTCTTATTACATTGCAACGACGACCAATTTTTTTTCAAGTAATGTCGATTGTATAAGTTATTGTATAAGTGAAGAATGAAATACTTCTTATCGAAGTACCACTTATTGAATTAGACACTTACGTCAATGTAATCATTTAATGCTGACTGACAAGCGTTTAATTGCTCGGATATTGTATCAAGCATCGCCTGAAGTCTAGTCGACTGTAATAGTGTCGAAAGGCGGGGATCTGATTCGATAATCCGTGCCACTTGCCTAAAGCCTTGGTCCACTTTTCGAAACTTTAAACCCAGTTCACCATCAGCATTACTTAGTATGGGTTCTAAATATAACCATCTGAAATTAACAATAATTTTATTTTATTATTATCCAAAATATATTTAATAATATTGATAGTTGATATAAGATGTTCTGTTGTATTATTTTTTATCTTTATATTATATTAGCATTATTTTTATATACTGATAAACTGAATTGTGTTTGAACTTTAAGAGTTACGCGTATAACATATTTTATCAAGTATATTGTTAAATTGTAATAATACATGTATACTTAATAAAACTAAGTTACTAACTAAATAAATAAAAGTCACTCATTGTAACTGACTGACAGGTAGAAAAAGCACTAACTAAAGCAATAGCTGGAAGTTAGTAGACTTTCTTATATACCTAATATACATAATTAATGAGCAATATTTTAGTGGTAGGCCTTTGTGCAATATGGGTAGGTATCACCCACTCTTCGCATATCTTAAATACTTAAATACTTAGTATTGTTGGGTGCCTGTTTGAAGGATGAGTGAGCCAGTATTACCACAGGCACAAGGGACGATGTAAGAAATGGTTAATATTTCTTACAGCGTCTGTGTCTTTGGGCGATGGTGACCATTTACCATCAGGTTTTTCTGCACGCCTGCCTGTTTTGTTTAAAAAAAATAAATCGGAAAATTTATCTCCTAGTTGGATTAGAATCGTCTTTGTTGTACTTTGAAATATGAAAACTAGGGTTTATTTTTGTTTATAATATATTCTTAAGGGGTTTAAATAGGGGCGAAAGTTAACATGGGATTCGTCATTTTTATAGTTACAAATATGGAAAATGGTTTTTGTGGTCTTCTGTTTTTAAATAAAATTCAATTCAAATAGCGTTATGGGGGTAAAATTAGAAAACAAATTTTTGAATGGGAAGTGAACTATCTTATTTCTCGTCGCAAACAAAATGTATATAGGTCTTATCATTAAGCAGAGCAGATAACTCAAAAACATTTGAGAAAAGTTATTTGGTTCCTGAAATTGTTCTGATGGAGGCAAACGTCTAGTATAAACGTAGATTGGTATTTTGACAAATATAACTTGTTTGAGACGGTGAAACTGCAGTCGTACGCTTGCAGATATACTTGATCATACATGAAAAGACGAATAAAATTCCTTTTATGGTGTCAGTAAAACACTTAGTATAATATTACTTTATGAATCAATGTTTCGCAATATTTTTCATAATGGTATTTTCAACGCTACGGATAAATATTGTATTTTTAAATTCGCAATAAATATAACTTTTGAATGTATAGTGAATAAAATGACGAGCACCTCGGCGGATTCCATATCTGCAATAGCATCGATTTTACTTGAGATTAAAAAAAAATTTATGTGATGCTTCAGTGCAATATGGAAGCAAATCAAATCAATCTCTAATCGTATAAAATAAATTATAGCTACTGGTTATTACACTGTAGTTGAATTATTAGTTTATTATTATAATTATTTATTATACTAATTGCTTTTACTATTCTTTATACAAAAAGTCGAAATGGCCCAGTGGTTAGAACGTGTGAATCTTAACCGATGATCGTGGGTTCAAGTGCTTAATTTGCGTTTATAATTCATCTTGTGCTTGCCGGTAAAGGAAAACATCATTAGGGATGCATGTGTATAATTTTACTCAATTCTGCGACATGTGCAAATACATGTGGCAGAATTAATCCGCATTAGAGCAGCGTGGTGGAATAAGCTCCAAAACCTCAAAAAAGGAGAGGAGGGCTTAGCCCAGCAGTGGGCCATTCACAGGCTGTTACTATACTTACTTTACTGCTGGTAGGGCTTTGTGCAAGCTCGTCTGGGTAGGTACCACCCACTCATCAGATATTCTACCGCAAAACAGCAATACTTGATATTGTTGTGTTCCGGTTTGAAGGGTGAGTGAGCCAGTGTAATTACAGGCACAAGGGACATAAAATCTTAGTTCCCAAGGTTGGTGGCGCATTGGCTATAAGCGATGGTTGACATTTCTTACAATGCCAATGTCTAAGGGCGTTTGGTGACCACTTACCATCAGGTGGCCCATATGCTCGTCCACCTTCCTATTCTATAAAAAAAAAAAAAAACTATACTATACTAATTAAGCAGTGTCAATGTCAGTTAGCTGTTTATCTTTTCTAAACGACGTATGTTGCAGAACTGAATCTACCACCAAGGGATGACAAATGAGAATTCCGCTTACGGTCTTTGAATGTATAGTAATGTGTAAAAATATAATTAAACTGAGAGAACAACCACGCTTTCCGTTGATGTTAGACAATATCCAACATCAACTGAAAGCGTTGTTGTTTTACATTGGGTACGGTGAATACTAAACTCAACTAAATTTTGTTTTATTAACTTTCGAAACAAACTTTTATTTATTGTAAGCAACCTCTGCATCAGCGAAAAAGCATTGTTTAGATTAGTTTTTTTATAAAATTAGTTTTTTTTAGATATTATTATTACATTTAATTCGTACACATTATCAATGTAATCTTATTAAAAAAAAAGGTTTTTTTGTTTAATTGAAATTGTTTTATTGTATGTTTTTTAACGTTATATATACTAAAAATATATAACTCTATCAAAGTCAAAGTCATTTTTGTTTAATACAACGAAGTTAATGGTCAATTTCAATTGTTAAGAATTTACCACCGGTTAGGTAAAAAAAAACAATCAGATCCAAAAAAGAAAATCAACTAACCGGCGAATCTAAATTAGCGGTTTTTTTTTAAATATTAAATTTCAGTTTTTGATATAGCCTGGCGGCGATCGTTTCTTTATCATGGTGTGCAATCATATAAGTCATTGGTTTTGTAATATTCTTAAGCACATTTATAAGATTCGCATCGTTAAGAAATAACGATTCTTTTAACGTATACATTGGCCCACTCGAGAAGTACTAACTCTTTTTAGTTACAAGTTTTTGACTGTTTCTAGTGTTAACATAGTATGTAAATACATCACAATTTCGGTTTATAGACATTTATTTCTCATAAAGAATACAAAAAATTCACTTAAAATGAGAAATATACAATTTTTTACGTTAATTTAAGTTAAAAATAAAGATAGTGTCTCGGATACAGTAAATTAAAGTAGTTAACAATATTAAAAAAGATGTAGGTAGTATTAGAAAAGTAATAATTACGCATGCTATAAAAACTTACAATGCAACGCATAGCGGTGAGACCACATTAACTGATATTTATTTTAGTAATAGTTACTTTGTATATATTTGATAAGGCAATTCTTGAATATTGTAAAACTTTCACTGTTTACAATTTCATCGGGTAATTTATTATAAATTTGCACTCCTTCGAACTTTCGAACGTTTCATTCAGAATAGAATTGTAATCCTTTGTATTCCGGTCACCCTCATCTAATAGGTTGATATTAAAATCACCGAAGATTAAACTTCTACGTTTTATAATTAGCTGTTGCTCATAGGTTTCTAAAAAATCACTGATATTTGTGTTCGGTGGCTTGTATATAACAGCAATGTTTAAGGCATATTTATTTAAGTATATCCAGAAAAATTCGTTTTCGTTTTTATTGATTGTAGTGGTGCTTTTAAATTTTATACTATTATGAATATAAATAGACACTCCCCCACCAATACGATTTTTTCGATAATTGTACACATGAGTATAGTCATTTGGAGCAGTGATGCGTCCAAGTCTGATTTTATCCACGTTTCAGTCAGTAGAATTATATGTATAGTTGTTTGTGTAGATATTATTAAGGTTTTTAATTCATCCAATTTATTACTCTTTACTAGGCTTCTTATGTTTGCATAGATAAATTTTAATGACGAATTGTTTTTGTGTATATCCTCATAACAATTTAGATTCTGATAGGTAATATTTGGAATATGTTCGTCTAGTTATTATATTTTTTGTGTTAACAGTAAGCGGGTTTCGTTTTTTGAATTATAATTTCTGTTTTATTCTTTGTTTTTGCATACATCCTACCTATATTATTAAGTATATTTATCAAATATATATATGGAAAAGCAGCAGTCGCTATTTTAAATTCTATAAATTGACATCTTGATGAATCTTTGAATCTAGTGATACCAAGGAATTATGTTGTTTCTAAAACATTGAATGACAATGACAACAAGAAAACATTTAAATTAATTCAAAACTACCATTTTATAATGAGAGAGCATTAATTTTTATTTGATTATTACATATAATGAATTCACTAAGCAGAAAAATTTATTGTGTTCGAGAAAATAAAAACACTCGTAATAGATACAATGATTTTATTTATTTACAAACTAACAATTTGTGACGGTGTCAATTATGTACATGATTCTCATGTTACAGAAAGTTTTATTTAAAATTACAAAAGCCTCTTCAAAATTATTCTCACGATATTACAATTAAAATAAATGTCCTTAACATAGGCAAACTTTTCACCCTACAGAATTATTACACGAAAGTCTATAATTAAGTAAATGCGCCTCGTAATATTTTGTGTATAATTGTTAAAATATCGAAACAGAATATAAAAAAAAATATATTTTAAGGTTATTTATTTTTAAATAACTAAACAGTTAGCATCTTATTTATCCAAAACAATATTTTATCAACAATATTGACATAGAATGTTAGTTTGAATAAAGGTTTTGCCAGCTGTATCAAATCCTTCCATGAAAACTTAATAGTATCTTAAAACATGTATTAATCTACTTTTATACATATTAACACGAGTCTACGACAACTACACATATTTCTTTGGAATACGTTTACTGAACGCTTATATAATATGCTTATACATATAAGAATATATCAAGACCTCACCGTTTTACTACAGCACACTTCTGATGAAACAAACGCAGCAAACATTTATATATTGATTGTTTATAATTCACATACATTTACAATGTCAAGCAAAAAATGAACTCGTTAAATAAAATATATAAATGTAATTTTTTTTTTCCATTAACGATAATTTACATTTGTTAGTTATTGAATTTTGTTAATTTATTGTACAACAAGTAATATAAAATAGACAATAATTTCAATAGCGCATCAATCAAATGTGATGTTTTCTTATTATAAAGTATATTATTCCTACCATGATCACTACGATTTCAATTAAAATAAACAGTTAAATAAAATGTATATTAAGATAGTTACAATCATGATATAACAATTACATAAACAAATTAACTAATAAATGCAGATGTTGAGATTTTACCGATTTTCACATTACTGCAACTTTAAATTATATGCACATGGTGCGTCTATGTAGTAATCGATTACGTCGTACATGACCTGTATTTGTCAGACCGTTTGGTAATCTCTGATACATAATAATTCATTTGGGTATTTAGTTCACCTATTTCTTTTTCTAAAACATTTAATTGTTCATTGTGGTCGTTGTATAATTCTTCCATATTTGCTAAAAGCTTAAGTTGCATTTGTGTATCACTTGCCAATTTTGTAGCTCGGTTAAGTAAAAGTTGAGCACGTTCTCTTGAATTTGATGTTTGACTAGCTCTTTCAGCAAGAGATATATTAGTTTGTTTAAAGTCTTGTCTTAATTGTCGGGCTTTTTGCTCAGCTCCTTCAGCTCTGTTAACAACATCATTAGCTTCTTGTTTTACTTGATCCGCATCACTTTCAATTTTGAGTATATTCTTCTGCAGGTCGGATAGCCGAGAACGAAGACCATCAACTTCATCCATAGTTTCATTGGCTTTCTTTTGAGCTTGTTCAGTTTCCAAAGCTATAGGTATTAAATCACTTTTTGCAGCTTCAATATCGCTATTTGCTTTATCTATAGCGTTTTCAGCTGCATCTTGAGCAGCTTGTGCTTCATCCAAAGCTTCTAACACCTTATTTGCCATCTCCAGGGTCAGATTAGCTGCTTTGTTGACTGTAGTGGCATTTTGTTTAAGTGCTTTTGCCCTGTCGAGATCGGGTTTTGTTTCCGCTATAATATTCTCAATATTAGTTAATTGAGATACAGTTGAGTTTATACGCTGTGATAGTTCGGTGATTTCTTTTGGTTCAATGCTAATTGATAAATTCAAAATTTCGGTGGCAAGTTGCCTTACATCTTCAGGTGTATTATAAGTTTTAGATAGGAATTCTTTTAATTCTGAAGTAAGTTCTTGGCTTTCATTAGTCACTCTTTCAGCTGAAGATTTAAAATCACTTGCTTTATTAAATAAATCTTTTGCTCTTGATCTAACAGCTACAGTGTCTTGTTTGATTTGAGATACAGATCTGAATAAATCTTCAGCAGATAGTTCATGATCTTTAATTCTATGTTCTGTTTTATTCGCAAAATCTAATGCTTGTTCTGCCTTTGTTATAGCTCCTTGATCACACGAAATTCCACCACATTTTCCACATCCAGCTCCTCCACAAATATCGCAAGTGTCACTATCTTGACCACACATTTTTTCATTTATTTTAGGCATTTGTGATTCTAAATCTAAGAGTTGTTGATGTAACTCATCTAATTTTTTATCGTTTTCGTTTTGCGTATTATTGAAATTTGCATACTGCATTTCTATTAGTCTGTCTGTATTTTTTATTTGCCTATCTGTATTAGCTATAATTGTTTGAACACTTTCAGCTTCATCTGCTGCTTTAACGGCTCTTTCTTTTGCTTCACGTGTTAAGTTAAGGGCACCCTCTAAATTAGCTTCTTGTAGTTTTGTTGCATTATTACCTAACTCAAAAGTTTTTGTTTTCAAACTATCAATACTAGACCTTAAGCCATCTAAAGTTACGTTGCCAAGGTTAATGTCCGAAGTTATAGCATTAAGGTTTTCATTGCTTTCTTTTACTTTCTTCTCTGCTTCATTTAACTGATCTTGTAGTCTAGATATATTTGCTACTAATTCTTTAACTGTACTTTGGCCTAATTTGGCACTCTGAAGTGAATTTTCAACATCTGATAACTTTTTAGTCATTTCTTCAAAATCTCTTGTATAAGCTCCGGTAGAACCAACAACTTTTATTTTACTTGCATTGCCAATAGCATATTCAGTCTGAAGACGCATTTCTCCTATTAGGCGATCCCAACTATCAAAACATTCCCCACAAGCGTAACAATCTGGAGCTTCTCCTAGATAGCCCCTTGCACACATGTCACACTTATATCCACCAATACCTGGTTTACAAATACATGATCCATTATCTCGCATACACTGTTGTGATATAGACCCATATAAATCACAATCACATTCATAACATTCAACATTAGGGTTACCCCAATGATTTTCTTGACATTGATCACATTGTCTACCCCCATATCCAGGTTTACAATTACATTTACCAATGTAAGGATTACACTGAGGTGAAAGAGAACCAATTGGATCACACTCACATGGATCACAACCTGAACCAAGGGCTATTCTCCAATGATTTTCCGTACATTGATCACAATTTATACCTATTACATTATTGAAACATGGACATTGTCCTGATATACTATCGCAATTACCCATTGTAAAGTTTGTACCTAATACAGAACAATTGCATTTGTAACAAGCTTTTTCTAAAGCATTTCCATAGTAACCTTGCTCACATACCTCGCAATGGTCGCCGTCTGTATTATGTAAGCATTGTAAACATTTTCCTGTATATGGATCACAATTGCCTGGTTTTGTTATATCTATGTTGTCATTGCAATCACATTTTTCACAAGTGCCCTTAATAGGATCTCCGTAGTAATTGTCAGCGCATACATCACAAAGTAGCCCAGCATAACCTTCGTTACAATCGCATACTACGTCTTTTGTTTCAGGATCCAATTCACAGCGGTCTGCGTGGCTGCTTTTATTTGGATCTCCTTTCACACCTGGGCAAGGGCAAAGTCTGCACGGTATATCTACACCAAGTCGTGGGTCACCATAATAACCTTCAACACATCTCTCACAACGATGCCCTTCAGTAGAATCTCTACATTCCTTACAAGCTCCTGTCTTATCATCACATTCAATAGCATGACCATTACAATCACATTGTTGACAGTTTGGGAAATTGAAATACCCAGGTTGACACAAATCACAAGCTCTCCCATAAGTATTAGCTCTACATTTACATTGGCCACTGGTAGCATCGCAAAAATTGTCAAGTGACCCTATACTGTTACAGTCACAACGTTTGCAGCCGAATTTACTAAATCCGTATGTTCCAGGAGCGCAACGATCACACCTTGCACCAACAATATTTTCTACGCATTGACAATGTCCAGTATAGGGATCACACTGATGACTTTTTGATCCCGATGGGTCACATTGACAAGATTCGGACCCATTTCTTATATAAAATCCAATACTTGCATGATATTTTTTGCAGACTTCGGGTATGTTATCTCTATTGAGATCGTAATAATATGAGTCACCACAGTTGTAACGGTCAAATTCATCTCTCATTAAGCTTCCATTACCTAAAAATGGTAAATCATCCACTGAAGGTATTAATACTATAGAATCAATTAGAACAGATGCTCTGCCATTTGTACTATGACCATCTTGTCGCCCTAAGTATATACGAATTTCAGTTTCCTTATTTTTTTCAAGGCAAACAGGAGGTCGAACTAAAACACTGCGTCGGTTTGCTGGTAGATTTGTAAATATAGTATCATCTTCCGGCCGTACATTAGCACAGGGCGATTCTGTATCAATAGGTAAAGGTCGTTTTACTAAAATTGTAGCTTCTTCCCAGTTCAACTGTGATTGTGGTTCGTATCTGATCAAAACGTTGTAGTTCATACTTGTCTTTAAATTATTAATAACAAAAACTAAAGTACTGCTTTCGGGTATTTTCATAAAACCTGGACCCGTCCAAGTTTCTTTTCTTCCATCCGGATAATTCTCTCTAATAACAACGTGACAAAGCTGACTCTGTATAGCATTATCATCTATTTGAGAATCGCATTGACTTGACTCAGCCTCGTATATAATAGAATCAAGAGCCCCAACAAAAAAGTTTTGTATGGGTTGATCGCACCGGCGCCCTGTTACATTAGGACGACATTTACATTGCCCTGTAATAACATCACAGTCTCTATCAAGAGACCCACCAAGGTCACAATCGCAAGATAAACAGCCATCATCACTTTCAGATAAACCATAAAATTCTGGAAGACACTGGTCACAATTTCTTCCCGTTACGTGACGTTTACAGAAGCAATTTCCACTGGTCGGGTCGCATCCTCTTTCGTTAACAGTTCCTAGCCTATCACAAGTACATGACTCACATCCTTCGGGGTTTTGGGCATCGAACTTCCAATATCCGTCTTTGCATCTGTCACATCTAGCTCCGTCGACATTAGACTTGCACAAACAACGTCCAGCGGTTTTATTATTAGCCAAATCAGTTTCATCTTCACACAAGACTTCTTTATCTGTCGTTCCATCTGGGTCACAATCACAAGGTTTGCAAATGTCAGGGCTTTGTATGTCCAAACTTGGGTCTCGGTAAAATGTAGGCTTACAGCGTTCACAATTCACTCCCATTGTATTGTGTTGACAGTTATCACAGACTCCACCACTAATTTTACCTGTTTTATTGTATACAGCCGCATCAAAATGACACACGGTTGCATGATTGTTGCATGTACATCTTTTGCAAGCGTTAGAAGTTTTACCAACAGCAGGCTGCCATGGGAGGTCGTTATAGAAATCTTCACAATACTCACAATTCAGCCCTCGTGTGTTATGGGTACATTCACAGCGTCCGTGCACCATATTGTTTTTGGAATCAACTCCGGGCATCGGTAAACATCTTGATGCATGCCCATAACAGGAACAAGAGCCTCGCACTGTCATCTCGTATATAGCGTAATAATACTTCTCCTGAATTTCAGCTCTATTATCAAGTAAATCATCGCCAAGCGTGTGTAGCTTCGTAAAGTTAATTCTTAAATTGGTCATACGTAGTAAGTTTTGTACTTCTTCAGAATATGGGTTAGTTACATTAATATTCGGAGGTAATACTCTAAATATCACTTCACCTTCAGATGATGGCGCGACACCTGAATAACGAGATTCACAAACAACTTCTGTCAAGGTACGCTGGATATGTTTCGGCACAAATGGAAAAGCCTCATCACAATTGTGTGCAAAATATTGATAAACCCGCCAAGTTTTGCCAAAATCAAACGATCGTTCCACTAACATAGCCGCCGGACGAAACGTCTTAAATTGAATTATTAAATGCGTAAGATGAAATTCAGCCTCCATATCAAGTTGAATAGTTACATTCTCTTTTCCGTTTTCGGACTGCCACCAGGATTTTCTCAGTGTTCCAGGTGTATATTTATAAATTATGTTTTGAATCCGATGATTAAGAAACGGACTATTAATTGTATTATTCGTAGAATCACACCAAAAACATTTCTTTCGATCTTCGAGATGGGATACAATGCAATAACGTTCGCGTTCGTAACTACCGCATGTGGAAGAGGCAAACAGTCGAGCCTCTCGCCCGATAAGTAGATTTCCAGTAGCAGGATAACACGAGCTGAGTTCGCAAGCTCGGTCTAAAAGTCTCGGATCCGCACGTTGTCGATCGCGGTCTCTATTATACACAGCGTCTCCGCCGGCTATAAGCACGGGGAGAATAAACAATGCGGCGCGCAGAGCCATAGCGCGGTCCAAGCTCTCCGCGCGTCGCTTATTGCACTGCCGAGCTGCCTCCCGCGCCACTCTCGCGCAGGCCCTTCCCCCGCCTCGCGTACTTCACCCGTCGGCTCTACTATTTTACAGGGTCAGACTCAATAAATTAAGTCTGATAAAATATTTCTATCGAACGTTAACGTTAAAGAAAAAGATTACACAAACAAAATAATTGTGTAAAATTTTTAACCTAAGCACATATTGTATGGTAAACTAAGACAGTGACAAATTATTGTAATGGGAAAAGAGCAATAAATAACAAGGAAATTATTGAGTAAAGCTTTTAATTTCCTAAATGTAATTTAATTCAAAACGGTTTCTTTTATTTAAAATAACTCATTTCATATAATCATGAAATTTCATTTCTGCGTCTTTATGGGACATTAAATTTTTAAAGGGAATGAGTCAGACTATGTGAAACAAGTAATGCAATAAATATGACAGGTAGTGGAATGCGGCCCTGTGTGAGGCGACGACCGCTCCCGCCCGCGCGCCCGCCCGTGCCGTTCTCCGAAATGGGCACTAAGCAACAAAAATAAAGCCGCTTTTTGGGATGTACCTTTGTTTAAATCATAATTATGGTATATTCATTAATAGTCCTTGATATATTCTAACATTAAAATAAGAAATGTAATTATTTTTTTTTGTCTAAGTGCAGTGGAAGCATTACATTTATGTTTGTTGACGAACTATTTATCTGTTCGATCGCGTCACATTACGCGTTCAAAGGGTTGTAACTTCGGACTTGTAGCTGGTAGCGATATACGAATCGACAGCCGTCGGCCTTCCGTTCCCCGCATCCGACACAGATAAAACATTTGCGATTCATTCTACATAACTCTTATACCTACAAATTAATGGCAAATTTGAGATAATATATTTTCTTTTAATTATTTATTATTTACTATTTACGAACATTCATTAATAGAAGTTTTAAAAGATAAATCTTCTAAAAAGTGTTTGCCTATACAGGATAACATTTTACATTGCGACCACTTTGTATCTAAGGAACTTGAACGAAAACTTGCAATTTTGACTATCCACACAAGCACATATGTTTAATGAACCTGAGCCTTAGAAGTTAGTAACACTCTACTGGACATACGTTCACAGTTCATGCTTGAAGTAACACGAGACAATAGGTATATTCTGCCTGCATTATACTAATTATAGATCAAAATAAACCGGGTCACTAAGGCACACTTGTAATTTGCAAATGTTAAATTGTTGTGTCAACTTATACGGTGTTGAATTTCTTACTAAATAAGTTAACTTGACATTTTAACAGATTGATTTAATTTCGCATGTAAACATAATAAAGGGTAAGTATAGAAATATAAATAGGAAAATAATATTTAATGTTACTTTGTTGAATTATTATGAAAAAAAAAAAACATAACAAAAATGTCTTAATTTTAATACCAACTTTATGAAGCAAATATATTTTTTTTAGCCTTTTAACTATTTAGATAACTTGTTACAATTTCGACAGTGTAGCTGATAACCCTTTATCAATGTCAAGCCGAATAGAACAAAAATTAAGTGAGGCCACAAAATACTACATACATATATATATATAATTTCGATAAAGTCAGTTCTTTTAAACAAAAAAACAGTTTAGCTCTTACAACATTGTTTAATTCGAATAACATATGGATACAATATACGTATGTAACAGTAAAAAAATTTTGTGAATTTTATATCTAATTCTATAATACTAAATAAGAGAGCTTTTGATTCAAATTTTGTATTTAAACGAGATTTTGCTTTTTAATTTTATTTTTATTATATATTCCTAAAAAATCGCTATTTGTAAAGTCAAAAAATACTATAAATATTTTTTTTATATTACAGGCGAAGCTTAGCCCGTACCGTAATATGTGAACAACGAAACGAAAATTGACTTTATTCTTATTTACCTATTACAAAAGCAAGATAACGACAAATACATTATTCGAAAAAAATGACGTATGTCGACCACAAACGATAACTATACTTACAATGATCACACACACACATACATTATTAGTTATCTATAATATTTGATATATTATTACGAACCAAATGATTTCAAAGAATTATGTTTTGAAGTCGTGTGTACAGCGCCTATATTATACACTTTGTCATTAATACGATTTTTTTCTTATGCAAGACCTATGAGTTTATTATATATGTACGTTAGAATGAATGTTCTTACACTATGAATGTCCGTTCTTTACAATCTTGTAGTGTGCGTCATCTATACATGTGAATGAACGCTTTCGTCTCGATAAGGGTTCATCTTAAAATACGGTTACGGTGTCAAAGTTCAGTAGAGATAAATTTGCAGTTACTGATCAAACTTTTTCTTACCTTCAAATCATAATAATTATTACTAAGCTAGTTAATTATTTGTAAGTTGTTAAGCTTTAATTCATGCTCATCTTAATAGTTATTAAAGCTGTATCCGGTAATTGAGTCTGTATATACACTTTATATATTTGTTAGTATATAAATCGTAATTAACGTAATCTTTAGGCACAAAACCCTGTTAAACGTATATTTAAATAATTCCTTTATTGTTTATTTATAGCGTATATAAATAAAACACATGTCATCTGTAAGTGTAGAGTAGGTACCGACCTTTTCGTACATAAGTATATTTCAAACGCCGCATCTTCCATGCCATTATCTAAAAAATATTTACAGGGTTATCCGTATAAGTTTCTCGGTATATAAGCTCAAACTAAATGTTGTATTCATTCGCATCAAATGGCTGATTTAAAAGAATACAAAACAAAATGTTTTAAGAAAATATACCTTGATTTTAAAACTAAACGAATCTGAGTTTTTATTAAACTCGTTAAATATATTTATAGGATAGAGTCAACATGGTTTTAATCATAAAATATTTTGCGACAATTTATTAAGAAATTATTACGACATGGTAAAAATATATCATCACGACATAAATTTGCGTATTTTATCGGATTGAACTACAACATTACATTAGTCGGTTAATAATTACAATAATTGGCATAAAATCCGCATTGGTGTTTTGCCGTGCATAACCTCTACTGCCACCACGCACCACGCACCACGCAGAAAAAATAATGATAAATTCCTGAGCAATAACAAAACCATCTAACCTAACAAAACCATCCCAACTTAACTAAACTTAAATGCATACGTGCGCCCTGTGGCGTAACAGGGTGTTGGACTAAAAAAAATAATTAGCAAATAAACCTTAACAAAAAACCGTTTGCGAACTGTGCTATTTAAATAATCGGTTTGAAATGCATAAATAAAATAAGTACCTGAAATAATGTAACGCTGATTAGACCTTATAATGTATACAGTCCAATAATTTCTAAGAATGGTATAAAACGCATGCGCATTACGAAAGCTCACAGTCTCACACGGGGCTCGTTCCGTAGTCATTTTCATTGCCTGGTCTATCTTTATCTTTATTGCATGTCGCCTAATTTTGGATGTCGACTAGGAAGTATGAAATCCATCATTCAGTTCAATGAACTGAATTGTGGGTTATCGAGATAAGTAAAGCCATATCGTTGCATACTGTAACTTGTTTGATTTTTAATTTTAGGTAACAGTTTTTTTTACTTTTACATCTTGTTTCATTACTACTACAGGAATCAAATACTCTATCGAAAAAATATAGTTGTATAAGGTTCTTGAGATATTCAATGGTAAATTATAAAATGTATATTATATATATGTCCAGATAATTATTAAGTGCGTTAGATAAAAAAATACATGTTCTCATGGACTGGCGCATAAAAATAGAGTTTACAATTAATAATCACGTGTACAGTTAAATCCACGATGACGCGCCTCGCTATTACAGCTTATATTGCACACTTGCACTGTAGCGATTGGAAAAAAATGAGGTGTCATTGTGGATTGAACCGTCTATAATGGACGATGGATTTGAGAACCGATTGAATTTTAATCGCAGATTGTGAATTGAAACCCGGGCAAGCACAAGCTCAACTTTAATATGCTTAATTTATTTTATTTACATATGCGGTAAAGAGAAACATCGCGAGGAAACCAGCATGAATCGTATGAAAATTTAGCTCATGTATATCCACGTGTGCTCCAACTAGCAGTTTAAGCTCTAAACCTTCTCAAAAGGAAGAGGAGGCCATAGCTCAGCAGTAGAACATTTACAGGCTGTAATTTTCACTATTTTAAGAGTACTTTACGTAGATAATATTGTGATATATTTAAATCATAGCTATGTTATGTTTAGTTATAATTAATATTTATATACAAACATTGATATGAAATAAATTATTTTATATTGAAAATATATAGTAAGTGTGAAAAGATGTAGTAGTGACAGTAAACTTGTTAAGTTTATTTAATAAAATATAAGTTAAGCTTTATTAAACGTAGCCCGTTTAAAACTCACAAGCTTCATTTACGTATAAATAAAAATGGTTTGTTACTTATAATTTCTGTTTTTGTTTTATTACTTTATTTGACAAATCGTCGAGAGAATCAATTCTACTTTGAATCCGAAAAAACACATCTGTCGAGCACGTGGTTACAAAGCACGAACACCAGACTGCATAATTGTTATTAAATACAAAGCAGATTTAGTTTGTTACTCTTTTGAAAATAAGTAAGTGTACATTAATCATTTTAATTTCAAAACACTGAGTATCAACGTTTTATGAAAATAAGTAAGGACATGCTTAGGAGTTTACATATTAAAATGAATCATAGTAAATTATGCTTTTAAAATTGTATTTAATTTAAATAATAATAAGAAATTAATGAAGTAATAAATGTAAATATCATAAGTATTAAAAAAATGAATGTTTGTATATTTTTCCTCTATGCGTTCTTAAACTGTTCATCCGATTATGATGAAATTTTGTTTACCAAATTTATGTTATGCATTGTGGCTAACCAGACCCTGGCTCAACGAAAACTAGGTTTTCTTATATGTTTCGCCTTAATTAAAATGTATCGCACGATGTGCGATGCCGGGACGGCTAACTAGTAAGTAATTATTAAATAATTATAGTAATTCATTTCAAAACCATATAAATAATATAACCTTTATCAAATTTATGGATGGATCCTACGAAACGTTAGAAGATTTAAAACACATGCTATGTTTGTTTCCGTTTTTTAGCAACATGTGATATTAATCTTGCTTCTTTTTACTTAGATGATTACGTAATTGTATATCATCCCACTGAGATACTAGTAATGAGAGACTAGAATTAATAAACTTTTTGCGCATTTAAGACGAGCGACAGTAATTGGAAATATCCAATATATATAATATATAAATAAGAATAATATAGAAGAAATAGAGAAGAAATAAAGAAAAAGAAAGATAAATATAAATAAGAAGTGTTAATAAAGTGTTTACACATTTTTCTTTTATTAAACATACATTCTGATCTGTTGTTGCGTTTAAGAAAAATGTAGCCACACACCCACAAACGCATTTCAAATTAATTCCTATCGAAACACCGGATTGTTACTGAGAATTTCTTGACAGAAATTTGGTCTAACACGGATATAAGACCCCGGACTTCAGGTTCTGCACCGTTATAAAATAACCACTTGACTAAAAAGGACATAACCGTGCAGCGCTCCTAGCGGATACTTTGGGAATCATCAAACTGATAAGCTTAAATGTTAACCACGTTGAAGTTTAAAAAAAGGTTGATGTCGAAATGTGACTTATTTATGGAAGATAAGAAGGCTTTTAGATAATTTAATGAGAAATAATTGATATAAAGTGCTAACGGTAGTTTCACCGTTTACATATTACATGTTGAGACGTTCATTACAATAAAGAGAGTAAGGTGGAGTAAGTAAATTAAGGATACAGCAATAGTAGGGGAAGATAATTCCTATACATCATAAAGGTTTTTGTAATATAGACGTTCTTACAATATGAATCAGACTGTAATCGAATTCAACGGTACAGTTTATTTATTAAGATTGATTAAGAAGTTATATTGCATTACGTGCAACTGACAATACAAACCTGACATTTAAAATATCCCCAATGAGCTCAAACACGACCGTCAGTTGGCGATTGGGTATCCTGCTGATTCAAGTCACAGGATACTAATTTTTGAATCGATCATATGAATAGAAGTTGCTCAAGCCTCTTTTATAACTAGAAAAGGATTGATGATCTTCAAACAGCTAAAGATTTATTTATAAATCATAGCTTATAATACTCTCGATCAAGTCACATTTCACAAAATAAAAGAACTAAATCAATATCGGTTCATCCAAGTAGGAAATACGACGCCACGAACACACACAGATACACACGTCAAACTTATAACTTTTTTCATCGGATAAAATCCTTTTTATCGGATGAAATTTATTATCCTTGTCGATAAATTAGGTTCGACACACTTTGAAAGTTAGCATACTTTTTTTATAGTATAGGTAGGCGGACATTGCCATTGTAGGAAATGTTAACCATCGCTTACATCGCCAATGCGCCACCAACCTTAGGAGCTAAGATGTTATGTCCCTTGTGCCTGTTATTACACTGACTCACTCACCCTTCAAACCGGAACACAACAATACCAAGTACTGCTATTTTGTGGTAGAATATCTGATGAGTGGGTGGTACCTACCCAGACGAGCTTGCACAAAGCCCTACCACCAGTACCACCTAGCATTGATTCCACTCCACTGCCTCAGAAAGCTTACTGATCCTGCGCCTGAACTATTTTCTGTCTTATCGGATTATGAGAGTGAATAAATAGAAAGCGCATTTGTGTTGTGCACTATAATATGTCCTGCGGAGTTCGTTATTCTTTCTTGAATGCGAATGACCACCGTACCCGAAATCGGAAGACACTCCTACTATTTATAACAGCATTGTATATTGTAACCTGTATTAATATTTATTTATTAGTTAGAAGCTAGAGTCAAATAGATTACATAACAATTAGTCCAATGAGAAACTCGTATAATTCCTGTTAATTGTACGTGTTTTAGATGAGCATCGGTAATTATTATATCATCACCATCTTAAAATAGATACTAGACCTTTAAGAACCTAACACTTCGTTTCTTAATGAGTAAAAAATAATTTCTTTATTACTATTAAAGCCAAAATGCCATCAAGCCCTCATATAAATGCAGTGACGTATACGGTGTAAATACTGCTCTGACGCATTTGGTTTTAGAAGGATATCAGCGCAGCTTGGCATATATATATCTTTTTGGTTGCTTTGATAGTAAAACATTAATTTATTTTTAATTATTGCGCTCTTTTACTTCTCACAGAAATAAGGCTAATTAAGACTTGTCTCATATACCCGATTTACTTTCTTTCACGTGAAATGCGTAATCCCGGGAGCACAAAGTGTCATGTGATTTTGTTATGTACAAGTCGTGGTAATATTTAGGTAAGAAAGCACATAATATTAGTCATTAATTTTATAAGTCTAATGCCCTTTGACTTATGCTGTGCTTTCTTCTTTCGAGCGTCAAATCGGTAATGATAAAAAGAGAGAAATCTTTGTTAACTAAATAACCAACTAAGCAACGTTTATAAGTACGTATATCTATATATGTATGTTAAGAGTAGTTGACCATTGACGCACACGTTGCCTTACAAAATGTTTTTTGAACATTTTAGACCTTTAAATAAATATGGTCACATACGTCATTATCGGGTAGTGCAAGTTATCGATAATGATTTATAATTACACCTGCTACTCGATGGCGTACCGTGAAAAGTAAACTATTTTAAAATGTTTAGAATTAAATTTAAAAAGCATACATTTTTTTTAAATGTATGCTTGCTAAATTTTTGCGTTAAAAATTTTGCGGTTATATAATAAAGTTGGTAAATTGGTTTTATTGTTAATTGGTTATTGGTACAAAAAGTTATAAAGCTGTTAGTAAGTTTACAGATTAAAGCACACCTTAAAAGTAAAAGCTCACCCCCAAAACATCAAATTTTGAAAACCAGGCACATTCTCATACACCACTGAACAAAGAAATTTCAACATATTGACAGCGTGTCATATTAAGCAATTTGTTTGACTCTTACAAGGATTCCTAGTAATTTGTTATTAAAAAATCGTGTGCTAAAAATTTACAGCGCTTCATTCATTTTCAAAGCGGAACTTGGCATTAATAACAGAAGCTGACAACCCAGAAAAAGTTGGTAACGAGACATCTTAATTTTTTTTATTTGAGCAATTACGATGCCGGACAGAGTGTCGAATTGATTTCGGACAAGGCTCGTGTGTGCGGCACTGACCTGCGCTGGGCGTGGTGCGCGGCGCGCGCGAGGCGCAGCGCGGCGCCGAGGCGCGCCGCCCACGCGCCGCCCGCCGCGCCCGCCGCGCCCGCCGCGCCCGCCGACGACACCACCCACTGCTGCTCCTCCACCTGACACATGTGCATTCTCTTATACTGCCGTTTGAGTTCATCATTTCAAAACGATTAGCCGACTGTAGCCGTGGTCGAGTTGATTTTGAGATATTAATTATTATCGACCGAGGTATATTTGTAATGCGTTGCATTCGTGTATACACCGAAAATCTTCTCGAACCGAATATCTACAGGAATAAATGGACCATCACCTTAGCCATCAACTCCTTGTAATTAGTGACGATGCTGATGCGTCTCTGCGCCTGGTCTGCGCGCTGCACGAGCGCGAGTCTGGCGCCCGCGAACCACAGCTCCAGCTCGTTCAGCGCGCATCTAATGGTGGCCTCGCTCGATGCCGCCGCGCTGATTTTCTATTTATTTGAAACATGCACGAATAACTTATTATTATTATTTTAACTAAAATATATGATGCTATCGAAATGATTAGAGGTATGAGTTTATTTATTAGTAAAATACATTACATGACACTTAGTCCAAGCCTCCATTAAGGCTAAAATCAATAGTAAATTCGATTAAATATTACGAACCTGCAACGCCTTCATCTGTTTCTTGATATTGTGTCCCACTTTCAACAAATCTTTTACCAATAACGTTTCAGGTTTGACGTATTCGAGTTCTATAAGACTGAACACTTCACGCCAATGATTCTCGGTGAAATCTGTCCCACGTATGTACTTTAACGCTGTTGTCAGGTCCTATTGACGACAAATATAATGGTAAATATATAACAATTTAAAACAAGCAGATAGTGAACAGGAAATAATAAACGATCTTACGAAATAATTTTCAAGTTCTTGTTTTATATATAAGGTGGCCGTAGTATATGGTTCCAATTGACTGTTCCATTTGGCTACGAAATCATCAAGAAGATGTAGCTTCTTCTGAAAAATTATCCATTCTTGACCAGCTAGCTCTTCGAGCTCTATAAAATAAACAAACCATTTAACATTATATCATAGCGTCGTAATACTGTGAGTATTTTATAATTTTTTATCTTTACCGACTTTCTCACTTACCATCATCGTAGTCTTTCAGTACCGTCCAAAGGTTTAATAGATCATTTGTTAGTCTCTCTGCTTCTTTCCACGTGTCTGAATTTTCGACATTCAAGTTAAACTTTTCACATTCGATCCTATAAAAGGCAACAAGTATATGAAAATTATATAACGGGTGAGGGTTTACTGCCTGTAGCGGGAGAGGGCCGTCAGGTGGAGGGCCGTCAGGTGGAGGGCCGTAGGTAGAGGGCGGAGTCTCACGCGAGGTGCGCGCGCTCGGCGAGCAGGCGCTGGCCCAGCGCGGCGGCGCGCAGGCCGTCGCGCGCTCGCTGGCGCGGGGCGGCGGGCGCGCGCTCGAGGCGGCCGCAGCGCGACACCCACGCCTCCACTTCGCCGTGCAGGTTCTTCCACGACCCCTTCAGCCCGGCCTTCACTATTTCGGCCTAGTGGGAGATGGTGAAGCAAAAAAAAATAAGCATGAGGTCCGAGAAATTCACAACTGCACAGATGTTGCCTTCGAAAATAAATGTATTAATATATACCTGATGGTTGAACATCTCTCGTTGACTTAGAATTTGTTCGCGCAATTTTTCCCAATCTCGTATGGTGTTATCGAAAGAAGAATCTCCACCCCAGGTTCGAAGCAAGTACCCCTTTCTTTTAAGATCCTCCACTGTTTTCTCCATCTTAATTAAAAAAAATAGCAATTACTACTGCCTTCAATATATCTCCGTTAAATCATAATAGAATGCGTGACTTATTAAATATTTTTATATAGTGATCGTTTCACCCCTAGAGAAATATATTATGTAACATTTACTCGATACTATGGTAACTTTTAAAGTCTGTCTTTTTATTAGAATTATATGTTACTATATAATATGAAAAATATTATATTTATTTTACGAAAAGAAACAATGTACTTTGGTGCGTGAGGTACAAAAATATCACCTCGGGCATCTGCTCCTGTAGCGCCTGTTGCTTGGAACTTATTTCAGCCAACTCTTTAGCGTTTTTAGGTAATGTCTTGTCTTCTAGCATGACAGTGGCGTTCGCCATAAAGGAGTCTAATGTTACAGCGTCGTCTCGACAGCTCGCTTGTAAGGACGACATGAGACAAGTCCACAGGTTGCGCGTTTGAGCTTCAAACTCGCGACGCAACGTGGCCGTCCCGATAGTTATCCATTCTATTTTTTCGTCGTCACTAAAAAGTTAAGGTTTTCATAAATTTTCATTCCTGATCAATTTATGATATTTCATAGTTTAAAAAAAACTTTTTTTATTTCATCTTTAATAATCGATGAAGCTTAATAATTATAAAATCAATTATTTAATATTCACACACTACTCCAAATTTAATTTAGTCAAATTGACATTTTTCAAACACAAGCATCCACGATACGATACACAGCTAGTAAGCAACAAACTCACAAAGGCATCTTGGCCACCGCCTGGCCGAGCGCCTTGCAGGCCTTGAAGTTGTCCTCCCAGTCGGCGACGCGGCGCAGGTGCAGCGCGCAGAGCGCGTCCAGGTCGCGCACGCAGGCCAGCGCCGCGCGCCGCGCCCAGCGCGCGCACGCGCCGCGCGCCGCCCGCAGCGCCGCCTCCAGCGAGCGCACGGCGCGGTTGCCCAGCCAGCCGTGGCTGCGCACACAGCTCCCGTCAGCCCGCCGCCGGATATCACATAGGTGTGGACACATGTCTACGGTGCGGCACCGGCCACCGCGTAACAAACCGTGTGGCAATGTCACGACGCCGTGCCGTCTCCCGGTAGCGACGTCGGGCCGTTTCACGCTGGCCGGTTCCGCACCGTAGTCATGTGCCCCCTACCATACTTATATATACGCGTCAAACTGATCTATTATCAATTTGTAGCGCACGTAATGTCGGTATGTATTACTAATTTCGAATTAAAATATCGATCATACGTTAAAATATATTATATCTGTTACTGTCAAAGAGCTGCGATAGTGAAGCGATTCGGGGGGGTGTCATGTGACGATAACAAAACGAAAAAAATAGTAAAATATATCTCTTACATGTGGTCCTCTCATTTAATTTGGCATACTTGCTTTTGACAAAGCACTACCACCAGAAGAAACGATGATTACCTTTCTGCCGTTTCTCAACAGAATAACTTAAAAAAAGCTCTGCAAGTACATGTTTCTCAGTCTGAGTCGATATACATATATATTTGTCCTAGCTCACCATATCTATCCACACTTATTCGATAAGGTTTAAGTCTGAATGATAACACTTTATAAGCAACTTGTTTAGTTAGAGCAATCATGCGTTATGTTTACAGCATTCAGTACAAATAAAATATATAGACTTCTATCTGGCGTCAACTGACGTATTAAAAACACTAACAATACCGCTACATTACTGCAGGAACTCAGTTAAACGCTAAAACTATAGTTTTGCAACGATTTTGTGGTGGATAATCTACGACTATTACGGTGGGACGTTTACTTTTCGACAATAGATGCAAAGATGGATTTCTCATCAGCTATATTGGCACGCAGACCCACGAAATGATTGGGCAGCGACACCAGCCGGCGAAGCTGACTGTAGTGTTGTACGCGTATTTCTTCTAGCGGGGGTTGTAGGCGGACTGTGCGGTCACTGAAACGAGAAAATGTACTATGCAGTGTATTGTATGAAATAACAAAATAATAGCAGATATATATTCAGCTTACCGCAGAACCATATCAACTCGCACTTTGGGGAAATGCTTGTGTAGAGCTAGTAGCGTCTTGATGTATTGATATTCTAGAGTTTTATACAACTGAAAGTCCCAGTGCGAACGCCACATATCAGTATTTTTGTAGCCATTCGCCTCCACCTTTCAAAGATAGCAAAAGGGATTATTACATTTAATGGATATAACACTAAAATGTAATCAACGTGGTAAAACAACAATACTTTTTCTATTATATCCCGTATATCTTTAATGCCTTTTTTCCATTCGCTTTGCTTGGCGAGAAGATCAGTATCCATAAGTTTTACTATAATACTTCGGATGCACAAATGTTGTCCCGTTAAATAAGTGTTCTGAAATCAGAGAGGAACACCATAAAGATCTTACTACTAATATTTATTTACAGACTTCTACGATTCGTGTTATATGAATAGTTTATTATTATTATTATTACTCAAAGGATTTATTTTTTAGAACATGTTATGTTTAGTAAGTATCAAGTATCATTTATTTATAACGAAAATTATTATTTCACAGTTTTAATATTATTTTAAAATTCAATATTAATTTCCTTAAACCTTAACACGACATAATAGCTAGACGAGTAAGAATAACTTTAAGATCATTAAGTAATAAATTCTCCAGTAGAAACATTTGCTTGCAACATTAACACACCTGACCCTCCAGCTTAAGGACAACACGTTTCAGTCGCTCCGTGTAGTCGATCAATTTTTCTTCGTCATGCCAATACAGCGGCCGGTCGTCCTGCACGAGCGCCGCCAGCTCCAGAGCCGCCTGCAGCATCATGGGTCGCGTCGATGGGATCATACGTTCACCCAACGTATTGTGAAAAGACGCCACCTACATTTGTTTTTATTTATAAAGCGAGCAAGGCAGAGCGGTCAATGTGCGCACTCATCCTTAAAAAGCAGGACGGGGCTTTACAAAGTACAGATGTTTATCGGTAGACTCGCTCAGGCTGGCTCGCACATTGGCCAGGCGCCACCGACGAATACTACGAGTCGGAGTTACGAGCGCGTGACATCGAACTTATCGTCCGGCGTCGCACGGTAGGACAGCGGCGGGACGTGCCTGGTGCAGCGCGCGCGCGTGCGCGAGCGGCGCCGTGAGCGCGGCCAGCGCGGCGCGCAGGGCGGCGGGCGGCGCCAGCGCCAGCGCGGCCAGCGCGCGCGCCTCGCTCTCGGCGCGCACCAGTCGCGGCTCGAAGCGCACCTCCATGAGGCGCTCCTCGCGCGAGAAGCGCACCACGGGCCCGTCGCCGGCCGCCGCCGACTCGTCCCGCACGAGCGCCTGCGGGGACGACACGGGCTCGGTTACGCTTGCACCTTACGAGCAGACCGCGTCGACGCGCCAGGCCTCGGTCTCCTTGAAAATATCTCCAGCTCAAAATATACCTGAATATCTCTGGACCAATCTTCGTGCAACTGAGTGTACGTAGTCTTGAGATCTCGAAGAAGTTGAGATGCGAGCTTCAGCACCTCCTCGCTGTTTTCGAATTCGCCAAGATAATTTTCAATGCAAATCACTACTTCCTTCACCTGATAAATTATTTATAAATTATATTTATGATATTACATGAAATATAATTTGATTTTTTTAAATGTTACTCACACTTTTAATAAACGTCACAAAAAATTATATTTTCTAAAAGCACAGTACTCGGTTACAAATAAATATAAAACAAACAAACTTTTGCCTCCATTTGTTTAGCCCACTGCACCCGCTGCACGAGAGGTGACATCTCGGCCGGCTGACTCATCTGTACGTCCACTTCGTCAGAGTCCATCTGGCTTCGTATCGTTTTGAGCATCGCAAGAAGGGAGCTTACGAATATGTCTAGCTCGTTGCTGAGAGCATGTTTCACTAGTGGCCTGTTTATGAGAGTTTTGTATCTAATAAACTCGTAGAGCATCTGAAAATTAGACTACTAAAAACATATCCTTAATACACATTGACATTATAAATGAAATTAGAATAAAGTTTGGAATAAATGTCGTCAAAAAACATTCACTACCTATATTTATTAACCTTGGCAGTTGTTACCTGCTTAGTAGACGTATTGTTCATGCGTGGTTTCAGTTTCTCAATTATTTTAGATTCTGCAGGTCTTATTTTGGCCGAAAATGTTGCAACAGCTGATTCCCATGATTGATTCGGACCATTATAAATCCAAACGTTAATATCTAATAATAAAAAAGTAACATATACAAATACATGTATGTTATTTGTAAAAATAAAAATGTGTACAAAATGTACGCAACACAAAATAACACAAATAATTTCTTACTTTTGAACGGCTCTAGAAACTGGTGGCTACTTAATTCAGCTTTCTCATTCTCAGTTAACAATTTAACCAATTGGTTATAAGTCGACCTGATATTATGTATCTGAAATTATAAAATTAGTTTTGTGGTATTTTCATTGTATCATAACAGTCTACAAACGGCCTAATAGTTCAGAGAATCATCAAGTGTCACAATTTATTTTAAAAAATGCGTAGTTCGGTTGTATATATTTAGAATAGGTACCCACTTATCACATATTCAACCGCCAAATAGCAATACTCTGTACATATCCCCGTCCGCCTCATTATTTTATTAAAAAATTCTAGTCACTAAGCTATGCTGGCCTTGAATACATTTAATTGTAATATAGCTTACCTCTTTTAGTCTAGTTTCAAAATTGATGCAGAAATTTGGTATGTATGGTTTTCCTTTCCAAGGATGTAAAGCGTAGTTCGGCCAATATGTATCAGTGAGTGATTTACAAGCACCAATCCACGTTTGAACAACAATAAGTCCATCCGTCATTAGCACTAGAATTTCATTATCTTTATACCCATCATGGATCTTCCATGGGTCTATTTGCGAAACAGCTTTTTGAATAACTGAGCAGATAACATGACCTTAAAAGAATGATGAATAACATAAAATTGTGTTCTTTTTGAAATTTTGTTTAAACATATAAAAATGAAGACAACCAATAGTTATGAAACGAATGATACTAAAAACCTTAGTCACATCAACATAATTACATTATGCTTAACAAGTCAAAACAAAGTATTCTTATAATTATAATAGATTTTTATTATTCTTTGGCAGGTGATTCGACAAACTTCATGCTTACCAATTATATCAAAAATATGTATCATCCTGTCCTCTGAATATGGGTGTACTGTATACCTCCAAACATCATCTAATATTCCAGCAATATTCTCAGCGGAATCTTTAACTTCTTGCATAACACTGGTTTGTAAAGATCTAAGCACAAGTTAAATTATCAAAAATAAATATTTGACTCGAAATAACAAAAACTATCTACTTAATAAAATTTTAACACTAACTTAATACTGACTTAACCAATGCATTAGAAGTATGAAATTTTGCTTAGGTTCCATAACGTGATCGCTAAGTATTATCAAAAATTCCACGCCATGGGGGTTAAATAGGGGATGAAAAGTAGCTGGGAACTCCAGGCGGAGGCACTCGCGGAGATGTACCGCTTCCGAGCCGAGGAAACGCGACGAACGTCCAGAAACGGTCGGAGGTCGGGCGTCAAGGCTCTAGGACGCCTTTGCCAGCCTTCTCCCTCCGCCGCAATAGGCGCCGCCGGGACTAAGGGGGGTTCACAGTACCCTGGGAACCCTCCATAGAGAATGGAGGCCCGCTTAGGCGGGCCGGCCGTGAGAGCGTCACGGTAACATGCGCAAGCGATCCCGTGGCACTCCTAGTTAAGATGGAAAGTGTACCGCTGGTTTTTTAGTGGGTATTCCGATGTTCATGGCGCACTCGGCGAGCCCCACAGACAGGGGTTAATGTTCCAGTGAGGGAAACGCGTAATACATTTTTTCAGCGTAAAAAAAGGTATAGTAAGTAGGAGATGTAGAACATTATATAGTAAAAACATTGCTGACCTAATTTCCTCAAAAATATCTTCAAATAACACACAAAATGAAGATGCTGCTTCTCTTTCCTTTTTATTAGCATCTCTTTGTTGTCCCATAGTTTTCCAATAGTCTATTTCATCTTCAATAGACAAAATTACTGCAGGATGAAAACAACATTAATAAACAGGTGTGATATATCAGTGAATTTTAATTGCGGAATTTACTTTTACCTTTTGTATTTTCATGTTCTTTGCCATGAGTAAGGACTCTCAAATTAGCCTGTAAATCTGAGAGGTTTTTTTGAAGTTTGTTTGAATATAGATCTTCTCCCTGATTAAATATATTATTATGTTGTTAAAAATATTTTAAAAATAACATATTTAATTGAAGAACAAATACATTTTTTAGTAAAAATAAATTGAATATCCATATAATTATCTAAGGTAATACTTACCACAGCAAGTAGAGGACTGTAGATTTGTCTCAAAATTTGATACAACGATTCTGCTGCACCATTATTCAGAGTTATAATATTTATACTATTAAGAGAATCTTGACTAGTTAATTCTTGAGCAGATGTTTTATAAAATATAATAGATTTTTTCACTCCTTCTTGAATCTACAATAAGATAGTAGGTATGCATATTTATTACTTAACAAAATATATGTATATATCCTATCCTATAACAAAGTATATATACATATAAATGCCATGTTGACTGCTTTATTGGTCTAATGGCTAGTGTCCAGTTTGGGCCAATATAAAGTTATTCAGTTTTTCTGTCAAAAATACTCAATAGTAGCCCGGAGTCTGGAAGTGTGTACAGTGCCCTGCCTCAGAAAAGCATGTAAAGCCGTTGGTCATGCACCTGAACTCTTTCTGGTTGTGTTGGATTTCCGTCCCATTGGATTATGAGAGTCAGGAAATAGTGAGTGCACCTGTGTTTATGCACACACTTGTGCTCTATAATATGTCTTGAGCAGTTGGCTAATCTCTCTTGAGATTGGCCACCATGGCCAAAATCAGTCTGAAGGACTATTATTATTATATATACATGTAAAGAAAATAAACATATTACAAACCTTTGTAAAAAAAAACAGTGACGATCCACTGTCAATAAATATTTGAAGCACAAGTGTTTGAGAGTTATGAATGAAATTCATTAATGCTTCGTCATTTTTCTCCTTAACTTCTTGCGTTGGTAAGGAAAAGAATTTTTCTGAAAATTAAAAAAAATGTAATTAAATTTTTTTTAAACCTTTCTCAAATATTACAATTATTTCTTAAAATAAAATTTGCCTAGTTACTTCTTTTCAACGGTATAAGTCCTAGTTTATAAATTGATACCTAATATTTACTCTTGATTAATCAAAAAATAAATAATTCTCTATAATTATATCTCTTCAACATAACTTAGGCTTACGACAATTAATTTAAAGAAAACTTGCATTGCTATGGTGTTATTTGTCGTGGTTTCTTGCGAATAATTTTGATGATGCAATAGAGTAATATTATTAAATTATGCATGATTATAAAATAGCAGTGTCCTTATTATTAATATAAAGTTCAGCAATATGAAAATACTAGATTTTACCTGTAGCATTTAAAATAAATTCACGAACAAGGCTCATTTTAGCTCAAAATTTGAAACCTATCGATCACAAATCCATTTTATGAATTCTTAAAAGTTACATGTTTTTACTTTGTTGTCATAGCAACCGGCATGTAAATACGTTTCAAACTTCAACGTTGTTTTTTAAAGAAATAGTAATAGTGACAAATGACAATTGACATCTTTCAAATTTTCTGTATGTTATAATAATTGCTCAAATGAATATTAAGCTGCCGAAATTTACTAATCCGCCAAACTCTAATTAAGTCTATTGGAACCCCAATTCCGAAATAATCAATTTTAATTAGTTACAATGACATATCTTTTGAGTAAGACTGAAATAAAGATACTGGAATAAAGAGGAAATAGAATATTATAAGCAGAATAAGTCAATATTTCCGAACGTCATACGTCAAGCTGTCAGATTGGTTTTAAAAAGTAATACACTTTTGGCGGGAGGCAGCGCGAAATACGGTCAGGCGTATCACTAATATCATTTTTATAATAATAATTTATAAACTAGATTTTAAGTAATTATTTAAGTATTAAGTCAATAGTTCTTATATTTTTCCAATAAATGTAATAAAATTCATTTTGTTTTGTTTATATCAGAAGTTCTTATTATTATAATTATGATTTTTTTATAGTTTGTAGTTTGCGTTTTTGTTTTGTGATAAATTTAATTTGGGAAGCGCAAGCATTGCCGATCTAAGGATAATAACGTTTCAAAACATCGTTATCATTCTCGTAGTCGTTCTACCAACATTCGCGATCTAGAAGTATTTTCAATGACTCGGAATTACGTGTCGTTACAAACAATTATTGCTCGACTTAATGCGTTAGAAGATAGATCGGTACTGGCATCATCGAATTCTAATGTCGAAAATAATAATACGACAAGTGATACTGCTACAAAGATTGTTGAGGCTATTCATTCTTTAGTCTAGTTGTTCTCGCGACTATTATGTGTCAAATTTTGATCCTAATGTACACAATATTGATTCTTGGTTTGATAAGGTAGATCGTGCGCAAAGTATTAACAAATGGAGTGGTATAGAATGTTTGTCGCATGTAGGGCACTGTCTAAAGGTGATGCTAAGTCATGGTTGATTGGGTCGCTGAGATGATTGGGTCACCACGGATCGTACATGAAGTAATTTTAAAATTGATTTTAAATCCTTAAGTGTAAACAACGTTGATGTGGCTAGTATTTTGTATGATGTTTTGAGTACAAATTCCAACGCTTACCCTACATTTGCGGAATATGCTCGTAGAACTGTGTTTACGTATGTTTAAAGGGTTAAGCGAGGAACTAATTAGCGCAATTGTTATAAGAAGAATTAATGAACCACATGTTAAAGCGTCAGCTATTAATAAAAAAACTTATGCCGTGTGAATTAGTTACTTACTTGTCTACCTTTATCAAACCAGCTTTAGTTACAACTAAACAAACGACGCATTTTACGTCTGTAAGTGTTTTTCATGTGATCAAACGGGACACAAACAAGCCGTTTGTCCGACGAATCAAAAGCTATCTACTAGTACAACAATAAACAATAATGATGTAAAATCTAATACAAAAATAACTTGTGCGTATTGTAAGAAACTCGGTCATCATATTAGCGTTTGTTTTGCTAAGCAACGTTCAGATTAGAGAAAAAGCCACGTTAATTTCTGTTCATTACTTAAATTATTTAATTCTAAGGATGTAATGGTTGGAGTGGTTCAAGGGAAGCTCATTGACATCTTTATAGACAGCGGTCCGTTAGATGTGTCGCTTATTTCATCCTCCGTGGTTAGTCATTTAGCATGCATTAAAAGGTGTCGGACATACTATCACGTGAGTGTTTTCTTATGTTACCCTCTTTATTGAATTTGAAGAAATTACTCTTTAAGTTGATTAAGTTAGTTATTAAGTTAGTTGTACCTAGTGAAAGTATGAACACTCCTATTATAATAGATACAAATGTATTCAACCACGAAGGCATAACGTACGTGCGTACAAAATATTTCCAGCGTTTATGTTGTAGTCCTGCCCCTACAAAAGTTTCAATTGTAAAAGAATTATCATTCTATCAAAACTGTTTTGGTTGGTTAAGATTATAAAAGAACGAAATTTTAAAATTAATTTAAAAATTTATGATTTTTGATCTGCTACTTCAACTGTTACTACGGATAGCATGCACATTCGTTTAAAAAGTGATACGCCTGTATATTAAAGACCGTATAAAATTATCATTTAAAGAAAAACTAAAAAGCCGGGTGTAACATATCACCAATCCTTACGGGTGTTGGCTAGGCACAGAACGGCCGAAAGCCTAAAAGAACATGAAAAGCGAACGCCTAAAAATGCGTGGCCCTTATAAAATGACGAGACATCTTGAGAGTGGACGTTATGAGTTACAACTGTAACTCATAACTCTAAGTAAGTATCGTAAGTCAGCTTGCCATAGTCCACAAGCTTGTGACTTATGCTGCTGCTCAGTATATGATGCCTTGGAGAGGAGAATAGACACCTGACGAGTGTGCTGCATTCTTTGCGAGTAAGTAATTATTTTTGCTTGATACATATTAGACCTTGTTGTATTATGTCTAGTCTTGTGTGGATACATACTAGACCTTGTTGTGTTATGTCTAGTCTTGTGTGAATACATACTAGACCTTGTTGTGTTATGTCTAGTCTTGTGTGAATACACACTAGACCTTATGATGTTATGTCTAGTCTTATGTGAATACATATTAGACCTTGTGGTATTATGACTAGACCTGTAAACACCTACTTGTGTTTTGTCTACTCACGCGTGGATCTACTTACTTGGTTTAAATACTAGGTTTTGATATTGATATATCTAGTCATCCTTTGCTTTGGATGCTATAATATCAAAATTCTTAAATTTCCAATACAATTAATGATCGTAGCTTTTCAGGTGTAAAACAAACTGATGAATTAATTAATCCCTCAAGCATAGGTGATGTCATAGAAGGAACCTGCTCTTTTGATCGAGGTGATGAAGAAGCTGGACTTTCTGACGAGGATGTCAGGAGAGGCCGTATAAGCAGAATATGTCAATCTTTCCGAACGTCATACGCCAAGCTGTCAGATTGGTTTTAAAAAGTAATACACTTTTGGCGGGAGGCAGCGCGAAATACGGTCAGGCGTATCATTAATATAATTTTTATAATAATAATTTATAAACCAGATTTTAATAAAAGTATTAAGTCAATAGTTCTTATATTTTTTCAATAAATTTAATAAAATTCATTTTGTTTTATTTATAATATATTATTTTCCATCAGTACAATTTTTTACTTTGGCAATAGATAACAAATATGTCAATTCAAAAGTCAATGTTATTTGTCAAAGTGCAAATTGCAAACTATTCTATTCTCATATTTTGATTTTTACTCCGTTTTCAAATTGATAAAATTACAAAAATTATAATTTGTCGTGATTTGAGATATTCCACTATGTTACGCGGTCGATCAGTGAGTACATTCAACTAGGTTAATTTAGTAACATTTGTTTTATTTTTAACCTTATTTATTTTATATATAATTATTTCCAGCTTGTGAACAGTATTCGAAAATTACAAGCTGTTACACTTTCTAGTGATTCTACACAAAATGTAGACACAACTTATATGGAAATACCCGTCTATGATGTAGACAAACCACAAACATTAGAAAAGAGGAAGGCAAGGTACCAATCTATTTCACAAATAACTGTTTATTAAACAAATTGTCTTGTAATATACTCAATGTAAAATTAGTAATTAATTTCCAAATTCATTTAATAATATAGTTTGAATAATATAACATTCAATTTAATTTTTTATTTCAGACTTCAATACCAGTCACGTAAGAGAGGAATGTTGGAGAATGATCTTCTTCTGAGTACTTTTGCTAAAAAACATTTAGATGGCTTTACAGAGAATCAAACCATGATGTATGATCGTCTCATCAACTCTCCCAGTAATGATTGGGACATATTTTACTGGATCATTGAAAAAAAGCCAACACCAAAAGAGTTTGATAATGAAGTCATGGATCTCCTAAAGAAACATGCAAAGAACGAAAACAGACATGCACTTTCACAACCACCTCTATATTAAAGATACTTAATTTGAAAATATTTGATATAATACATGTTGAATTAGATTGTTTAGAAAAGGATTAGTTACATTTTTAATGAAATTTATTTTAAAACTTATGATGTTAAATATGTATTTATAAAGTATTAAAATTAAATAGAAATTAGAATAGTAATAGTTGATTTTTTTTCACAATATTAAGTAAATTATAGTAATATTTAGGTTGCCGATAAAAATAAATATGTAGACTAAAACAAAAAATATTTTTATCTGCTTTATTAACTTAAAACATTATTGTTTTTATAGTAGGAAGTTTATATAAGGTTTTACGCTATTTAAGCCCAAAAATCTGCCAATGTCACATATAAAATAAGGGTAAATTAATATTGAGGTATATTTGTTTAACAATGTCAAAAATGAAAAATATTAAAAGATAATAATGATAGTTAAAAATGTTAAATACAGTAGTAATTTCTAACATTAAAAACGTTAAACATTTTATTTCTATTTTTTTAAGATTAAAAGTAGCATAAGAATCGATTAATAATTAAATGCTATATTTTTGGTTGTTTCAAATATAAGCTATCATGAAAAATTTTGGTCACAGCTATACAAATTAGCTTTTTATTAGATGTTTCACTACAGATGCAACATTTAATTTCCACAGTAAAAATATCAAATCGCCATCTATTGTAACTGGAAAACGGATATAACGAACTGACAAGAGGCAGATTTATAAACATGTCGTCTATAACTTAAAAAGATATTGCTGACATCTTGCAAAAGATCAAATACTTATGTAAAATAAGAAATACGAAAGTTACTCAACTGTTTATTAGAATCACGTAAAGTGCAACAAAACCTTCAAAAATTTGTCAAGAAAATAAATCTATATATATTATATTCGGAATCTATATATAATATATTCGGAAATATCGCTGCTGACGAACGATTACTCAGTGGTCATTGTAAATGTGTACTTCTCCATCAATTATTGGTTCAATCCTAGCTTTTGATAAATATATTAGCTATACATAGGCCATGTTATTCATTCTCTGTGTATAATTCAGAACCTATTTAAAATATATACTGCCATAAAGCCACAATATTTACGTAAACTATGACTTATTAAACGATTGTGTGTAAAAACAAATAAAATTGGATCGATCGATTTGGCCCCCCGAATTTTTTGACGTAAAACGCAAATGAACCTCGTTTAGCTAAAAATATTAACATATTCATTAAAATGTGAACATCGATGACCTAATACAGACATTTCGCTCGACCCCTTGTCGGCACCTATAGGACCTACGCAAGTACGCAGTCGGGCTTGGTGCGGTTCAGTAATCATTTGTGCGCATATTATTCCCTTGAATAAATAACTTGGTGCGTAATCTTTATTTTGATGAGTTTTGCTGAGCTATCTAGTGATGTCTTATAATTTGTGTTGATAGTGAATGACTACGTCAAAGGTCAGCCCGCAATCTTATCTTTTGCTCTTTATATATTAGCGTTGTGGATCAAGTGAAGTCAGTTAACTGAGAACTCTTAATGAAATTACGAAGCTAAACGGTGTGAAAAGTTACTAATTAAATTTCTATTTGCAATTTGACAGACAGTTTTGGTGTTACCGTATTGATTAAACGTGATATTTTAAGTGAATAATAATAATTGTGATTAAGTCATAATGCCTATTCGTCGTAGCAAGGTATGAAACTCTCTTTTGTCAACTTAATTTAAAGCTTAGGCATAATACGACATTAAAATGAATACGATAATTTCTTTAGACCACTAAGTACATTAAATAAAAAAAAAATATAGTTACACTTTAAAACATATTTTATATAAATTATTGCTTTTTAGCAATGCTCAGACCTTGGTTGTAGAGCGGTTAGATATAAGTTATCGTTAGAAATAAATCCACCCGTTAAGATGGTCTAGGGCTACTCAATGGTCGAGGATAAACATTCATAGCGGTGCTACGTTGAAGGCTAATTACAATTTAAAATGTTAAACCATGGTTTTAACCTTTTTGACGAAATGGTTATTCTGTATACTTAAATAGTTCATTTTTATTAAAATAAGTAACTTAAAACGAATGAGAAATAATACTATAATAACCGCACTGTACAAATACTTTAATTTTAAAGAAATGATTACTTAATTTATAAAAAAATATACAAGTAGTTTTCTTAAAACAAAATAAAACAAAGTATAATATTTCCTCCTGACCGATTTCGGACAAGACGGCCAATCTCAAGGGAGACTAGCCCCCTGTGTGAGACATATAGTAAACAAGTGTGACAAAAACAATGCACTTTCCATTCTAATTACCGGATTTACTTGCTTTCCGAGGTACTAGACCTTAAACACTAATTTTCTCAATAGAAAGGTTTTTTGGCCCAATTCGGAGCTTAATATAGTATAAGTTGATAATTTGCAACTGCAACCCTCTCAGTATGTTTATTGTATACATAGTATCTATTAGGTATGTATTATAGTGTCATGCGTTTAACTTTATAAGACTTCTCAGCTAGTATTGTGCCAGGTTAGTTTATACGTAACCAGTGGCGTAACTATACCTTCTCGGGCCCGTGGCAAATTCATTGTATGAGGCCCTCCTAGTCAAAATCTTCATGTTGTAATTTGATTTTAATAAATAACGTACAAAGTAGTTACAACAGTATTACTAACATTATGTGCATTTTAGTTAAATATCTAATAAATTTTATTTTCAAAAGCATATGTATTACATATTTTTAATGAAATAACAATTTTATATTAACAAGATATTTATTAAATTTTAAAAAGATATTTATAAGATTATGAAAATTTAAAGATCGAGCCATACGTTTTTATAGACAGAATAGCCATGACGCTTGTGTAATAAAACACATAATTTCTTAAATAGATTTTTATTTATTTTAGTTTCGAAAATGATCTTTCAGCACTAGCTGTAGTCGCAGGACTACAGCTAGTGGCAGTAGACAGAATAGTCGCAGTAGAATTTTACAATGGAAAAGCATCTCTAGCTCGTCCGTGCCACCAAAGTATCGCGACAAAAAATTATACAACTTATATAAAAATTGTAATGTTTACGAAATTAAAAAAAATATTAAATCACTTCTGAGGCCGTGGCCTCTCGGACCGGGGGCCCCGTCGGTTCGGGGCCCGTGGCTTTTTGCCAGCTCTACCACCCTATAGTTACGTCACCATACGTAATGGATTTCTGGTTGTACTTGCCTTCCTAAATTGCAATGAACCCTGTTACACAGAGAACAAAAAGAAACGTACAAAATGCGCAGAAATCGAAAAAATGCAATTATCTCAATAGCTGCTAATATTTTTTTTATTACATAATAGAAATATGATCAAAGAAATGAAGAGATTTCATCATCTCAATGTGAATTGATTAAGTGAGTTTGTGACGACCGAAGATGACAACCAATTAGTTGAAAATTTCAAAGCTATCGATAATAGGTTACTACTACAAAAAATATTTTAATTTGTACGTAACAAAATGTCGGTAACCAAAAAGTAGCAGGAAATTCTAAAATCTTTTTTTTCTGCTTTTAAGTGAATGCTTGAGCAAGTCTATGGTGATACCTTTTTTAATATGCGAAATGTATGTTATAAACCTGACTTTGGTAGACTTTCAAATTAAATCAAGGTCTCCTGCAATCTCATACTATAGAAATTTTTACAATAGCAAATATATAAATAATAAATAAGTACGATTGATTTACCAAACATTTGGCATTTCGGTATTTGAAACATTTGGCCGAGTATTCGGTCGTTACACCGTTAATATTTAAAATATGTCATTCATAAGATCAAATTACGATCCAAGCGTATTTAAGTAGGTAATTTATATATAATCAATAAGTAAGTAAGTAACAGCCTGTGAATGTCCCACTGCTGGGCTAAGGCCTCCTCACCTTTTTTGAGGAGAAGGTTTGGAGCTTATTACACCACGCTGCTCCAATGCGGGTTGATGGAATACACATGTGACAGAATTTCAGTGCAATTTGACACATGCAGGTTTCCTCACGATGTTTTCCTCCACCATCAAGCACGAGATTTATAAACACAAATATAAATAAATAACAAATTAAACATATTCGGATATTATTTTTTTTGTTTATAATAATATATAATAAATTATAATCAATAATGTTTAGATAAAAGATATACTAGCAGTGGTGGCTAAAAGCTGAAAAGATTTATTGACTTTCCTTGAATAAATTGTGTGATATAATTTTTATCTGGAATCCATTTGATTTTAGTATTATCTGGAATGCCATGTAAAAAAAATAAACGTTCGATTTCTTTCTACTATTCATTGTTTTTAGGCTATTTAAAGCACATGTGACGTATGTCGCAAAAATAACTACAAAATTTTAGGATTTAAATTTCTCAGCTCATATTTTTTAAAACTAGACAGTTGTAGATCAGGCTTAACAAAACAACGTAATGTCAGCTGTGTTAGTTAGAAATAGTTTCCTAACAGATAAACCGATAAATCAGCTTGGAGACGTTTTTGCGGTTGTAGTGGTGCAGATAATGATCACATTGATTAACATCAGAATAAACCAGTTTGCGCTAGCTACCATAAGCTCTCGCATAAGTAGCATTTGAAGTATTATTTTGTTTGTTATTCTCTTCTTATTAATTAGTTCGTAATAAAGTATATGGCGGAAAATGAGAACTTACGACGCAAAAACAATGTTAAAATTAATATCATAACTATACTGAAAAAAATTAATGTCATAACTGTAGACGCATGGACAAATATTTTTTTACATGCTATTGAAGAAGAAAAGAAGTTTCAGGGTAATTAAAGTAAATGATTTATCGAATGACGGATCTGATATCTAATATCCGGTGTGGAAAAATAATTAAAATTAGGTTAAAATTAATATACTTTTTATTATATATATATATATAATACCTGCTGACGGCACTACTGCAAACGCAAAAAAAACGTCTCCAAGCTGATTTTGCTGTAACGTACTGATTAACAAACCTGTTAGTTTTAATAATCATTTAGATATTTTTTTAATACAGGACCTGTTTTTCTGTCTTTTTTTTTGTTTGTATCGGTGTTTTTTATACATTGTTGTATGGTCATGAAAATTTTTGGAGGCGCAAAGTTAAATAGAAGATTGGAATTATGTACCTACGTCTTAAAAGTTACTTGATATAAAAATATCTAATTTCATACAATTTTCAATTGCAACGGAGTCCTGAATAACACGAGATATCCGTCAATTCTTGCATTGGTAAAAAAAACACTTACCTACAGCTCGACGCACCGCGGCGGTGCAAGGTCGATAGACCGTCGTCCGTGGTCCGTACTCTTGGGACTTGCATATCGAATAACACGATTATTAAAAAATATAGAGATTTCAAATGTATTATGTTATTTAAAGTACCTAATACCTAATATTTCGACAAAGAAAAACAGTTATATAGTGACAGTTAAATTTAAATGAAACAGTTGTAATAGAAACTATACGTTAAGATTTTTTAATACTGACCTACTATAACAAAATTGCTGGCATTACATTTTAAACATTGGATGCAATACAGAATCCGTGGTGGTATCGAGATATCTAAAATAGCGAGTTTTCCATTCCATATGAATGAAATCCTGTTCAAATAATTATTATTTATTGCGCAGTAACAGCTACTTTTATATATAAATGTAAATGTCGAATGTAAAGTTTATAATATCTACATAATTATTACAAATATATTCGATTACCTCAAGCAAAAAAAAAGTTTATACAGTTTTAGCTGTAGTACCTTGTACATTATATTTTACATTCAATATCGTTTGGGAGTTTTTTTATTATAGATATTTCTGGTAAATAATAAAACAACTCCTAAACGAAATATATATACACAATGGTAACAATAATACGAATAAAATATCTTTCAGGTCTTAGTAAAATGGATTTACGAAAACCAGCACAAAATACAAGCAGTACGATACTGTAGTTCTTTGCTGCGCTACAAAGAGCTGGAGGAGAGCGCGCAAATAGAGCCCGAAGCAGTGTCAGCCCCACAAACTACACCTCGACCACAAATAACACCAGAATTTTCTTTTAAGGTATAGAATATGCCTACTCATGTATTACGTAAATGGTATGATTACCTACTAAATGATTGCCATGTTATTTATATGCAAACATAAATTCGTTGGTATTTACTTTAGTTAATAGAAATAATATTATTCACACACGTTATTTGTAGAAATAATAATATATACAAAAGAATTGATTAATTAAGTTACTTCATTAGCTATGGTATACATTATATACTTAGGTAGTTCTAAAATCTTAAAATATATGATCTAATATGATCTACGAAGAACAATATTGGATGGTTTTTTTATTACACATACAGTGGACCAATGACCTACTATTCAATACTACAACATCTATACGTAAGCGTATAAACACTTTTGAAATTAGTTGATATAGAAAAAGAAATAAATTAATTTCATTATTTTTTGTAAACTTGCAGTATGACGATCTTCAAGTAAGACTAGCAGCGCCGTACCAATTACAACCGAAGCCGGAAGCAAGTGAATTAGGTTTTGGAAAATATTTCACAGATCACATGCTAAAAATAAATTACTTTAAGCAACTAGGCGGATGGCAGAAACCGGAAATTATTCCTTTTGAGAATTTGTCAATACACCCCGCAGCAAAAGCTTTACATTATGCTATACAAGTATGTGGTGATCTCCGTTACATATGATAATCATTTTATCAGGCGAACAAACATGTTTATTTGTAATCTTTCTATGAACTGAATCTATTATATGCTTGTTTATTAAATATAACGTTAATGTAGTTATAATACTTGTAACACAAAACAAATAGTTAATATAAAGTCCATCGATCGTGCACAGTTAATAATATTACTTTTTGTTACGTCCGATATTTTTATAAAGAAACATTTTTTTTAAATATATAATAGGAAGGCGGACAAGCATATGGGCTACCTGCTGGTAAGTGGTCACCAACGCCCATAGACATTGGTATTGTAAGAAATGTTAACCATCGCTTACATCACCAATGCGCCACCAACTTTGGGAATTTAGATTTTATGTCCCTTGTGCCTGTAATTACACTCACTCACCCTTCAAACCGGAACACAACAATACCAAGTACTGCTGTTTTGCGGTAGAATATCTGATGAGTGGGTGGTACCTACCCAGACGAGCTTGTACAAAGCTCCACCAGTAAAATGCTGATGTATTGTTAATATTTCAGTTATTTGAAGGATTGAAGGCGTATAGAGGTGTCGATGATAAAATACGATTGTTTCGACCTGACTTAAATATGCAACGCATGAATTTAGCCGCGCAGCGATCTGGTTTGCCGATGTTCGATGGAGAGGAACTTATTAAATGTTTAGTTCGACTTATTCAAATAGACCAAGAGTGGGTGCCACACTCTGAAACGTCCACTCTTTACTTACGTCCGACATTAATAGGCACAGAGGTAAGTTGCATTTATCTATACTAATATTATAACGAGGTAAAATTTGTGAGGTTGTGTTGGGTAATGTCTGGATCTACTGAACCGATTTTAAAAATTATTTTACCAATAGAAAGCCACATTATTTGTGAGTGTCATAGGCTATATATTAAGCCGAAAAATGAAAACACTTTTATGTAATAATTTGATGTCGTGGCCAACGCGACTTTTGACGGTCAGGAAATAAATCATAGCACTCAGTACTAACCGAACCACTATCATAATTTCATCACAAGTAAAAATGTTTACCGTCCAACGAAGAGGGCACGGGCTAGTCTATTATATTTTACTTAACCTACCGAGCTGCGGCGTCCGAAACGACCCAGACTCGTATCTACTTATTGTAAAACAATATCATTTTCTATGTGGTGTTATTGTACTGTCTGACTTTATTGTTTTAATCAACCGTACGTTGAAATAGAATACACATTATTTTTATTTGAATTGTTCATTAAAACTATAAATAGTAATTATAATGAATAAAGAACTAAACCGTATGGTTTTGTCCACTATTAGGCCATTATCTAGCTAGCTCATTCATTCATATTTTTATTAAACTTTTTCTTCATTCATCATGGAAAAAAATAGTTTATGACGACGTAAATTATCTTTTGTTTATTCAGCCAAATTCTTATCGAAATGATTATATAAGTACAGAAATTGTCACATAAATATAATAAAGGTGGCAAATAGAGTTATCATTTTCATTCCAAGATTTTCTCTTATCTTAATGAAAGATAAAAACAGCAAAAATATACCATTCCTCTCATCATTTTGGCACATGACCTTGCCTTTGCTTATATTTATATATAAGTCAGGCTAATAGTTTTTTTGTCTTATCATATTAATTTTAATCATAGGCTTAATATTTGTTTCTTCATTATGATTTTATAACAACGCCCACGAGAACTAACAAACGCAAATACCTATTATTTACGCCAGTTACATTTACACAATATTTTGCATTACTTTAAAGTTATGCAATTATTTAAATTTGATAACGAGGTATATATTCTTAAGTAATTTGCATGTTTATGGATATTGTATAAAATAATTACTGCGTATGAGTTCGCTACCCGCCCGACCTGACTGTATAAATACACTGTATATGTACATTAGCTCAATTAAAAAAAAAACTTATCGTAAATACAGAAAAAAATAATAATATATTAGTTTTTATTATTCTGCCTCAAATATTTTCTTACGTCAACGTCTCAAATATTAAAATAACAACATTTGTGAGCATGAGTTAGCGATTATACTACAGTAATTTTATTTTGTCAATAAAAATTTAAAATTTATAGGAATGCAAACAGTTGCAAATACAAACAATTAATGTATTCAGAGTTCAAATATTATATTTACTTTTAATGATATCGGCAATACAAATTTAAAGTATCTATTATACTTTTTAGCCTACATTCGGTGTAATGGAGCCTGATTCGGCCATGCTATTTGCCATTCTGAGTCCTGTGAGCGCTTACTACAAGACCAGCAGCGATGGAGCGGTCTCTATATATGCGGACCCGAATGTCGTGCGCGCGTTTCCCGGCGGAGTCGGTAATAGAAAAGTTGGATCAAACTATGGACCTACTATAGGTATGTACATACGATATTTATAAGTCAATATATAATAAAAGGATTTACTTTTTGTTTTGTATTTGTAATAGTAATCATTATACAAAAGAGTTTATTTTGTTGCAGCGGTGACTTCGCGCGCGGCTAAGTTAGGTCATCAACAAGTTTTGTGGTTATTTGGACCGGATAAAGAACTAACAGAAGTTGGAGCTATGAATATTTTTATAGTCTATATTAATGAACAAGGAGGTAATTAAACAAATCATTTGCGTTTCAACTATTATTTTTAGCATCTGTAAAAGTTTAATGTTATTAGAATTCTGATGAAGTCATTTATAATTTCAATAAACGAAACGAGTCAAACTGTCAACAATCGATTATCCGTGTAAGACGCTACATATTGTCATGTTATCGTAACGATAGCACGCTGACCTTATGACCAGTATATTCTCGCTACATATCTGAAGCAATAAGCGTGGTCACCAACATCATTTTATTTTTCTAGACTACTTTACATATCATGCGTTTTTTATAGATAAACAACTAAGTACGCCGCCTTTAAACGGACTCATCTTGCCCGGAGTCACTCGGCGGTCAATTATAGAGCTGGCGAGCCAATGGGAAGACTTGACTGTCAAGGAGGAGGTGATCACAATGGAACGGCTCATCGAACTCAATAGCAAAGGACGAGTAAGTTTTCGTAACATATATTTTAAAAATGTGCTCAATTTTTGTATTAGTATATTTTAAAAAGATCTTAATAAATTGTTTTGAATAAAGAAATTTATAAGGCTTTCATAATTAAGTCCGTCAGTAAAAATAATGTGATATATTTACATAAATCAACGCCCCCTAAAGATAAGATATTTACATCACGCCACACCGAGAACATTATCAGAACTTAGCCTCGGTCTATACGGCACGCGGGCTACCCGACGATCGGCAAGCCGCGAGTCGGATCCTGGCTGTCGGGAGTTATCTTAACTAACCACTATAACGATAACTTACATTTGGGGTTAACAATAACATTAGAATACAATTAATTAGTTAGTTATGGATATCTCTGAAACAGTTGCTGGAGATGTTCGGCGCGGGCACGGCGGTGGTGGTGACTCCCATCAGCAACGTGGGCTACCTCGACGACAACATTCCCATCCCAACCATGAAGCAGTCCCAGCCCGTGTTCCAGCGGCTCAAGGACACGCTGCTTGCCATTCAGTATGGCCACATAGACCACCCGTACGCTAAAATCATATCATAGTACACGAGGAACGCCACGAGCACGTTGTGTACTCTCACTTCGAATTAATTTGAGTGATTGTTTTTCATCTTTAGTGAAATGAACAGTAAACGGATTGTGTCGGACTTCGTTAAACTACAACTTGCATGTTTAGCGAGAACGATTCGTATATTATGAAACGTTGAGATAACTTTGAAGGTTGTTCTGGCGAGAGAATAAAGAACGTGAAGAAGCGGAAAAATATCTGCGTACTCTGTGAAACTCCATTATTTAACATTATACTGTAAATATTTGCTTCATTAATATTTCAACTATAATATTATTTAATTATGTTGTATTGTTTATGATAAACTTGTTTTACGTCTACGGGTCAGCGGGTGAACTTTTGTTAAAATTTCAACCAATATGAATTCTATAGCAATATATGTTTAATTCCTTTGCAAGAGAATATAAATATTATGACAGCTAGCCGAGAAACTGGATTTTAAAACTTTGAGATTCATTTAGTGATGAATAAAATACGATTAACGAATAGGTATAACCCAATACGGTGATAACCCAAGTTATAAGGTGTAAAGTCATTGAAAGTCATATTTATTTATATGAAGACGAAAAATAGTCATAATAAACTAATAGGAATAATGTGTGCGCAATTGTTTTTTTCGCATTTAATTCATTTTTAGGTTAAGGCAAAATTTAAGGACAGAATTACACGAGATCAATATAATATACTGTTATTGAAATAATAAGGACGTTTGGACGAAAACAATAATATCTTGTATTTCAATAAACAACGCGTCAAATAATCTTAACTTTCCCGTTTAATAAATATTAATATTATTGTTATCGGGGCGTCGAGTTCGATTCATTTACTCAATCGTATTTTGTTCACGTTCGAGAAAATTAGTAAGCGCTTTGTAATGTTGCGTATTATCAATTCAATATTTAAATATTACAAGAAAAGTATACGAACTGATACTTAAGTTTTCGAATATATTTTTTAAGCCGTTTGGAATTTAAATTTATTTTACTATAAAATTAATCGAACATTTTGTCAAGTCATTTGCAATATTTGTGCTATTGTATGAAACCATGTATTTTTATTGTATTGTATGGTAATATCTACAAATAAATGACCTGGTTGAATTCAATTTATATTAAAAAAAATTTTTTTTTCATGATCTTCAGGGACTAGTATTGCGTTATTATTGGAAATTGATAAAAAATAATTCTACATCTTAATTATAAAGATGATATGACGAAACTGAAAGGAAAACTTTGAAGTTCATAAAAATCGGCGTGGTTTAACATCAAAGAGATTTTAATGACTTCCTTTGTAAGCTTTCCCTGTGGATAAATTTATTCCAATATACAATTTAATGTGTTTTGAAATTTTGAATGTATAATATAAGGTATGTAAGTATTATGATTATTTTTAAAAGAGAGACCTCATAGGTCATTAGTATGTAATAATAGATGTATTTTTTCATTTGTAGTTTTTTTATCTAGTCTAAGAATCTGTACATTTCTATTCTATATTTTTAAATATATGAATGTATTCCTGCAGTTTTTTCATTTTATTCTTTCATCGAACTATATATCAATAGTATTAAAAAATATTTAATACCGTATTTTAATTTTATTCTTTGTTTTACAATTATACTACAAAGGCAGACGAGCAAAGGAGTTGACCTGATGGCAACATTCATCTTCACCCATAGACACCGGCACTGTATAAAATCTAAAGCGCTTCTTACACTTATTCTGACAATGGTAGAAAAAGCGATGAACGGATGGCATCTACCCGGCAGGGCTGCACGAAGCCCTACCATTAGCAAAAACCCTACCATAAGTGTTATACATATATTGAAACATCGAATATGTTTTTACATATTATAGGGACCACCTTTATTACCTTGATATAACAACTAATTTCTAACACCAGTATTTGGATAAATAATAGTTTTAATTCAATGTAAATAATAATGTTTTATTCATACATATGTAGCAAAGTTATAAAACTTGTGTAATATGAAGGCGTGCTCACTCGGGCGGTAGAGGAAGGTCATCGTCAAAATCTAGAGTTTTCTTCTTGCTATCGGCACGGGCGATGGACCGCGTCAGCGGCTGCATGCTGTCTTCGCTGAACGATTCGTTTACATTACTGCAAGTATTATAACATTAATATCAGTATCAGAAAACCCTTTAGTAGATCAAAGATTATGTATCATATTTAATAGTTGTTTACTAATTACGTTGTTAAGGTCAAACAAAATAAGCAATTATAACACTGTCATAGACATGCATACGCAAAAGTGCAATAAAAAAAAACAAAAGAATACTTATAATTTCAGTTAACATTTTGTGACGAAATATATACATTTTAAATATAACAACACATCTTTGGAACTTTACGAACGCTTAGCAAAACTGCGTAAGTACATAACTGCGCATTTATTTAATCAAATTAGATTAACGATACAAACTGATTATTGAAATTTATAGTTAAGAATTATTAAGTGAATGAAAAATGTTTAATATTAATTAGTTATGACCCAGCCGGCGTACCCGTGCCACGGAGCTGACTACAATGAAAATTCAGTCGAGTCGAGTCGAGTCGAGTGTCATGTCGCTTTGATTCGACAAACTAATATTATAAGAGACAAATATCATTTGATTCATTGGATTTATGAAAAAAAACTACAAATCCGATTAAAAAAGAACTTTTAAATTAAACTATGTTAAAACTAACGTCATAGATAGACATTATATAATTTATAACTTTTCACGATAAATTGGATATCAAACGCAAACATACGATTTTAAGTCTCTCTCAGCTCTTCAGATTATTGCGTTTAAACAAATAAACATTCTCTTTGGTTTATAAAATTCATATTCATTACGCATTACATGTGAGAGTTATCTTAGTTTTGCACATTAGATAGCAATTATATACTAAAAACATTAATGGTCAGCAGGTAAAACATCAATAGCGCTTATGAAATGTTCTTGCCAATAATAATGTTGAAAGGCATGTTGCGTAATTGAAAATCGGATGAAAAAAGAATCTATAAATATAAACTTTTTTTTTATTTTGTTTCTACGCCTAGAAAATCTCGTTTATCTGTTTATTATTTTTTATTTTAATACAATAGTGAAGCAAACGAACATACGGGTCACCTGATGGTAAGTGGTCACCAACGTCCATAGACATTGGCATTTTAATAAATGTTAATCATCGTTTAAATCGCCAATGCACCAGCAACCCTGGGAACTAAGACCTCACCCTTCAAACCGGAACACAACAATACCAAGTAGGTACTGCTGTTTTGCGGTAGAATATCTGATAGTGGGTGGTATCTACCCAGACGAGCTTGCAGAAAACCCTACTACTAGTAACGTTTACCTTGTCTCTTTACCGTGAGAGTAAAATTACAACACAAATGTTTTTTTTTAATCAAATTATAATCTTTATATTTCTTTCTTTTTACGACCCGGTGCTTTCCGCTTATGGTCTTTCACGGCTTTAGCATCAGAGGTAGGTTCAAATACGTCGGTATTTAAAAGTCAATAAGGCACGTGTCTGTTATCAAGCAACGCCTCATAAAGCAAACTGATGCAAAATATATCGCAAAGATCGTCAGAAGAAAACAACCGCGAACACTCACGTGCGCGCGCGACGAGCGGCGCCGCCCTCCGCCCGCGCCGCGCCTGCGGACGAACACTGCTGTCAATACTCTCTCCAGTTCTCTTAATTTTTTTATAGTAATTAATAAATGACGAATAATTGATTAAATTTAGACTGAAGTATAAGTTATTATTATTTGAACAGATATATTATGTTAAGCACATGTCTATAGTTACATAGATTACCCTAATGCAAGAATAATAAAAATAAGTCGTGTATTTTTTTTTAAATCGCACACATACAAGCAGTCAGTACAAACAGAGAACTTGCTAATTTTTGTACTATTTTCAATGTTTTAATGGCAATTTTAAAAAATTACAATCGTAGTCATAAATTTTACATGAACTAGACTCAATAAGCACATGAGATGTGAATAATACTTTAGAATAAAAAGGTGACCTGTTTTATCGGTTATTGTTCTGCTAGAATACAAGTTATATTTATTAGTAACTGATAAAAACGAGTTACGTTTATCAAAGGTCCGCATACCAGATGTAACCGCACCGCGCTGTAATCAGCGCACACATATTCTTTTCAATCCAAATATTGGATAATAATTAAATTTTAAGTAAGCAGTTTCCTTTTCCTTGTTTTATGTTTACCAAATAATAACGCAATATATTTTTAAGATCGTTACATAATATTATCTAATATTAGAATAATTTATGAAAAATTAAGTAGATATAACAATATTTATTGATTTTAAAGTATTTTATCATAGCAACACTAAGGAAGCTGGTTTTAACCAGTTTAATTTATCTATCTATATAAAGGTTCGTGTCCCATATTCTATATTTCTGGTTATGGTTAGTTATGTGTACATTACATTTTCTATAATTACTTTGTGATATCAGACACATCTTGATACATATTTACAATGTAAATAAATCGATTTTGGATAACTTATTGTGTTATATATGTAAGCATAAATAGATAGCATTTAATTTAATAAAGTTGAGTATATTTTTATTAGATGTTTTTTGATGAACGAGATAATCGATGCAGCAGTTAGAAGGCATTATTCATGTAGCTCATTGCCGTTCGCAACTTTTATATTGAGTATAATTGTACATTTTTACGAGACTTATAACGATGGATGTACCTTGAAGCTGTGTCTGCAGACCGGGCGACTGGCTCGTTCGCGACGAGGCGCTGTCCGCCGACGCCAAGTGCACTGCGGAATTATAACACCCATACACTCATGTTCTACTGCCAATAATATAATACTTTATAAAGTATTATATTATTGTCTGATCACGGCCAGCATTGGTCGGAGTAAGAGTTTTATTTTAGTATCCTATATTAACACATACACAGTAAGCACATGACAAGACATAATTGACATCTATATCAAATTTTATTATATATATATATGAATGTGTTCAACCCTGTGTGCGTGATTGAGTAACAAACATCCGAAGACACAAGTTTCACATTTATCACACATTCTAATTATTATTTAGAATAGGTAATTTACTTATGTAGTGGGTAATTCCAAGTCGTACGATTTACTTACGACATCATTCTAAAACCATATACCTACTTCATTACGGCGGAAAAAACATATTGTTTCAATCTCATATTTTTTCTCTTGTTTATATAACATTCGTTATCGTTTTTAATAAAACAATTGATATTTTCGGGGACACGCATAATATTGCTGAAAATATAAATTGTTATGTAAATATTTTTTATTACCTACTAACATCTACTCAAGGCAGTTTAAAAACAAAGAGGATCTCGCAATTAATATATTTGAGAAATACAAAAAAATACCGAGAACACTATATTAAAAATTGAGAACGCGTGCAACTGAATACAAACACAGGAGTGAAACCCTTTTGCATCAAACACGTTTTATTTAAACGTTTCATGGAAACGTTGCACTCAAAGTCGATATTGAAATATATAACTCATTCAAACCAAACATTGGATAATAATAACATGATAAGTATTAAGTTTCCTTTTCCTTGTTTTATGTGTATCCAATAATAATTGCACCCAAATAATCCCCCTAACATCTATATAATCATACTAGAATAATACAAACTTATAAATATGCATTCATTCAAGCATTTGTTTCTAAAAACATATTTTATTTTTTATGTAAAGTTTATAATTAAACATTAGCACGTCATTAAACAACATCCTAATTTCGCGAACATTTATTGGAGTCCATTTACGTCACATAAGCATAAATAATTGTTATCGTGGTTCAAAGTTGGAGATAGTGTTCTCACTTTTGATGCCATTGTAACATTTAAACAAAAACTACTGTTGGTTTACATCGCTTTAACAAAACAAATCGTTTTATAACATTCGCGATAGAATCTGCGAGATGTAAATATTATAACATGACGGTTTATTGATAACGCATGTTTTGCTTATAACAGCAACTAAATAAATATTGAACAACGTTTTTGTATGTCATTTTACATAATATTTTTCTTCATAAATCTTTGGTGGAAATATTTACTTTTTCTTAAGAAAATTATGGTATTAAAACTTAAAGAAGCAGAAAACCAAATTCGTATCCGTGTTACACATATTTTATAACATACAAAAAGTATGAATTAAACATGTGTGGTATGAGATATACCAAAGAAAATAAATTCTTAATACTTTTATATTTATATTCTGTAACAGGATGAATCAAAGTGATTGTAGAGCCTCCTCGAATTAAATATATTTTTATTTAACAATTAAATTCAGGAGATAAAACATACCTTAACAATAAAAATATCTAGAGTGAAGTTGGTTAGCAGTATTTGTATTAGTGCGCGTGTGCGTGTGTGTGTCTGACCTCTCTCTTGCTGTTTGCGTCGCTGCAGCTCCCGGCTCCAAGCGCTAGTCTCAGCCAAACCCTGGTCTCCGCACAGTTTAACAATTAACTTCAAACCTAAGGAGAATGTCAACTTTAGGAGTCTTGCATAAAATTAAGACATTATGAAATTTAAGAATCAACCAGCGTATCAACAGCCACAAGAGATATAACATCTTTATTCCCAAGGTCGATGTAGAATTGCTCGCCAGCTAAATATATTTCATTCTTCTTCGGCTCTATAAGCAATCGGCTACATGAGACACACCTTTGTGCATTTTCATTTCAGTCAAGACTTACACTGAATGTTATCCGGAAACTTCGCGTTGAGTTTCTTATACACCGCGAGAGCCTCCTGGTAACGACCACTGGCTCGTAGAGAGCTGCCTATCAGAAGACCCCATTCCGGCTGCGAGGAAACATAAAAGCTATGTTTTACCTCATATACCATCACATAGGTCATTTAGTAACCAGCTATATTAATAATATGATTGCTTCCTAGCTTTTTCTGGTTTCACGCAAAAAGTACTGATCCTGTTAATATGAAACATATATAATTTTTGTTTTTAATTTCTCTCAACAACTATCGTAACCTTCAGTTACTTAAAAACGAGGTGACAGAATAATGACGACTTTATTTTAACTGTCAAAAAGTATTCATCGTTATCAAAATAAATAATATATTTATTTTTAATTTGTATATAGACAAATTGCCTTTTACACTTTTGCAGCCTGCGAATAGTTTTATAAATATATCATGATATTTAAATAAACACGTAAAAATATGAGTGTATTGAACGCATTAGCAGAGTAAAGGCGAAAATATATCTCGGAAGAAAATCCTTAAGACGACTAGCAATTAATAAAACAATGGGACTAGGAGCGATTTTGTCTATTGATTTTCTACTCGACGAATCGGGGACAATATTCGAGGTGAAAGCTCCCCAGTCAAATTGGAAGTCGTGAATATCGAATAAATATGCAAACAACTCTCATCGTGGTCAGAGGTGAACAAAGTCAGTGATGTAATGAGTTGCAAGGTCAAGGGCGGCGAGCGGTACCGACGTTGGCGGGCTGCAGGCGGGCGGCGCGGCGCGCCAGGCGCAGCGCGGCCGCGGGCGCCGCGTGCGCCGCCAGCCAGCGCAGCGCCGCCGCGCTCGCCCACGCCGCCTCCACCTGCGGGCGGGGACGACGCGCTCAGTGACTGTTATAGACATTTCATACATGAACACGAGACGGAAACATCACATACTCATCTCTACTTCACTAATATTCAAAATAATTAATACTTATACTTTTAACTATAACTATAATAATTAAATTTTACTGGTGGTAGAGCTTTGTGCAAGCTCGTCTGGGTAGGTACCACCCACTCATCAGATATTCTAGCGCAAAATAGCAGTACTTGGTATTGTTGTTCCGGTTGGATGGGTGAGTGAGCTAGTGTAATTACAGGAACAAGGGACATAACATCTTAGTTCCCAAGGTTGGTGGCGCATTGGTGATGTAAGCGATGGTTAACATTTTTACAATGCCAATGTCTATGGACGTTGGTGACCACTTACCATCAGGTGGCCCATATGCTCGTCCTATTCTATAAAAAAAAAAACAAGAAATTACAGCACTCATTTCTCTATTGAGTAAAGATATTGAGAACGAATGGGCTTACATCCTGGTAATGATGTTTGGCAGTTTGTGTGTCCCCCATCTCGCTGTGCAGCTCGGCCAACGCACAAGACACGCCTACGTCCCAGTTACCTATTATGCTGTACCTGTAATATTTTTTTTAGATTTTTTTACTAACATCCAGCATTTGTGGTCTAGCAGAAGTACAACCGGTTAGGTATTTCGAAACCTTAAATTGTTAAATCTTAAACCACAGTTGACATTTTATTTTCGCAATATACGATAAGCTGCCTCGCGGCACCTAACTCCGCCTACCAGTGCTCGGCGGCCAGGTCGCCGCGCTCGCCGGGCCCGGCGGTGCGCGCCAGGCCGGCGGCGGCCAGCGCGCGCAGCGTGGCGCCCGCGTCCGGGGAGTTGCGCACGCGCTGCCAGCGCGCCTGCGCGCCCTCCACCTCGCCCGACAGCTCGAGCGCGAGAGCTGCATCATGCAAACGAATAGCGAAGCCGTTCGATCGTTTCATATTATTGTTCAATTTAAAAGTAAAAAATCTTACGTATTATCCATCTCGTTTTAATTTTTTTCTTTGAGCTTTATTTCCCAAAAATCCTAATTGATGTTATAAATGCGAAAGTGAGCTTGTTTGTTAAGCTTTCTTTCGGTTCGGTCGTCCTCTGGATCGTTGAGCAAGCGCCGGTCGCTTACCGACGCCTGTCAGTTTTAAACGATTAAATATATTCCTTTTTATTATATAGAAAATTATACTAACGGAGGGTTACCTACGTCATCTACTTTGTAAAACTTCCTTTTTACCCCCTTCCCCTGTTAAGGGGCCCCACGTTGGGCGCCAAAATTGTCACGGGGTTCGTTCCACCAAGACCGTTACATTAAGAGGACGACCGAATGACGTAGTGCTGCCATCTCTCAAACAGCATAGATAATAAATGTCGAAGCAATGAATGCCGATTCGATAACCGTAATTTCTTTTATAAGCCTGTTAGATTAGGTAAAGTAAATACAATATTTTAATAAAAATTAAAATATTGAAAAATTAAAATTTATAGGGTTACAAAATCATACCCGAATCGTGCATAGCTATCAAGTCAGTGGGATCAAGATGCGTGGCCGCGACGAGGCGGGTGGCAGCGGCTCGCGCGGCGCTCGAGGCGCTCATAGCGGCGGGCGCGGCGGGCGCGGCGGGCGAGGCGGGCGAGGCGAGGCGGGCCGCCGCCAGCTCCGACAGCGCGCTGCACACGCGAGCGGCGCAGCTGTACGGGTCGTCACGGGACGCCGCCTCACTTAGCGCTTGCGCCTCGGAAAACTTGCCGATCTAGATAAATATTGATATTGAAAAAAATTTTGAACGATACCTACGATGTTGTAGATAAACAATTAATTACCGCATATGCTACGAATGCCGCATCGGTGTTGGCTTCGGCGCGTAGAACTCGGTCGTTGGGATGTGCACGAGCTACAGCTTTCAACCGTTGCAATGCGCGCGTTCCGGCCGCCAAGGCACCCGTCGAACCGGAGCCGCTACTTCCTGTGGCTCCGGCGGCGCTCCTCAGTGCCGCTAAGGCGCTGCCTAGTTCTAAGCGAGAACCGGCACCTCCGCCAGAATAGCCGCGTAAAGCTTCCACGCACCATGAGGAGCTTCTGTTAGTAACAAATAATTATATCGACAGGCGTCAAGTTAGAGACATGATTATAAGACAGTTAATAATGGACGGCTATAGTAACCCAGCGTCGTCGTCGCGGTGCGTGCGTGCGAGCGGGCGCATGAGCGCGGCGGCGGCCAGCGCCAGGCAGCGCTCGGCGTGCGCGGCGGCCGCTCGCGACCAGCGCGACAGGCGGTCGCCGCGCACCACGTCGCGGACCACGCACTCGTACGCGTCGTTTTCCTGCGAGTAACATGATAACGGCCCTATATTAACTCGTTTCATTTTATATATATGTTTATATAAAGGCAATCTGCAACAAGTAAACAACTGATAGTAAGTCGTCAAAAGTTTTTACTCTTTCTCGTGACCGTAGAGTCAATGACGAGTGGGTCGTTCCCGTTTAGACGGAATTACACTGAATCCTACCACCATAATAAATTTCCAGCATAAATATTTTTGAAGTAAATATATCTAATGTTATTAAACGTTGTAAAACAGAGAACGGAAATATTTGCATAAAATAAAAACAATTATTTTCTCACTTGGTAGTTGTTTTTCTTGTTAACCACATCAAAAAGCTTACACATAAACTTACATCGTCTATAGCAATATCGTGGTGATAGGTGGGTGGCTCTACATCGAGCATTGCATGAAACGCCGCCTTGCCGCCTTCAGCGTCATCCAATGCTACCGAGCATAATACGAGATGTAAGCCTGTAAACGATATAAAACGAATAGTTTTATACGTAAGAGGTGACGATCTAATAAAGAAAGGGGAGATTGTTAATTACCTGTTTGAAAATCGCCCTGTTCGTGCATTATGTGTTGAAAATTCGTTACAGCATCACGGAATTTACCCATTCGCACAAGCAGTAAACCTATGTTGTGCATCACTTTCATTCTAAAGTAAAAATGAATAGATTGTATGAGATATAAATAATAACATTTAATAATAACATAAGTAAATATAGTAAAAATATCGAAAATATCATATCATGCGTACCTTAAATCTTTTTCTGCCGTAGGCGTTTGATCGAGGGCCATTCTGTATAGTTTCAGTGCTTTCGGATGTTCGCCCATTTTAAAGTATATATTTCCCATGTTTACCTTAAAATTTTATAAAATTTGAAAGGTTAATCAGATAATAAGATAATATACGGCATTTTATGAACTACCTTAAGTCTGTTCGCGTGTGGAAAGACTTTATTCCTGGTGAGAAGTTGGTAGGTGTTGAGAGCTTCAGTGTACATTTCGTTCAGAGCATATTGGTCAGCTAAATTACAGAGCACCTGGAATTAGTTAAAAATTGACTTATTATATTTACATACTGTTCGAAGACATAATGCACCTACAGATTATAATTATAGTAAGTCCATACAGCGAAAGTTAAGTCCAAATTATGTGAATCGCCTAAGTTGGCTTGTTCCTGCATTCGTATTAGCTGTCTCTCCAGTGTAGATGCCTCTTGAGCTTTGGCTAACGCCTGTAATTTACAATCAATATAGTAATTATTATTAAATTACTAGTAAAGTTACTTTAATTTTTCTAATAAGGTGTTTTTATTAAACTTGCCTGACTCAAATTTTGATCTCTTTGGGTGTCAGTTTCTTCTTCGGAGTTGGGACGCGCGCTAAGCACACACGACTCCTCTACCAAAGTCATTATTTTAGATTCCATATGCTTTATTTTATCTTCGATACTATAAAACATAACGAAGTTAAACAAGATATTAAAAAAAAAACGTTTTGAGATATTGAATAGGTACACGTGTGTCAAATTAAAATATTCATAATACTGTCATCGAAGCTAACTGTCGCAACTAAGGTCCCACCTGTCCTCCTTCTTTTCGTCCCTGGCGGGCGCGTCCCGCGTGGAGGTGTACCCGGCGGCGCGCACGGCGGTGACGGGCCGCGCCGCCGCCGTGCCCGCGCGCGAGCCGCCCCGCACGCGAGTCGTGCCCAAGCGGAACACCTGGTCGTCAGAACGGTTGATACTAATTTCTATAACTTATTATGATAAAAGGATGACGATAGGGTGCTGTAGTCGATCTCAATCTCACTATCGATACTTGTTATATAAAAAAAAACATGAATTCCACATAACCAGTACTTTATGTGGCGGATATTTAAAAAAACTAACAGATTCTTAATAAAACAGAAATTTTCACAGTACCATAACTTTTTGTATCGTGCACGCATTGTATAAAACTACTGATCGAATTAAAGAGACGCTACTTCCAAGTTTCTTCGCAAGCACTGTTAATTCCAAAATTTTATGTTGAATTATATTCAGCAAAAGTACTTAGAGATAAGCCATAAGCAACAATATAACTAACCCCAGTGCCCATTCGACTAGTCATCTGCCTGCCGATTCCAGGAGTTCTTAACGTTTGTTGAAAAGCTTGGTCCTCGCGAAGACTTCTCGTGTCCAAAGCTGGAGATACATCGTTGAATCCCGTGTACAATTCATCTTCGTCGTCAATCACAACTGCAGTACGCGGCGGCTTGTCGACGCCCTGTCTGGATGCACTGTATCTTGTTCCCAACATTATGTATAGATCCCAGTAAAGGAATTGTTGTAACAATTTGTAGTTATTTAAATATCCTCTGTACCAGAGATTTGAACTTGTGTTGTGCACATGGGCTCGTGTTTGACTTTATTGTTGTGACGCGGTAACCATAGTAACGAAAGTCATGTTTATACGTTATAAAACCATGACAACAGACTCCAATATACAAAATAATCGGAGTTTATCAATTTATTATCTATTTTATACGTGACATTGGCAGAATATTTTGCGCTCAAATAGCGTAAATACACGCCAGAAAAGGGGAAAAAAATCAATTTATTAATGAATGAAAAAAAACTCACCAAGTGATATGGAAAACAAATAGATTATTTAACCAAGTTAATATAATACATTTATATTTATTATGATATATTTATTTATTGCATAATTATTTTATTTTATAGTTTGCTATGAGCATGAACATTTTTTTTAAATGTATTATATAATGATAAAGAAAAGTCTTTTTTATTCTGTCATTTTTATTACATGATTACTACTATTCCTTACATTCAAAGTCCATCTCGTTATCGTCACTCCAAAGAAACAAATAATATTACAAAAAAAAAAAAGTAATACAATTGGCTGAAAAACTGACATTACATTAAAATAGTAGAGAAAATGATTAATTAGTACAGTGCTACTGGAAGACACTGATCATAGAACTATATATTGTAACTGTTCATATAAACAAAATGTACACAAACAAATACGAACGCCTACCGCCAACTCGTTTCATTCCTGTCCTATTGTACTCATTCAATATATCGAATATAAAAATAAACTTATTACAATTCTTTAAGTAAGCATGATGACAGAATTATATTTACTGTGTAAACAATTCGGGTATGTAAACAATTTTCAACTATGATTTATTTCGTGACCCTAAAAGACTAGTAAGAAATGCAAGTATTAATATTTTTGTACACTTTTCACTTATCATTAAGATAACACGACGTAAAAATTAATTAAAAAAAACTCTGAATTCTATAACAGAGATATGACTTAGATGTTAATTTTAATACACATAGATATTATTTTCAACAAGTTCATCGACATCGACATACACTTTCATACACATTCAATTCTTTGCTCGATGGCTCTTAGTTGTGCCAGCAGGACAAAGATTATATCGCGAACGTCACGTAGGATTCATACACATTTTATTGGTGTAACAAGGTTTATCATGATTAACTTTATATTAAAATATTCATTTTTATATCCGACTGAAAATTCAATAAAACATGATTAATTTCAATAATACTTGTTCGTTTGTTTTTTTTTCTATAATATAATTCTTATTAAAGTAAAATACAAGAAATTACCTCAGCATAATAGATATTTTCAATGACTACAGGACAATTAAGAAATACTTCTACATACACAGTAATGAATGTTACAAATTAGATTACACTATTTATCACATGTCGGGGGTTTATTGTACTTTTGAAACTATGTAATATAAGGATGGTCCCTAAATCAATTCCCTGAGCTATCATTTCTACATAATCTAATATTTATTAAATTATAACAGACATGTTTAATGAATAGTGTTGTAAAGTTAATTTTGATTATCCTTGTTACAGCATTCTTAATAGACTTTGTTCTTATACATTATAAAACCGAGGGAGCTAGAGATAATTATCTTTTATATTCTAATGACAATTAACATGATCATTCTAATTTACGAATGAGTTTTCAAACTTTACTTAAACAAATCAGTTCTTTATAAGAAGTCGCGTCCTCGCCGGCTTGTAACAATTTTTTGGTTTATTTTTTATATATTCTGTTTTTAACAACATTCATAGCCTCTTGCTTACATACTACATAAGTCCTTATATATGCACTATGGAAGTTTACAAGATTACAACCACATTTTGATTTCCATTATTATCATATATCTGAATCTGTCGCACGAATAAAACTACACATCTAGGAAGAAATATAAAGCTAGAACTGAAAGTAGCCGGCCGTCCACAGCGCATGGCACGTCGATCGCAAACATTGACATCGATCATCGAAATATTTCAGCCGTCCGGCGTCAAGTCATACTAACATTTAGCTGTCCATATAGCGGTATTAGGGTCACTGATCACATTTCAAAAGCACCAATGCGAGGGCAGTATGAACCTCGTCTCGACAACTCCAGCGGATGTCCTCACGAGTTAGGAGTAGCGACGGGCGGCGCTAGATCTGCGTGGAGAAGCGCGGGCGCGGCAGCTCGAACACGTCGCCGTGCACGGAGCGCGCCAGCGCCTTGATGCTGGCCGCGATGTCGGCCGGCTCCTCCTACACGGAAACGGTATGTCAGCGTTGTGTTACTCCTCGATAACAGAACAACTCAAACCGGAATATTTTCGGGATATGCTCGACATTAACCGTTTTTATAACTACAATATTTTATTATTCATTTAGACATCATATATAAACTCGCCTAGTTTCGCCTACATAGAGTCAACCCACGTAGTCATTATTTGTAAATCACCTAATATGTATTTTATTAAAATGTTTCATGTCATAGTATTTACATATACCATAGTATATTTAAATACTATGACATGAAACATTTAAATTTCATATAAGAACTGAAATCCAGTTTTTGAAACGCTGATAATTATCAAATTAACTAATTAGACATTAATCTGACATACAAAGCATCTGTTGCATCATCCACTCCCAACAACCATATTAGAGCATGACTTTGATCAAAGAAATTCAGAAACTTGAATCTTATGGAACATACAGTACAGTAATAGCCTGTTAATGTCCCACTGCTGGGCTAAGGCCTCCTCTCCTTTATGAGGAGAAGGTTTGGAGCTTATTCCACCACGCTGCTCCAATGCGGGTTGGTAAAATACACATGTGGGAGAATTTCAATGAAATTAGACACATGCAGGTTTCCTCACGATGTTTTTCTTCACCGTCAAGCACGAGATGAATTATAAACACAAATTAAGTACATGAAAATTCATTGGTGCTTGCCTGGGTTAGAACCCACGATCATCGGTTAAGATTCACGTGTTCTAACTACTAGGCCATCTCGTTATGGAACGTGCGGTAATATTATTGCTTCAATTATACAGAATTGAGTGTAATAAGCTTTTTTTGTTAAGTGGTACTCACAAAGTCGTCGACATCCCTCACTGACGGTCTTTCCATTGGAAATTTGGGCATGTTAATAGGAAGCGAGCGGGCGATGTCGGCGTCGGCGACGCCACGGGATCGCACTATGTGTATACCTTCGTCATTACTTCCTTCTGAAAATAAGAATCTTAATTGAATCTTTTTAAATATATATATTTATTGAAAATATTGTCCCTCACCAGAGACTACTTTCTTCCATCTTTGTTGCGGTAAATGATACGTCTTTTGAGGCTGTCCAAAAATCGACACATTTCTTGGTATTTTTATAAGAATGGAAGCGCTGCTAAGCCAGACCATGTGCCATCGAAGAAAATAAGTGATAGTCGGAAGGAGCTATGTACAATGAATACAGCGGGTGGGGCAGAACTTCCCATTTTAGCGTTCCTAGATAGGTTGTCACTGCTTTTGCAATATGTGGTCGACCGTTTTCTTGTAACAAAATTACTTCGTCATATCTCTGCTCATATAGCGGCCTTTTTCCTTCAGTGATCGACTCAAACGCATCAATTAAAGTCGGTAGCCATCTCCAGTGATAGTCTCATTCGGTTTGAGTAGCTTATAGTAAATAACGCCCTGCTGATCCCCCCAAATGCAAAGGAGAAGCTTCGAACCCCATGGTCCCAAATAAATATCCATATATTTGGTTTTGCGGACGATGATAATGCATGGCCGGGCCTACCCCACGATCTTCTACACTGGATTATCGTACTGTATCCACTTTTCATCGCTAGTCACGATACAGTGCAAAAACCATTTGATTTCAGCCGTTGAAGCAGTATTTCACCCGTAAGAAAACGCCGTTCGACGTCTCTCGGTTTATTTACTCATACGGGCGCTGTAATGTCCTTGTTTCTGGATCATTCCTAACGCTTTTAAACATCTCGAAACTGTTGACCCATCTACGTGTAATGATTTTCCAAGTTCAGCTAGTGCTTCACATAGGTCTTGATCAAGCAATTCCTTCAATTCTTCGTCTTCAAACTTTTTTGGTGTACCAAATCGTTTTTATCCTAAAGTTCAAAATCCTTATTTTTGAAGCATTGAATGTCGTTCTGCATTCGTCTCTGCATGTCGTTTCCGACAGAGCATTGTCACAGTAAGTCTCAACAAGAATTTTATGTGCTTCGGTGGCAGATTTCTTTTTAAAAAATAGTGCAGTAAAATAAATAGTAAAACAGCGAGAACTTATTCAAGGACCAATTATATTTAATAGTACTATATATAATAATTCCTTGTGAACGAGTTCGGCAGCCAATCTCAAGAATGATAAGCCAATTGTAAACACAGGTGCACTCTCTATTCCTTAACTCCCATAATCCGATGAGACGGCAATCTGATACGATCGGAAAGAGTTCAGGCGCAGAACGGCTTTACGTGCTTTCCGAGGCAAGGGAGTGTACGCACTTCCAACTTTCAGACTTTGGGGTGCTACTGAGAAATTTTGAAAGGAAAACCCAATAACTTTTTATTGGCTCGACCTTGGATTTGAACCGAGATATTTTATATATATGTACAGTTTTGTAAGACTCGATAAAAAGTAAAATGTGGCATTGCTGGGATTTTGTATTTATCTTTTGGTTTCTATACGACTTATGAAGACGAGTTCGCTAGGAATTGAGTACCGAATATAAAGTCAATTCTAAAAAAACATAAGATTTTTTCTTGGAGATTTTTACAAGTTTTTCTTGGGGATTTTGTCTGTATGTTGTCATGGACAACAGATATTTTATTGATTTTACTAGTATAAAGTAGTGCCTCTGAATATCTTACTGATGAAAAGAAAAGAAATAAATTTTATTTTATGATGAAACTAAAAAAGTTATGTAAGAATGTATAATATAATTTTATTTTCTGAGACTTACGGTCAGAATCATAATCATCCTGGTCCGATGCCATGTAGTTTCTAGAATCCATTCCTTCTAAATCAAAAATATCCTCAGCATCTAAAGAATCTTCTTCATGCGGTATTTGAGTCGTCTGAAATAAGTAACATTATATTTACCAAATTTGTTTAAATTTAATTTTTTTGTGTATTCATGGTAGAGTTATGTGCAACCCTGTCTGGGCAGATACCACCCACTTATCGCATATTGTACCACCAAACAGCAATATTTAGTACTGTTGTGTTCTAGTTGAAAGGGTAACTACAGGCACAAGAGAGAGAACAACTTAGTTACTGGGGTTGGTGGCGCAGGTGATTTAAGGAATGGTTAATATTTCTAACGGCGCTAATAGGCTATGGTGACCACTTACCATCAGATGGCTCATCACATCCACCTACCTATAATCTTATATTATAAAAAAATAATTAAAGATTATTGGTTTTCAAAGACCTTTCTTTGCCTTTTAACACTTTAATTATATTTATTCATATGTGCTCTGTTAGTAAGTAGTATTGCACTAGTAAGATTAGTGTTAAGTGACAGATGGTTATCACCATAGCACATAGAAATTGGCACTAAAAAAATCAGTCCTTGCATGCAAATATGCTACCAAGCATTTCAATCACTGGAGGAAAAACAAAAAAAAAAATTGTCTTTGAATTGACTTATCATTGGTCAAATTCTTGAATAATATATGGTATTCATTATGGTTTCATGAAAAAATTGCATTTGAAATGTCAAAGTAGTTGTTTTCAGAACTTTGGATATAAAATTATAATGAAAAATAAAAGCTTGTATAAGTTTCAGTGAAATAATAATATATTCATTAAAAACTGTTTGAAGTGCATATATATTATGCAGAGCTAATAGCAAATTTCATGGAATGAATATTTAGGTATAAACCTATATAATATGTATATAAGATTTGTTTATCTCTACTCCTTCTGTGATTGGAAAAGACGACTTCATACCAAGATACAAAAATATGAAGGTTAGTGGTAAGCCCAGACAATATCAATAGTTTGAAAACAATTTCTGTTTATTAATATTATGAACATTCCATTTTATATATACCTTTACATTTTGATTGAATTTTTTAGCATCTTTAATTGAAGATAATCTTCTCCTTTGCAGAGGTGGTAAAAGAGGTGAAGGTGGTCCATTGTCTAAGGTTGAATTATTTGCCCAATTATCTTTTTCAGCAGTGTTGCGTGACTTACTAACAATACTGAAATTTGTAAAGATAATCAAATATTATAGTAATAACTATAAACAATTGTCCATAATAAATTCACATATACAAGGAATAATATTATATAATAATTATTCGATTCTTTGCTACTTTTTACTGTATGATTAAGAGTAAAAACTGGTTTCTCAACCAAAATAGATAAAGATTATAACTAATGTCCTAGACATATAATATATAACTTTGAATTATATGTCAATTATAATGTCAAATAATATTTCAATTGTTTACCTAGACAAAATTTTATGATCTCTCTGAGCCCTTTCCCTGTAAGCTTCATATTCTGCATATTTCTGATCTCTGAATTGCCTTACAGTTTCTTCTATAGCTTCTAGTTGTGATTGCAGTGTTTGATTAAGTTGCTTTCTCAGTGTTCCAATCACTTGAATAGATGGAGAGCAGCCATTTTTATCACTAATCATTTGATTATTTGTATCAACATTCTCTTTCATTTCAATATCATTTGTTACTTCTGGCACTAATAAATTAAATACTGGTGAGAAATTCTCTGATTTTTTCAAGTCATTTATGTGTTCCACTGAAGTCTATAAAGTAAATATAAGCATTAAATATTATAAAATAAAATGTTCTTTGTTAAATAATTCATTTAAAAAAATAAAAATTTATCAATATAGCTCATCATAAATTTTTATTTTACCAAGTATATAATATTTTATACTAACTTGAATTGATTTTAAAATTAGAACAGTATTCTTTTCATGTAATATTGCATGTGTAGTCTGCCCACATGCAAGACATGATTCTATATTGTAGCGACCAACAATACGGTGTCCAATCAAAGCCGGCTGAACCACATGGCTTTTCAATGATTTGGAAGGGCATAAAAGTAACTTCTGAAAAAGTGTATTAAAATGCTGTATAAAAATATGATTATTTTTTGGCTTTTTATATATTTCAAAATCGTGATCAACACAATACAAAGCAATTTTTATGTTTTTTTAATTTTGGTATACAATGCATAATATATACAATATTCATAGATTTTTTTACTTTTTCTATTGTGTGTATTATGACATTCGTTAATAAACAAAAAGGCATATTGTTCTCATTATTTTTAAAAAATAAATATATTTTAGGTGTTTAGAAAATATATGCAGTTTTTATGACATTTGAAAATATAAAGTGGCGTTCATAAATATCATAGATCGCATCTTGTAAACAATCCAAATGTTACATAACATGTCTACAATCACTTATAAATACAAAACAGAATCAATCATTTGCTAAAATAAAAATCGTTTTATGAATGCAACTTCATGTTTCTTTGAAATATATACTTACTTTATTGTTAGTATAGAGTCTAGATGCTTACATATATATTAATAAACACGCAAACTCTTTATTTTTTTACATAAGAAGCAAAAGCCCATCATGAAGTCAAGGCTAAATCATGTTTACCGACCGTACCTCACTGAAAAAAATATCCCTTTGTTCCGTCAAAGATAAATCCAGTTTTCCGATATCAATTATTTCTTCAAAATTATCACTTTCTAAAGATATATTTAAGCATTTACAAACACAGAGAGCCATTTTACAGGATGTAAATTAGTATGAGATTATTAAAAAACTAAATTATACAAGAACGTAGTAAAATTATACAAAGTAGTTCAGTGGATAAACGCGTTTGTTATTTATGTTATAAAATCGTACCTAGTATATACACATGTATATAAATATTATCATGCACACACCTGTAAATTGTAGACTATAAACTTTACTTAAAGTTACATTACAATTGAAATTGAATTATAGTTCCTACGGCATAAGATTCAATGTAAAAAATTAATAATAATATAAATGTATATTTTTAGTGATTGAAACACTCCATCTCTTTTGCTACCATATTAAATAGGCTTAACCAGAAAGAGATAATAGCAGCAGCACACATCTATAACAAGTAAATACGAATGAAAATAGCAGTAGCACTGAGCAGAACGATGCAGACTGTAAAACAGTAGCCACTTATTTAGCCAGATATAAATAGATGATATAAATAAATAAATAAATAAATAAAGGAAAATGTATAATTTAGTAATTATATTGTATTTGATTTTAGTATACTCATTGTTATGCAAATATTAATAGTAGTCGTTTAAATTGCACAGTGGTAGTAATTACAGCACGAACTGTATATTAAAATATATATAATTTATTAATTATTTTTGTCTTATAAAATATACAAGTGTACTACATCCTTCACAATCTTCAAATAAGTTATCCAAAATTACAAAACTTGTTTTCCAGATTGGCAGTTGTCAGTGTCAATTGTCCGACTGACAAGTGACAACTATTAAAGCCAGCATCAATTCATCATATTTTCATATTGGTGTTAGATTGATATCGGTGTAAAATTCTGATGAGGTCGATTTTTTATAGAAACTAAAGTACGTGGCATATTCGCAGTAAATTAATGATAAACTTCGAGTTTATAAAAACTATTTTTTCTGTTAAAATTTTATGTTTTTTTGGTTACATTTTTGTGTAATTTTCAGGTGGTTATTATTTATAATGTCGAAAAGAACTCAACCAAGTTGGTCACCTCCTTCCAGTGGAGAAGAAAGACCTGTATTAAAACTATTTAACAGTCTAACACGACAGAAAGAGAAATTTGTAAGTTCAAACGGCAATCGTGTAAACTGGTACAGCTGTGGTCCTACCGTATATGATGCGTCCCACATGGGGCACGCTAGGTGAGCTAATAATTTATAATAAATAGGTCACTTATTATTAATTATTGCAGTGTTTGGTTAAAACTAATAGTGTGCCGTTTTTCTTGCAGGTCATATATTTCTTTTGATATTTTGAGACGTGTTATGTCTAATTATTTTGGGTATGATATCTTATATGTTATGAATATTACTGATATTGATGACAAAATAATAAAAAGAGCAAGACAAAATTATCTGTATGAGAAATATTTGAAAGAAATAAAAAATCTAAATGAGACTATAGATGATGCAACAGCAGTTGTTAACTTTTATGAAGATGTAGTAAAGGAAACTACAGATCCAGATAAGAAAAACACAATGCAAAAAATGTTGGATAAGTAAGGCCACAATATTATATTATTTCTAGTTGGTTTTCCTAGGCAATAAAATATGCCAATCTTGATAATTAACATTTATTTACAGTATTGCATCTGCTGTGAAGGTACTAAAAGAGGCTGTGGAATTAAATGATCATGAAAAAATTAAATCAGCTAAATGTGAAATGTTGAATTCAGCAAAAGATCCAATATCTGAGTGGTTAGATAAAAAGTTTGGTTCAACTGTTAAAGATAATGCCATTTTTACTGCACTACCTAAATACTGGGAGAATGAATTTCACAATGATATGAAGGCACTTAATGTGAGTTGTATTTTGGCTCAAAATTAGGCAACCACTTACTTTACAAAATACTTGCTAATGTGTGTAACGACTTAAAGGCTTGTCCTTTAACGTTATTGAATTATCTTTAAACATCTTATTGTTTACTAACAGCCTTGTTTTAGCAGCCAACAAAAATTAAATTGGCTTGTAAATATTATGACTTGATTGTTCTAAGAGGGTGGTTCTATGAAGAAACAACTTGTGCCAAATGTATATATATATATACACTTTTTTTTAATATATGATATCTATAAATATTTTAGATAAGTGATATAATTATATATACAAAGTGACTAGTGATGTAGATTGATCCCTCTTGGTTCGTCATGTCACAACATGGTTTCAGTATCATATTATTTTCTCTATGCTAAAGTAATCCTTTTATAGTGATACAAATACCACTAAATTCTTATTCCAGATTTTACCGCCAGATGTTTTAACAAGAGTTAGTGAATATATTCCACAAATCATTTCATTCATTCAGAAGATAATTGAGAATGGACTAGCTTATGAATCAAATGGTTCTGTATATTTCAACGTTAGTGAATTTGATAGCAAGGACAGGCATCACTATGCCCGATTAGTACCTGAAGCATACGGAGACACAAAATCATTGCAAGAAGGGGAAGGTAATGTGAATTATCAACATTGAATGTAACATTTGCCCTTACTGACGTCAGTGATATGTAATGATCAAAATGTAATTATTTTTCAGGTGATCTCAGTGATGATACGGCTGAGAAAAGATCTCCAAATGACTTCGCTCTCTGGAAGCGTAGTAAAGCCGGTGAACCATCATGGGAGTCACCATGGGGTGCAGGTAGGCCAGGTTGGCACATTGAATGTTCAGCGATGGCATCTGACGTGTGCGGTTCAAGCTTGGACATTCATACAGGCGGTGTTGATCTCAAATTTCCCCATCATGACAATGAATTAGCTCAAAGTGAGGTATGTATTTATGTTAATGTAATCTATAACAACATTAAAAACCAGCAGGATTTGTATGTTTAAACACTAATCTCAGGAAATACCTAAGAATATAATAGAATGAAAAAAAAAATAGTAAAGTTAGAGCGTTTTATTAGAGTATTTCGAATTCATAATTAAACACATGAAAATAAAATATATATATATATAACACAGATAAGTATATTGCCAAAAGAGTTATAAATTAAAATATTTTTAAGCATTCATCTATTATTTGGTGCGGTCAAGTTTGATTCGTAAGTCCCGACTATATAAGTCTCAATTTTACAGGCGCATTTCGACAAGCCCGGCTGGGTTAAGTACTTCCTTCACACAGGACATCTCACAATAGCTGGCTGTAAGATGTCTAAGTCATTAAAGAACTTTGTAACTATCTCCGAAGCCTTAAAGCGTCACACTGCGAGACAATTACGGTTTGCTTTTCTCCTGCATGGCTGGAAGGAGACTTTAGACTACTCAGAAAATACAATGGAGATGGCCATACAGACTGAAAAATTGTTTAATGTAAGTTTTCCAATATATAACAGTTTTTAGATATTAAACTCATAAACTAATTTGATACGAAATATAAAATGAATATTTAAGTAAATTTTAATTCCTAGGAGTTCTTCTTGACGGTAAAAGATGCCCTGCGAAGCGGCTACGACGAGGGCAGCGGTGGCACGTGGGGACCCGAGGAGCAGCTCCTGTCGGCCAAACTCAGCAATGCGAAGCAACAAGTCCATAGAGCCTTGTGCGGTAAGTCGCTTTACACAATTATTGAATAATTACTGTTTTTTTTAAATCTACACTGTTGTAACGAATCGCTACAACGTGCATCCAGACAACATCGACACGCGCGCGGCGCTGGATGCGCTGCGCGAGCTGGTGGGCGCGGCGCACGTGTTCCTGCGCAGCACGGCGCCGCGCAGCGCCCCGCTGCTGGCGGCCGCGGCGCGCTACGTCACGGACGTGCTGCACGTGTTCGGCGCCGTGGAGGGCCCGCGCGGCCTCATCGGCTTCCCGGTGTCCGACGTCGGCGACGTATGCGTGAGTATTGTATGCTGTTGACCATTTCTTTAGAACATTATATTAATACGAGATGTATGTGTTGTATTTCTCGGCGACTATTTCGAAATGCTATCGAAATACGAATGCAACTGTGTATCAGTTGGAGGAGGCGGTGATGCCGTACCTGGAGGCGCTGGGCACGTTCCGCGCGGCGGTGCGCGAGGCGGCGCGGGGCGCGGGCGGCGCGGGGGGCGCGGGCGGCGCGGGCGGCGCGGGCGGCGTGCTGGCGCTGTGCGACGCGCTGCGCGACGACGTGCTGCCCGAGCTGGGCGTGCGGCTTGAGGACAAGGCCGGTTAGTGTCACCCGGGCGGCATCTGCTATTTCATAGCACTTTTCAAGCAAACGCTGGACGTACTATCGATTGGGAATTTGTAAACTACGCCTAGTCGTAACATTCGTATTTATATCGTAAAAACGACCGCGTGGATTCGGCGACTCTGATTGTGTAATATTTGTTTCAGATAGAACAGTTGTGAAGCTCGTGAGTAAAGAAGAATTAATGAGAGAGCGAGAGGAGAAGAAAAAACAAGAAGCTGAAAAACAGAGAAAGAAGCAGGAGTTGTTAGAAGCTCAAAAGGCTAAGGAGGAGCAGAAGAAAATACCACCCACGGAAATGTTTAAGAAGGAAACCGACAAATATTCTAAGTTCGATGATAAGGTGAGATTCGAAGTTTTGTAAAATTATTAGGGAGTAGTGAACAAAATAATCTAAATTAGCTTTGCCAATGTTTCGGAGTTTATGTACAACGGACATTAAAAAGTTATATTTCTTCATTAGGGCTTGCCGACACACGACAAAGAAGGTAAAGAACTAAGTAAAGGATTGGTCAAAAAATTGCAAAAAATACAACAAGCTCAAGAAAAAAAGTACAATGAATACCTCGCAACTGTCAACAACTGCTGACGGCCGAACCGGCGAATGGGGATTTACATACAACGACCTAAACTTAGATATCCATATTTGTTTATGTTGCCACCAATTATCACTGATGCGTTGTTTTTGTGTACATTGTTACAATAGTAACAACTTGTAACAATTCCACCTCTTTAATTTTTTAAGGAAAAGTTGGGAGCTTATTCCACCACGCTAATCTATTGCGGATCGTTATCTAACGCAGAGTTTCTGACGGAATATATTCATCGTAATATGTATCCATACAATACAAACTACATAAGTATCATAATACTCCGCATATACTATATAATAATCTAAACATTTCAAAATTAACCGAAATGTTTCGCCACCTTATGAAAGAAACTAGTGAACAAAGTATGGAATGTCGCGTAACAGGGGGACCAATTCTACAAACAAATTGTCACTTTATCGCAATCTAATTGAAACGTAATAGCTCAGCAGTTTAACGGTTTTCCTATTTTTTACAAACAGTATTATCGGAAAGCTCGTAACCAATATAAATTAGTAGAATAGTCCAGGTTTGCATTTTTTTTTTTTTAAATTGAATAGGAAGGCGGACGATATGGGCCACCTAATGACAAGTGGTCACCAACGCCCATAAACATTGGCATTGTAAGAAATGTTAACCATCGCTTACATCACCAGTGCACCACCAATCTTGGGAACTAAGATGTTATGTCCCTTGTGCCTGTAATTACACTGGCTCACTCACCCTTCAAACCGGAACACAACAATACCAAGTACTGCTGTTTTGTGGTAGAATATCTGATGAGTGGGTGGTACCTACCCAGACGAGCTTGCACAAAGCTCTACCACCAGTAAAATTAAGTAACAGTATTGCATTTATTGATTACTTAAAAACAATACATATTCTCCATATGCAATGATATATTTTCAAGTAATATAAGAACTCGTAACTCGCCTAATGTCCAGTACCTATTTTTAACGAATCGATGTTATACCTCAGTAACTAATCGTTTTTGACTTACTAGCAACCACCCGTTCAAGTTATTCCTATAAGTTTTTTACGCCATATAAAATGTTGACTTAAAAACTATTGGAAACTTTATTATAGGGGCAATTTTGAATTAACTATAAAATCTACCATTCGAAAGTAAAACGAATCGTTTCATGAATATAGTAAGCGGACATAATTGAAGAATCAGAAACATTCAAAGAATTGCTCGTAAACGTATCAAATATTTACGAGAAATTTACAGACTAGTAACAGCGTGTAAAAGTCCACCTGCTGGGCTCAGACATCCTCTCTTTTGATCAGAAGTTTCGAACTGACCATCACGCTGCTTTGAGATATACACATTTTTTTATTCAAACTAGGAATTCCTGTTTTGTCGGTATACCTATTGAGTGTTATACTTGTGAAATGCTGTTTGTTAGTTTGTCCAACTTTTACGAAACAACGGATCCATGTATTTTTATAGAGATAATTTATGGCACTTAGTGAAATATCCACTTTTAATGTCGGAAAATGCAAGGTCAATAAAAGCTGGTTACTAACATTCTTATTTTTCCCTTCAATTTAGCATAATGATTAGAGGTCAAGTCCGATGTATGTCCTCTGGACCATCTCGGCGTATGAAAATAATTCGTTTTTTTTTATTACTTTAAAAAATATGCATTTATTTTTAATGAAGGTGCTATTTTAAGTCTGGGTTAAATTATTACTTACGGCCAATGCGACTTTATTAAATGGTTATATTAGCCCGGCGAAATTCAATCATGCCACGTTCAAAAGTATCCTTTCAAGAGTTAACTAGTTAAAAGGGATAAGCTTTTTTAACTAAACAAATATAAGGAAATTATAAACAATACATAAATATAGGCTTGCAGTCTGAGATATTAGACAATTAGGTATTTTTATGCAAATACTCAATTATTTGAGTAATACGTGTTTTTAATTAATTTTGTTTTCAAAACTTTGCAATAAAATGCCTAATGCTATAAGACTGTTTGCTATAAGACTATAAGTCTCTTATATATAAATAATATTAAACAGTATGGGGGCACAATAGTGTTTAATAATATTTAACAAAAAAATATGTTTATACATAACATAATATTATTGTCTCCTTAAAGTGAATAGTTAAATATGTTCGAAGTCATTAAATAAAAAAAATGAATTATATGTTATGTTATACATAGCAGATTTTATGAGACACCACAAAAGTGTTGAAAATGTCTTGCTGTCCATTTGTTCGAGAAAATTTTGATTAAAATAATTAAGTATAGATATAATTACTAACAATGTGGATTTTCATTTTTGAGTTCTGTTTCCATTTAAAGTCCTTAAGATCACAACAAGTCGCAGACAATTTTCATGCAAAAGGTCAAATTTATTTGAATAAATTTAATATTAATTAACAAATAGTGTAAGATTAATTAAAGTCAACTTGTATTCCGGTAAAATAAATGTACTAAAAATATTTAAAATAGGTACTTATTTTTATTTTCATTGTTTAATGTCTATTTAAATTTCATTTCATACATTTATATATTTTTAAGCAAGTAATACCTTATTTGATATTTCGGGTTAACATTTATTAAAGTACATGCTTTTTAAACAGTGTTTTTTTTTTAAATCCAAAACCTTAATAATTTAACATCTTCTATTTATTCCATTCCTTAAGTATTAAAATAATACATTATTTTTCCTATTATCGAAACAAATGATGGAAATATAGTCATGAGGTGACATGAAACCTTGGATTCTTAACAATCTTTAACGTAATAATTAGTAACTTGTTAGTAGTGGATAGCTTATATATGTAGGTTTTTTTCTGTCGACATTTTTTTAATAGCAGCCCGGAATTTGGAAGTTGGCTGTGGTTATACTCCTGTCATTCGAAAAGCACGTAAAGCATCCACTTGGACACTACTACATCTCAGATAACTATTCTTCGATAAGAAAGCCGCCTTGATTGAAATCGGTCGACGTCACGTCTTTCCTAGCGTAGGGTCCTCGCGTTGCACCTGTAAAAAAAATGTTATAAAACACAAAATACGAATCATTATTCATAACAGTTTATTAAAAGAAAGATAGGTATACCATATTTTATCAATTAATGTTCATGATAATCATAAAGATAAATCTTAGGTTTTCTAGCAGATTTTTAGTAATGGGGTCTATTTATAAATATACTTTACCAACTGTATAAGTTGGTAAAGTTTCAACTCAATCGAATAAATGATGTGCAACCGCTATAGTACGAACAAAAATAAGCATTATTTTTTACCTTTAAAATAGAAATAATTCAAGAATCTTCAAAATCGTCTTTCATTTACGAAAGATATAGCGTAACATACACACAAAGTAGTCGAATTGATAGCCTTTATTATTTTATTATTTGTAGTATAAATTAGTTTAAAAGGGTAACTTAATATTCTAGATGGCTCTTCGTAAAATTGACTCGTGCCTGATACAGAAGCTACTAACTTATGTTTCAGGTACAATTTCTATAATGTAAGTTACATTATGAAATAAAATGTTTTTACATGTCAACGGTTCCACTCCCAGAGTTGGCGATACATAGCGTAATCGCACAAAACAATTCGTCTGACGTACTATAAATAATATCATCTTACTAAACAATGAATGAACGAATATTATAAAATTAATATTAAAAAACTATAAATTAACAAGTAATTGATAAAGTGGGTATACGACAAATCCGTCGATTATCTCTATTTAACAAAACATTAAAAATGAATTACTTCGACTTATCTGATCACAATAGAGACGCATAACGCTTCAACGAGATAAGTATAAAGGCGGTAGCCGCGTGCGCCGCGACGAAAATACTCATAAAAAGGTGAACAGAAGTTTAAAAAAAGGTAAAAAGTGAAGTAAACAATCTGGGTGAGTTTTTTGTAAGTGGGGAACGACAATAGTGTTTTGGTAGGGTGGCACAAGTAGCGCACGCGAGCTGCCAGTGCTGGCCGCCATCTGCAACTAGCGCATGCCTCTATTTTAGGGCTTATTAGGAATGGGATTAATATGTTAGTTTTTTTCGATTGCGTTATTTATAATTGTATTACTAAGTTTATTCAATTCACATAACTTTAAAAACGATTCATTTGTAACATTATGTTGTTTATTTTTGGAGTCCTAATGAATCAAACGAGAAAGAATCAAATTGTAATAAAGTGGTCCTGAATTCAAACATACCTACATAATATGTCGATGGAAGAGATAACGGAAAGTGGACACTTATGTTTATTAATTGTGCTTATAACTGTCTAACTTCAGGGGTGTGTATGTATATTAGTATACTGTTTTACAACGCAAATAAAAAAAACCAGGAAAAGCATGAGCAATATAGAGTAATATATTATCTAAGTGATGTATTATATAAGTATGTATGTATGTAAGTGTGCGTATCTAGTTTTTGAAAACCCTTGTGAACCTTGAGAAGGTTTGGGCATGACATAGCTCGAGCACATAGTTTTGAATATAGGCACCTACATACATGGAGCAAAATTTTATCTGATACGAGTGGATATCCCAAAGTGTAACTTATCACTAATTATTACTTAAATACCTACTTTAAAAAATATATACACGATTGATGATCGTATATTATGTAAATTTATGTAATCTGAGAGAGAGTCTGAGCGTAACTATCTCTACTCTTTTAATAGATATCTATTCATAGACACTTTTAAAATAAACACATTTAATGTTCATATAATACATAATGTTTACTGAACCAGCCACGCGCAAACTAGTATAATAAATATTAATCTGATTTGACTCGGTTTCAGACTTCAGTAATTATATTCAACAACAATTTTGTTAACATTAGCCCAGAATTTCGCGAAATAAAGCCTTTTGATTCAATAAATATTGTAATGGGTAGACATTTTGAAACTTAAAACAATACCTATATCATAAATATAGTATATAATGTATTATTATTTATTATATACCCGGTATATGAAGATAGTATCCAAGTTTATAAATAATCGTATGAGAAAATAACTAAATCTAAAGCAATTGGCGTTTTTACCCAAGCAGAAATGAATTTGGTACAATAAAATTGCTCAAGCAAAAACAACCAAATCAACTTCGTTGAATACATAATTATAATAACGGAAGTTCCCAAGGAAATGCAAAAAATATCTTAAAAACGGTAAATAATTTAAATAGTTTTAGATGTGATCACAATCAAATCGATCGCGGTCAGATTTACCAACAATGGATTGCGGAAGCTGGCATGAAGAGGGGCGAAGTTTACAAAATTTCAAGGCGCGTAGCGGTTGACCGCCTGGCGAGATGTCAATCATTTGAATATCTAGATTGTTCCTTTTTCAAATTTTGTACCGATTTTGCGATAATGTAATTTTGCTATATGGAAGCACCGAACTGAATTTACGGATATTCAAGTTAGCGGAATCGTTCGTTATTAACATTTCAAATTGAATTAATTCAGAAGCAATCATGTGAAATTTAATGTAACGGTAACGGTCTTTTCGATACCACATTTTAGGCAAGTAGTTTTTTAGCGATTTTAATAACTGTCATTTAAAGATACTTAATTAAAACTTTGTCTATGATACATATTAAATAGAAAATTAAACATCAATTAATATTCGTGTAAGATTCATGACGACAATTTTTATGCCTTTATTTATGAATTATGGACGTCTCCCTTTGCTTTTGTACTCATTTAAAGCGAGGAGACGCTAAATCAGCAGTATTCCTCGCGGGCAGGGTTGCAATTATGACTTGTTTTTCATCGCGACCCCTACCGCCTGCCGCTTGCTGAAAAAAATAATTTATTTCGCTTATTAATTATTTAAATCTCATTAAACAGTGGCGATGCTGTAAGTTGTGCTTCACTGATGCTTTTTGTTTTGTCCTTTTTTAGATTATGTTTCATAATTATAAAAAATTATATAAAAATATAAAATCTTTTTAATTGAGATTTCTTTCGTTATCTCTTTATGTCTTGTTATAAATTAAAATCAGTTCGTAGGTAGGTATGTAACATCAAAGCCATTAAAGTTAAACAGGAAATTAATTATACAGAGCTTTTGAATCTATGACAAACACTCCAATGTTCATGTTGACGCTTGCTTCCGATTGAATAATAAAATCTGCCCGGCTTTCTTGTTTTGAGACAAATTTGAAAATTAGGAAATTAAAGTGTATTCGTCACATAAAAGGTGCGGAAGGAAAGTATATGCCGATAGCAACATAATCATTAAATTAGTGAGATCTTGTCAACGAGATTATGAAAGTACAAAATCGATTATATATATATATTGGTATAATTTGTAGTTAATATATAAATTGCTAAATAAAAATCATTATATTTATTATTTCCATTAATTTAAAGTGGGTATTTAATTCCACGATAAATGTGTATCTTGCCTTTAACTAACGTCTGTCTCGTGGCTTATATGGCGACAGATCATGAGGTTCTGGGTTCCAACCAACGTCGGGTCAATAAAACGTTATAGGGTTTTTGTCTCATGAAATTCATTAGAACCTAGAGTTTAAGAGTTCACAATGTTTACACTCCCGTGCCTATGTAAGTCCTATCTGAATTTGTTTTGGTCGCGTCGACTCTACGAGGGAATAGAGAGTGCACTTTTGTACCGTAATATCTCCTGTGCAATTACTTGAAAATAGCTGCCGTGCGCTAAATCGGTCAAGTGGTCTTCATCAACAAAAATATTTTTTGCTATAGTTAAAATAAATTTTGTACTTATACTTGGTACATAAAACTATTTATTTATTAAGCACTTACTTATAAAGAGGTTAATTATAATTAACCAGGAAGAAAGAGTAAGCGTTATAAGATTTAGCATTTAGTAGTAAAATTTAATTTAAAGACCTCGATTAAAATGCTAAGTACAGAAAATCAAGTTTAATATAATTTCCTTTTTTGTTGATTGTGTAAGTCTCGAGATGGGATGGCATACCGTCCCCCAGATGCAGGGAGGGGGGTGGAGATCACTCGCCCGTGCTTTAATTGCTTTTCACTTAGCAACCGCTCATGAACAAAATACTTGCGAAAATGAAGAAAAAATCATTACATCAACATCTCTTAGAGATAGCCCAGATTTGGGACGCTCAGAGAGACAGCGAGCGCATTATAAGTATAAAGCTTTCTTCTTGTTTTTCCAGCGCGCCTCATTTCCGGAAGGGGGTCGCGAGGAGAGCGCGGGTGGCGAGGGGCCTAAGTAATTTCGCTTAAGAACTCTAAACGTAATTAGTGTAGGGCGTGCTAAGGGAAGGGCTTGAAAGTTAGAGAGGGTTGCGTCCCGCACCGCCGCCGCCTTTGCGCGTCCTCTGAATATTTGATCGCGCTCGTCTCGCGATAATATTTGCCGGAGGAGGTTTCCGTAAACACGAGCATGTTTCCCCATCTACTCATATTTTTCTTTACTTCGCTTTTAAACCTGTCGCGCTTTTAATTGGAGCCGGTGTTGTATAAGTAGACTTGTGAGAGTATTAAAAATTCGCGCAACACTGAGTCCGAATACTTTTAATGTTATTAAGTTTCAAGGATCTTATAGAAATATGTCTTGTAAAACTTCAAAGAAATTTAGGAAAAGTAATTCTAACTGTGTTTATGTTACATATAAAAATATTTATTATGTTCCTATGTCTAGCAGTTTGATTCTAATGTTAAGTCCGTAACTTGATGACAATAAATCGCCATTCGGTTGCTCTTCTCCCATTCACGTGAGGGCCATGTAAGCTGAATGGAACTGTCAACAACCATCCTTGTGAATGCTTTTTCTGATTGGTTAGTTACCCGCCATACGAACGTTTAACAAAAAAGTCCTAAGGTAGCTCTTACGTGATATATTTAATCATTAACGGGTAAATTGTGCTACTTCTACGCAGAATCTCTACTAGATTCTCTAAAATAATTGGTATTATATACATTACAACTTCACTTTCGTGATAACTTTAATGAACTATTATTGCTATTAATGAGGTTTGGAGTATCTCAATTCTCATGTTCGATGCAGAAGATATACATATACCAGGCAAAATTTAATTCGCATTATGCCAGTTTACTCTCGAGGATTTCTTTTACCACCGAGTACCAGATCAATGAACACTTTTTTTATGAAAAATATTTACAAGAATTTGAGCCAACCCCAATTTTTAAATCCGCTTGCTATATCCACTGGGCCATCTCGGTTCTTAAAATGCCATTTGAATTATTGTCACACTAAGCTTCTAGATTACTCTATATTAATATTTAATATTATAAGAGCATCTGGTATACTCACTTACTTAAAAATATATAGATCTTAACTGGATATGAAGGTACTCCTATAGAAAATAAATTTATTAATATTAATTAAGCATATTCCTAAAAAACTGAAAGCCATTATTTACTAAAAATTCTAGTTAATGAGATTAGGGATATCAGTATATTGGACAAAAACATTACAATAATACACACCATTCCACTGTTTCAATTTCGCACTGACCGTTGATTTATAAGTATAACCATTTTTTTTTCGCCGGAAAATGGCTTTTACGCGTTTCCCCCACATGAAGTGGGGGGTATGTGGGGCTCGCCAACGCTGAAGGCGCCGGAATACCCACTAAAAAATCGGGATCACTTGCGCATACTACCGCCCTGACGGTAGACCCGCCTTTGCAGGCCTCCAAATTCTAAGGGGTTCTCGGGGTACAGACACCCCCTAGCTCCGGCGACACTTATGGCGGGAGGAGAAGGTTTGCATAGCGCCGACTTCTTCTCCCCGGTCTTCTTCGGCGAAGCGGATCAGCGGAAGCACTGTTCGATAAGTATGACCAACTATAGCATATTCCATCATCAAGAATAGTAAAGACAAATAAATAATTTTGACATTGAATTGACGTGATTGGTCTAAATCTTGAATAATAAAAAGTAAGTAAATTAACAGCTTGTAAATAATCCATTGCTGGGCTAAGACTACTCTCCGCTTTTTTTAAGGAGAAGGTTTTGAGCTTAGTCTACCGCATTGCTCCAATTCAGGTTGGCTGGTACACAATGTGCAGGTATTCTCACGATGTTTTCCTTCGCAGCTGAGTACGAAGATGAATTATAAACACAACTTAAGCACATGAAAAGTCAATAGTACTTGTTTGGGTTTGAATACGGAATTTTCGTAAAAGATTCACGTGTTTTAACAATTACGCCATCTTGGCGCTATAGTATTTATTTTGGATCATGGAAAATATGGAAGTATGTAACATTGAAGTACATCTAAGTAAGTGGAATAAAGTATTATTAATAAAGATATAATAATGAAGAGCTGTTGAAGAAGAATAGAAATATAACAGCGCTTTTAGCAATTTAATATGTAAATATAAGGTTTGTTAATCTATACTCCTTCATCTAGAGTATAGACGTAAAGACGTGATTGAGTTTTCTTAAGCTTTTATTATAAAATAAAATATAATAATAATAAGAATGAGCTTTTAAAACATCCTGCATACCTGCATGTACAAAAAATGAAATAAGTTAATCCTTTTTATGTCCTGCAGTAGGACTCTCATCTCCTCTCTCCCTATTGTTGGTTTATAGCTATATGTATATCGATCGATACACGCGAATTTTATCAATGTTTTACTTCATCACCAAGCAAGCAAAAATTTTGAACACAGTTGTAAAAGCTTAGATATGAATCCGGACTCTTCGGTTAAAATTCACTTGTGCTGTCCGCTGGGCCATCTCGGCTAATTCCAATCATATATTATTTTGTTCCGCATTACAATATTTTTGGTATGCATCGAGTCAATAATTTACTCATGTTTGATAGATGCTTAGTTCCTACTGTCAAAATAACATTGATATATCAGTCAATGTTATCATGATTTCAATATGCAATATCCTGGTAAATAAAATAATTTCCAATTTGTTTTAGTTGCATTATAATGTAACAACGACTTGTAACTAAACTACCTATGTAGAAAAGAAAGACCGAGGTGGACAAGTGCTTAGAATGCGTAAATGGTTTAAACCTGGAGAACATTGAATTCATGTGCTTAATTTGTGTTTATAAGTCATCTCGTACTCGACGATGAAGGAAAACAACAAGAGGAGACTTTCATGTGTTGGTTGCAATTCTGCCATGTGCATTTACCACCACGCGCTGGAATAGTTTGATGGATTAAGCTCCAAACCTTAAAAAGACAGAAGGTCTTAGCCCATCTGTGGCAAATTCGAATCTGTACATATATTGCAGTTACCTACTCTGGCAAATTTACGTTTGATTTATGAAAATGAAAGTTACAATACAATATTTGATAAAGATTGTGTATCGTGCTACGATATCGAGCAAATGATAATGTGTGTTAATAGACTAATTAGAAATAAATTCAAGCAGTTAAAATTGGTGATATGTTCTTGAAGATCAGATGACTATTTTAATTTTGTTTGTTTATGTTTCACGTATTACTCAAGTTTGCTTGGATTGAAATGGGTCTGTATTTTATTTTCTTTTATGTAATTAGGATTTACTATTATTACTTTAAATTCCTGTTACAATTGATTATATATTTTTTAATTTTATTCATTTAAAGTAAATCGAATTAGTAAACTTTGTGATTACTTTTTTAATTAATAAAATGTGCTGAGATAAAGTCCCCCAAAAGATTGAAATTCATTTAATAGCCTGAAGCAACAGCAATATTTTACAAATTCAAAAGGCCTGTGAAACAAGAGAGAAAATTAGAATTCGTAATTAGTACGAAGCAACGCCGCGACCGCTCCTACAACATTTGATTAGCAATTATGGTAATTTGACTTAGAGCAGGGTAAGATTTCTCCTAATTTGTTAGTTAAATTATTATCGCGACTGACAGAATACATAATTTCCTACTGAAGTTAAATCTAACACTTAAATTTATTACAAATTTCATGAAATAATTCCTTCTAAAAGAGGGTAATTTATGTTTTCACCAACGTATATTTCGAGTTTTAACTAATTTTCTAGTACCTTTAGGTCTTCTCTCTCTTTACTAATAATTATAAAATCATGTATTACATGACGTCTTCTGTTTAATTAATCATTTATCAGATTTTTAATAGGAAGTAGAAAAAGAAACGTTTCAACTATGTCTATAACCATTCCAATCAGCCTCGCATCTACGATTTTTCCGAACCGGGACAGAAGATTGCAAATGGTGCCTTCTGTCTTGGTCACTTGGTTATTTTATTTCCAAGTCACATAGGCATTTTGATCTGAGCTATTATATTATCTTGTGCAAGTAATTATAATGCTTACTAGTGATATACAAAAAATCAAAAAGACGTTTTTTATTTATAATATGGCAGGTAGGCCGACGAGCATATGAGCCACCTGATGGTAAGTGGTCACCAACGCCTATAGACATAGGCATTGGTGACCAACGGCTTTACGTGCTTTTCGAGGCAAAGGGAGTGTACACACTTCCAACTTCCAGACTCCGAGCTGCAACTAGAATTTTCTAATGGAAAAACTCAATCACCTTTTTTTGGCCTGACCTAGGAATTAAACCCAGAACCTCCCGGTCTGCCGCCAGATATCAAGCCACTAGACCAACGAGGCAGTCGTAATATCTATATATAAAGTGTACATAATAAATGTCATATTTTTAAGCCATTACAAGTTGTGTTTATTATATTATTATTTGTCTTTATATTATATTACTAAATTCTATTTTATTACAATAAATTATGTATCGTATAATTGACATAAATAAATATCGTTTTAAACAGCTTCTCCGTTAATATGCTAGTAAGGCCTGAAATCCGATCGCTTTGCAGTAATGTTAACGCCACTCGCACTCTCCTCGGTGCAATTTAATTATCGCAGCGGCTCCCGCGCTTTACCCTTTTGTATCTTAACCCTCGGATGAAAAAATACTCACCCATAAAATAGAGGACGGGTAAAGAAAAAAGGAGCGTATGCAAATTCAGGATAAAATATAGCCCGTAAATGCCACCGTTTCTAAAAGAATATTAGAGACGTTTTTCAGTGGGTGGTTGGGGGTTGCTACTTTATACTTTGTCTCCTCGCGTTAAGTATTCGCAGCTCCCGGTGTCCGCGCTACGGAATCCTCCTTAATTTGTGACTGTTGTTTAGTAATAAATCAGTTTATAAGATTTCTTACAATACGTGGATATAACCTCATATATATGTCTTTCTTATATAATTACTTTACAAGTACTTCACACTTAAAAATTAGATAATCTAACAGATTTCAAAGACACTTATTTTTTGAGTTACCAAATTTTCTGGTATTAATTTATTAATTATAATGGTTATTAGTATTACGATTAGTATTATTAGTATTATGGTATATATGTATTAATTATAATTCTTATTTTCAATTCTAATTTTATACAGCTAAATATATTTTTTATATATTTTATCTTTAATCTATGGGTACACAATAGTGGGAATATGGTAACGCTCAATTACTGTCAATTATTAACGATTCAATATTATTTAGTATCATACCTGAGTATCTATTTTATTTGTTAGTATAGTTTTTTTTTCATTTAGGAAGTAGATAATGACGGGTCAGTGACGGAGGAATGAGTTGATAGGTGTTTTAATTATTGACGACGGACCGCGGAGCGCCCGGCGAGCGGCAAGAGGACAAGAAAGAGACAACATCAAATATTTAACGCGTAGTGTCGGCCGCGCTCTCGTTTGTAATTAAAGCTTTCTTTCCTTTTTTCAGCGGCCTGATACAATATTCAGCATGAGAAGGAAGCGCTTCGGTGGCGGGGTGGCGCCTCCATTGTATTCGCTAAGGAAGATAAATTAAAAAATATAATTACAAGGCGGCCGCCATAATTCTCGGCAGGCGAGGTGTGGGAGGAGAATGGAGGCACGGGAGGAATAGTGGAGAAGCGGGCGCTCCCGAAGGAGGCTTCTTAAATATTTGGGGATAGCGCGTACCTACGCATTACGTAAATTAATGACACGGATTCGAGGAAGGATGGCGCCCGCCCGCGCCCGCGCTTTTCCACTGTTTGTTTTGTTTTAATGTGCGTTGTTAACGACGTTATTAGACGCGAATTATAATAGGCCGCGCGGCCCTTCCTTCCGAGCAGCTATGGCCCGGATTGAATGTCCTAATGACTTTCCTTTGCTCGACCATTGCTAAAATCCTACTCAAAATTATCGTAGATTGATGACAATTAATTTATTCATAATAAGAACTAAAAAATGGGTAGACATAAAATTGTAAAACGCATTTATTTTTATTACTAGCTGATCCCGTGGTTTCACCCGCGATGAACTTGGTATATAATGAAAATCCGCAATTTATAATTATTGCAGGAATTTCATATTATAGACATAAAAAATTTAAATTGTTAAGATGCTATGAGAGTCTAGTATAGAGAATCAGATATATATAGTTGATAATCGTGGATTGCAACGCAAATATTTGAATCCACGCCACGTACCTCTGACTTTTCGAACTTATGTCCGTATTTAATAGAATATTTTTACTAGCTTTATCGGTGAAACAATACATCATGAATTGATGAGATCTCGAAGATGTGTAAACTTTACGTTGGCAAATTTCTACCGTGCTTTCATCTTTATAATGCCTGCAAATCAAATTGAGTTAGCGTAGTGGATTATGGCCTAACTCTTTCTGAAAAAAGGTCACTTATTCTCAAAGAACCTAAATATTATCTTCACATCTTTATATTGACATACTATGGTAACACCGTATGGGATCCTACTATTTTTCCTCCCCCTATTACGACTGCTAAAAATTCCTTACCACCATATGTTGTGACCTTTTCTGTGACATAGTTTCAATATCTAATTGCTTGCAAACAAGACTTGAGAAGCGAATTAAAAAAATAACCTAGGTATGTCCTTTACTGGGGTTTAACGCTTACTCCGAACCAAATTGCATCAAAAACAAATCGTTGTTTAACCTTTTAGCGTAATAGAAATTCAGTTACTTTCGTATAAATTTTTTATAAGTATAGATAAATCGTCATTTTACATAAATTATACTAATAAGGTACACATGATATTCATTATGATTTACGCAGTTAACGTAAGAGAACACATGAAGTAATATAATGGTTTGTTTTACATTGCTCTATTCATAAAAAGGTTTAAAAAAATCAAAGGAAAACAACTCGTTACTTTGATATAAATCGAAGAAAATCTCGACTAACTGCCGTTGAAGTATAATGTGAGTTACGAACATGTGAGCGTGTGTAACAGCGCATGCTCGCACACAATCAACAAGTGTCACCATGTGCTTCACTGTCCTTGTACGTTATCCGCCAGTTTTTCTGTGTCCGAGAAAATTAATTCATGCGTCCGTGATTTGAAGTAAACACGTGGTGCGAAGTAAGTAGGTACGTTAAAGGTACCTTTCAAACAACGTTAATAATATTGAGATATATTCTGTTATAAAAGTATTTTGGGTTTTATTTTTAGAAAGCAGGTGGGTATTTCAATTTGTTTTTTTAAATGTTATTATTAAATTATTGTGTAAGTAAGTAGTATTGTGTAAGCACAAATTGTGTTATTTTTTTCAGTTTTAAAGAACAATTGCCGTATGTTTATACATTACAGTATATTCTGGAGATGTTAAATTTTAATACATACACTAATTTCTTTCACAACGTTCGTTGAATAAGTTACGATTTAAAATATGCTATTTTCAATATAAAATAAAAGATGTTCAAATATTTAACACTTTGATATTAGGTAATATGAAGTTATAATATGTTAAGGTTACAATAAAAGTTACGCACTTTAAAAATATTTAAACATCTTTGAAAAAAATTACCCGGATGAATTAAAAATCAATATATTATTTTTAGGATTCCAATTACGATTCTTTTCGGTATATAGAATCTTTTCGTATTTATTAATTAATTAACATAACCAACATCTTACTGTATGCTGTAAATATTATTGATATTTTTTTTCAAGCAAGCAAAGCAAGCTTCTTAATTCGCAAACCAATTCGCAAGTAGAAAATCATGTTCGATCGTATCGCAGTTCCAAGAACCCTCCAAGGAAAACTTATTAATTTTAGTCATTATGAATTCCGCGAGCGAAACTCGAACGTCTAATTTCAACCCTAACTTATCAAGACGCGAATAAAAAAGTTCACCCCCAGCCTCCCCATGCTCACCCCCTTGTTTAAAACGCCGGCGAAAAAAGAAGCACATAAAAATGCATGAGGCCTTCCTCGTTATAAGGAAAGGGTAGTACCCCCCCCCCTACCTCCTTCGGGAGGTAGCTGTAAAAATCGTCTCTAATTTAAATTTGGGAAGTTTCGCGTTGCGCGAGGCAACGCTGATGTCTTGATAAATGTTCGAATTTTCCACTAATTTTAAGTCCTCAGCGCTCTCAACTTTTAATTGGGCACTCATAAATCGCACGAGCATAGCTAATGGGGACGCATTAATATCATTTCGCGACAAAATGGAGAGCTGTAAGTTAGTATATTTAGATGAACATCGCTCATTACTTTTGGTAGCTAGCGACTCCGTTAAAGTGAGATAATGCGTGAATCTCGGGACTTACCGTAATGACTATGCTTATGCCCTGGCATACGATTATACATATATATGTTTATTTACGGCATCGTTATTCAAACTTTTAATCTAAATAAAAATTTAAAGTAAGAATTTTAATGATTCAATAGATAGTGAATACATTGTTTTCTGATTGAATTGTGTATTAGAATCAAACCCACAGTTAGTTAGAACTTAGAAATTTGTTGTTGTTGTAAAAGTTATCGTAGATATTTAAAACCAAAAATTTAATGACATTTTATTAAAAAATATATATTTCAGCAATATATTTAAATTATTAACTGGTACATGAAAATTTGAAATCGAAGTTTCACAGAGAAAAAAATAAAAAGCAATTGCGTCAAACCAATATCGCTTAATGTTCGTCATTAAATCTAAACAAAGCACCCATTGACAAACTTCGACGGTGTAATGTTATTCATTTGGGAAAGTCAAAGGTTGTGTTTGAAAAAAAATAAGTCGCCAGAGAGCGGACGGTGGCATTTTTTCCATTCGCCGCGTTCCATTAGCGTGCCTTTGTTTGGCGGGAGCGCGCAAATTAATTTAGCTCTCCCGCCATTTCCTCGCGCCTCCCCTGCACGCTTTCCTCACCCTTGCCGCGCCCTTTGTCTACGCCTTGCTCTACGTATCGTTTTCTTCTTTATGGCTCATTAGGCATCATCGTCGCCATTGTTTTTTTTTCGCCTTACCCACACTATCTAATTATCAAGATTGGCAAAACCAGCAAAAATGTCGCAAAGATGAACCATAAACTATTGCGGCTTTGACTTATATTCTGGCTTGACTGACTGAGATATTTATTCGATAAAAACAAAAAAATTATATAAAATTACATGTTTTTTTCAATGTTAGATTTTTTCTGTTTTTTATAGTGTTGTTTTTGATTTCAATGTTGTTTTTAAAATAAAAGTTAATAAAAGATATAACTTTATTATGTGTGTCTACTGAGTTCATTCTATTCCGTTAATTTTATAAATTCTGCAGTCAAGTCAAAGTCATCAAAAGATGAAAACCTTTACTCGTAATTTAATATCGCATATATGGATATATATATATTATAATAAAAAAGTCTAATAATAATCTTTCATTTGATTGTATAAATGTTACGGATATTTTACTACTAGTTTCTTTCAGCTTCGAGGTTTGCACGAGTAAAAAAAAAAGATGTATTCACAAGATTACAGGGATCGTTTTAAAATTAAATATTAAAGCATTATCAAATTTTATAGAATCATAATCCAGCATATGGCAGTTAAGGCATATATTCACTGGAACTGCGCTAATATGCTTACATATAATACGGCACGCCCTATAAATATACATCTTTTTTCTCATAAATACATACATGCCAATGCGCACTTTTCTGTTGACAAAATATCAATGAATTGAACGTCAAAAAACAACGGATGTTACAGATCTACATATTGCATACCAATTTTCGTGTATTTATTATAATTTTATCAAGGTGTTTATATTTGGGTGTTTCCAATATAACCAATGTCCGTTCTGAAACTATTATCTATCGTGTTGTTAAAATAAACACAATGGAAATCAATTGGATTTCATTGTTTTGTATTTAAGCGAAAAAAAAACAAACAACAACTACTTTGTAAGACTTGTTTTGCGGCCATTATTGATTAATGTAATTAATAACATGTAATAAATAATAATATAAATATATGCACCATTGTGAGCATTTCATTGTCGAATCTGAAACCCTCATTTTATATATTTGCAATTAGCCAATAACTAATAAATTGTAGCTTATATTAATCAACTATAAACCCAATCGAAGTTAACGTAGTTTAAGTAATTGATAATTAATTACTTTATAGAATATTATATCGATTAGTATGCAGGTACTAGACATTGAGGACTAGACCTTTTACTTTAAACATAAGAAAAATTAACTCACCAGACTTGGACATTTTATCTGCGCAGGCGTTTCTAGTAGCAAACTGACTGCAAAACACGCCAACTGTCGAGCGCGCCCGCGCTCTTTCTGCCCTCGGCTCCCAGCGTACTCGTGAGACTCGTGACCCACAGTGTAGCCGCGCGTGCCCTCACCGATTCGAGCTCACCCACGCTAAACAACCCTTGCGTATTCATAAACCGTCTACGTCACTCGATTAATCCAGCCATAAAAAGTTGAAACATATTAAAACATCTATCATCAAAAATATTTGCACGAATGTAATTATTTCCATAAAATTGATAATTTAATTGATTTTCGTATCTTTTTCATTTATCGTAAACTTTATTGCAAGTAAATTTTATTTGGTGTAAATATACAAGCGCTTCTGTTTTTAATTAAGTTCCAGTTTCAACAGTAAGAGTTGAGACTTATTAGAAGGCGAAGAGAAATGTCGTAGGCTCCAAATTTGCAGACTCGAAAATTTTAATTAATTGCTTAGTAGACACATTTTAAATTCTTAATTAAGCAATTCGTACTTTCTCCCGGCTATAAATTAGATCGAGCCGTTTCCATAGAGACTACTCATCCTTTAAAGCGGGCCGGGAGGGTAAGGGGGGGCTTTACAAAAAATATAACTTAGGGTGAGTTAAAAAACCGTGGGGTGACTCAGCCGGCCGCTGCACCCCACGATGAGAAATCTACGATCAATATTAACTCTTTTTTTCAACGGTGAATCGCTGATTTTAAAGTCGTCTTACTTAAGTAGATGCGACGAGATTTAAAAATTGCTGCGTGGGCTGTTGCATTGGGCACGCTCGGCGCGCTATGCGCCTAGCGCTCCGGACGCTCTTCGCCCAGCTAATATTTGTTCTGACTCCAACTATAAATCACGATACGCCGATTTGCTATTCAACTCTCGTGTATTAGTCAAGGTCGTCCAACATATGTGACTGACATATTGACATAGTTTACTTGGGCTTTAAGCTGTGAACACAATTATAATGTCACGTGTCGAAACTCATATTATTTTTAACATTTTGATTGACTATATTCACGCTTAGATATTCTACTACACTTATAACGTATAGGACGCAATCAAGATTGAAAAAAGCTTAAAATGTATTGATGAATGATATGCATTAAAGTTACAATGTAGTTATTATATAAGACGTTAACGTTATGAGAAGTTATGTCGTAATAACTTAATTTCAATAAGCTTAAGTATTTCAATAGCGTATTATTCATCCGAAATTTTAATTGATTAAATAGAGAAAACTGAATAAATGAATGTTGTCTATTGTAAATCTAAAATTAATTATGTATGTAAAAAAAATCAAACATACCGCCGCAATGTCTTCTAAGCTAACATTATCTTGTTCATATGCACATATTATGTTCGTACAAATTATTATAGTATAAGTATAGGCACATTCTGGAGAAATAATCTCTGGTAAATAAATAATTTACCAGAGATTATTTGTGGACTACGAAAAAGCCTTCGATACCATCGAGACCTGGGCTGTTCTGGAATCCATGCAGAGATGCCTAATTGACTGTCGGTATATCCGGGTGGTAAAGTGTTTGTACGAAGCCGCAACCATGACCGTCCAAGTACAAGATCAGAGCACAAGACCAATCCAATTGCATCGCGGGGTAAGACAGGGAGATGTAATATCACCGAAACTCTTTACCAATGCATTGGAGGACGTCTTCAAGACGCTCGATTGGAACGGACGCGGCATTAATATAAATGGCCAACACATTACACATCTGCGATTTGCCGACGACATTGTCATCATGGCGGAGACTCTGCAGGATTTGGAAGAGATGCTAAACAGCCTGAGCGATTCTTCAAGACAAGTAGGTCTCGGGATGAACATTGAAAAGACCAAAATTATGGCAAACCGTCATGTATCCCCGAGACCAGTGGTCGTAAATGGCTCTCCACTTGAAGTTGTGCAGGAATATATCTACCTGGGCCAAACTATACAACTTGGCCGGCACAACTTTGAGAAGGAGGCTAAAAGAAGAATACGTTTGGGCTGGGTGGCATTCGGGAGGTTACGTCATATTTTTGAATCGTCGATCCCACAGTCGCTTAAGACCAGGGTCTTCAATCAGTGCGTCCTACCTGTAATGACTTACGGTGCCGACACGTGGACACTTACTGTAGGACTGGTTCACCAATTTAGGGTCGCTCAGCGAGCAATGGAACGCGCGATGCTTGGGGTTTCTCTGGCAGATAGAATCCGAAATGAGGACATTCGCCAGAGAACTAAAGTCACCGACATCGCGCTTAGAATTAGCTCGCTGAAGTGGAAGTGGGCTGGTCATGTCTCCAGGCGCATTGATGGCCTATGGAGCCGACACGTGTTGGAGTGGAGACCACGCTTAGGCAAACGTAGTGTAGGACGCCCTGTGACAAGATGGGCCGACGATTTAAAAAAGGTGGCAGGTTCGGGATGGATGCGGACTGCCCAAGATCGGGATGGTTGGCGTTCTATGGGGGAGGCTTTCGTCCAGCAGTGGACGGCAAAAGACTGAAAAAAAAAAAAAAATAAAAAAAAAAAAATAAATAAATAAATAATTCGTCAAAAAGAGATGTTGCGAGTTCGATTTATAGTATACGATATTAATAATTCAAAAAAATAATGAGATGCGATTAATATTATATTAGAATATGTTGATTAACAAAGCTACGCTGGGGTAAAAGTTATGCCCTGTGGTTATACTTTATAAGCCGTATGTCGGGCGAGTGTACGCTTAAGTCAAAAAATATCATAAAAAAACTATTTATGACAGCGACCATTATCGTTTAATAAATCAGCTGCCCACTCTTCTGTTTTCGATAATGATTCTATTATTATGGAAAGCGTTATGTAACTGTATTCTTTTTTTGTTTATGTTAATATGTATGGAATACACTGTTTATTATTTTTTTAATTAACGGATCTTTAGTTACTATATTTTAAATTATTACGATAGTCACCGTTTAATAATTATAAAAAAAAAACAAAACAGTTTTTAATTTATAAGATGAATATATAATTTAAGAAATTATTGATCAAAAGTAAAAAGGCTTATCAAAGCCTGGATTGTATTCTATATACCTATTTATAGCTCAAAACGATTTATTCATAAAAAAACAATTTTGAGTTTATGTTGTAACCCTATAAGTTTTAATTTTTCAATACAAAAAAGGAACGTTAACTACCTAATGAATTGTGAGTGATATCACATTTTTAATAGACCATCTCTAAAATGTCTTCAATTCACTTTTGAACACCCTCTTCAGTTACACGTAGAAAAAGAAGCTTACTCTGTAGAGCTTAGCCGCGTAGGTTTTTATGCGTGTCGGTGGCGCGGCGCCCACTGCACGGACACAACGGGTTACAAATTGTGGGGTGAAAGGGGTAGTTTTTTTCTAATCGACTTTCCTAACAGTAATAAACGATATTTATCTTTCTTAATTATAGTTTCACTCCGTTATTTGGTTGCTATATTCGTGTTTTTACTATGGCTGCTTATGTTATTATCAAATTATGTCCATTTGTCGCTAACGTATTTTTTTTCATATTCATTATTTAAATTGTTGCCTCATTGACTTTTTATGTCATTTCAATTCAAAAAGGTCTATTATATTTAAAAAAATGGGATCTTTTTTAATTCTTTGTCAGAAGTTATAGATATTGAATACATTTTACTATGTAATTCTGCAGAAGTTTTATACGTCTATAATAAAACTTTACAGATATAAGTACGAACTTATTTACAAGTAAATCACTTGAATATATATAGTAATATAATATTGAAATGTTCTTATTTTTGGAGCATGGCTGACACTGGACATCAATGAACTGTGAATAATGTCTCGATTACAATAGACTCACAAAAGATCAGACACGTCGTATAAAAGAGAATTATGTTTGCTATGGTGTGCATTACATTACAGAGACTCAAAACGGTGACATATATATACTAGTATACCCTTTTTTATTGAAATTTTTAAGACAAAATTATGTATTTGTATGCTTCGAATGGTTATTCAGTTATTTACTGATATCACTAACGCTCATCAGTAATTATATTTACCAAACAAAAAAAATAGATTGGAGAGTAAAACAAGCACTGAACTGTTTCGTCCGTCTATAATTTCTATAAGACATTATAGACAGACGACATGTCTTATAGACATTACTATATTTATTTTATTATTTAGCGAATTAAGGAAACTATGTACAGTCATTTTTATAATGTATAAAATTAAATTTAAAAAAACAAAATGCACATTACAAATTTATAGTAAAAACACGCCATTTAAAAGATTGTCCTGTGGCATTGTACCCAAGACGCCAGCACTATTGCCTCTCTGCACCGCTAGACTAGCCTTTGGGCTAAATAAGCGCCAGCTCTTGGGCTTTTGTATCAGATGACCATGGACCTAATGTTTCAAAACCCAGCCTCGCAAATCCATCAAATCCGTTGGAAAAAAGTGAATATTTGCGGCGCTTGAGTATTTGAGCAGCTTCAACGGCTGCACTGGCTTTACGTGACGTATTCTTGATATGAGATACTGCCAGCGTATAAGGCATTACTAACATTGTTCGGAATATCGTTAATATAAAAACATAGGCTACATTTTAATAAATTTCGTTTTTTATAATACACTTTCGCATTTATAATATTAGTAAGAACAATAAGTTTACTATTTAGGTAATAAGTTTAATATTTAAAAAAAAAAACTGGTCACTTGACATAAATTAAATTACTTGCTGTAGGTAGATATATCGCAGTGCAATATTAATGTAACAGAAATAATTATAAATACCAATTTAATTCGTTGCCTAAGTGCATCATCCTTGTTTACCTATCTGTAGTTGGTAGTTCAATGTATATAAGTAATAAATAACAAACTAAATATAAAATAGATATATGAGCTTAGAATGCAGTTGCACTATCATATCTTTCTATTATATCGGTCATACAAATTAAGCATATTCAAAAGTAATTTTAAAACGAGAAGTGAGGGCAGTGATCCCACGTGGCGCATGCGTAATAACAACCCTTTTTTACCCTTTCGCTTCCCTGAACGTTTTTTGTGAGTCTTTTTGTAAAGGGTTGCGTGTGTGGGGTACCTGCCGCGCTACGGAAGGGTTAAGTTTTTTCTTTATGAACCGTCACGCTTATAATGCTTACCCACGTTTTTTGTCTATGAAACGAGTGCAGAGAACAATAGAAAGTACATTGAACCCTTTACCAGCATATCAGCTGATGCCGTAATAATGCACTTGTTCCTTTATTCTATTGATTTTTACTATCGTTCAAGGTCACACTACTGTTATTTACTATTTTCTCTATGGCTCAAGTATTCTGATTCGGAATGACACACGTATATACACGACATTACATTTATACTTCATTTATAATAAACAATTAATTGGTAGGTATATGATTATAATTTTCCTTTGTTATTTATGTATTATTACACTACACATACTTTATACATACCATATTTGAGTCAGTGTTATTTAAACATAAACATAACATATGATAGAGTCGATAAATATATGAATTAATAGCATGTGCGATTTGAAGTGCATGTAGGTATATAGCAACTAACACGGTTAACAGATAGGCTTTAGAACCGGATGGTGTCAATTTACGCCGACGCAACACCCGTTCATTTTTTGGCAATCGGAGGAAAAAATAAACAGTTTGCAGCATTCTAGTAACCCACATTGATCAAGGTGTTAAAGTTATCAAGTTGCAAGCCCGTTAGTGCACAATCATTCTTTTAAACCTTTGTCGAACTCTTTTTTGGCGTTTAAAAAAAGCCCCTTTAGTTGTTACCCGTTGTGTGTTTAAAAAAACTGTTAGAGAATAAAGGATACGCACTTCTTAATCTCGCACACCTTGTGTTGTATTAATGAGATATAACGTTATTTATGGTAATTTATAAATAAATATAATCTATATCACATATACGGCTTAAATAGTTCACGGTTTGATAAAATTACTTAAATAAATGCTTTAATAACTTATAAGAAAGTTTTTTTGTAACGAATACCACTATAAAATCTTACAAAAATATAAATTTTTAATATTTAGTACGTTCGATAATAATTATGATATAAATTCCGATTTTATCGATACGTTTAAGATTAACCTAAACAATTTATTTCATAACGTTGCGTATCTTATAACCCAAAAGATAAAGAGAGTTTCTCCAGTACACGGGACATTTTTATGACTTCTTTTTAATTATAATCTGTCTTCCTCAAACGAGGTCGTGGCTCAGGTGCCTCCATTATTTTTGTAATCTGTGTTTTGAATATAAGCAAAGTGAAAATTATATTAGCTGACGTTAATATTACAGTAAAAATTAAAGTAAATTACGTTATACGTTATAATTTAACGAACAAAATAAAATAAATATTTTATTCAAGTATTAAAATATTACATAAATAGCCATCTTATAAATGTCTTTCCACAAAGAAATAGCCGCTCCATCCCAAAAAAATACACTAAGAAACACTTTTAATATTCGTGCGGGGGAACTGTCCTGTCGTAGAAACATTGAATAAAAGGAATTACAAACGGATTAAATGCAAACATGCCCAGTGGCCAGGGTGTTGTTACATTAAACAACTAGTGCAAAGCGAACACAAACAAACACTTTTGTTGGAAGTCTTTCGGCATCGTCGGCTACATACAGCAATATACAAGTGACAATTAGGCATTGTTACTGGGCTACTGGGCGGTGTACGGGAGTGATACTCGGAGGATTAAAGGATTATGCGTATAGTAAACAACTTTGCGCGAAAGGCTTTTCATCTTATATTTTTTTGCAATAAATATATATTTTCTCTATTTGCTAAAAATATCACAACGTAATCTTTTGACATCAATTTTCAAAGTTATTTCATATAACAACAGATAAATTTGATTTTTCTTTATAGTCAACTGAACAGTATTAAGATGACTTGCTATCACATAGATGGTATGTATAGGTACAATCTCAGTCGAATTGAATTCTACAAGAATACACTTAATCGCGACAAGTTCCATACGCGTTATTAATGACATTGTGCAGCTTCTTTGTGCGTTCAAATTAAATATGTTTTGTTAAAGGAAGTATGATTTCGATGAATGGAAGTTTCAAAAAAGGGAATATTTGGCGTAAAAATCAATAATCAAACGACATCGCGACAATGGCCGGCGGTAAACCGAATTCACTATCAAAATAAAGTGTGCTGCGTGACGCGGCGCGGGTGGATTTTTTATTGCATCAGTTCGAACTGAAGTGGTGGGACGAATTCGCGCCATTATACTCCAACACTCTTACGATGCTCTACAATAACAAATATAAAACTACCTTGAGCTCCCATAAAAAAGGATTACGACTTTCTCCTAGAAGGTATATTCAAAAAATAGGAATAAATATAGATAGACTATAGTAGCAGGACATACATTGAATTAACAACGCATAGATTTTATATTAATGTTTGGTATAAAGAAAAGAATTAATAAATTCGTTGATATTTTTAATATTAACTTTTATTTGAAACTATTTTCTATATTATTAGTACTTGCTGAGATTAAGTCGGTTGAACATAGTTGATTACATTTTTAATCCAATGAAAACTTTCGTAAAACATCTAATCACAAGATGTTCTACAAAAGTGACAATTGTAATAGCTCTAGTTTTTACTGATTATATACATAAAGGAACTAACGAACTAACGATCCTACAATAATTTATAATTTATTTATAACGTTGGTGTTACGCATTGTACAATAGTACTTATATCATAAAAAATACAACTCCAAAGAAAAAAATGGTTGAAATTATAGTTATTAAAAATATGATTATTATATCATCATAATTATTAATCTGTCCAGGTTACAGAGGTAAAATAGTGCTATGCAAATTTATTTCTTCGAAAGTAAAAAGCCACATGTATTATAATGCCAAATATCTCGGACACACGTGCAGCCTAGTCGCGAATGCATCACAAATTCACTGTCTCGCCATGGAAGCACAATAGCGTATCGAAGGCATTGACGAGTATTTGCTTACTCCGATTATGAACTATTGATGCGAACTGAACCCTTGTGCCTTTATCAAAGATTCTTTAAAATCTTTGTATTCTGTAAATGTCAATGTGACACGATTGGATCTCCCACGCCGCAACCTAGTTTTATTATTATATTCATAACATTTGTTCAAATCAAGTACCTAATGAAAGTTATTAAATTGTTTTTAATTTATCAGTATAATCTAATTTAAAATTTGATGTCTATATACATCTATAACATCAATAAGCTTGAAAAATGAAAAATTATACTATTAGTTTCTTTATATGATGAGTTAAAAGGATTTAAGTACAAGCAAAATGATTATAGGTGTGCGTTCTGCCCGGGAGCACAAACAGCCGGAGTGGCAAATGTTGAAACAGAATGTGGGCAAAAAGAGCATCTCTATGTTATTAGCTGCGAAACAAAAACTAGCTTCCCGGTGTATCTTCCGGTAACCAAATTATTATTTGATTTCTTTGCGAGTTAAATTTTAGATTTCAGAGAGAATAAAGTTTAAGCAGTGTGCGATTAATTTTAGCAATACTCTTTTTTGTTAATATGTAAATATTCTTTAAAAATAAAGTTATAAGTTCTTTACATATTAAAATAGGTACACAATAGAGTAAACAAACGATATTTTAGTTATAGACGAACTACACGTTCAACAAGAAAAATAAATAATTTTTTTTAATTAAGTTTGAAAGCTATATCTTAGATATCTAGTGCAGCACCTGTCGCTGTATGGAACGGAGCGGACGTACCTTAATCAATATCCACGTTTCGTTTCCGCCATAATGCATAAAAACAAATGAATTCCATACAAAAAAAAATGTACAAAAGACGAAAGTGTTCCAAGCCGCAGATTATGAGCACGTTCATTTATTAATTTATACGTAGCATCGTGATAAAAAACTCAACCCCACTTAGACAAAAAACGTAGCGCGCGACGCTTCGAAGGGAAAGGGTGTCTCGGTCGACTCGCGTGCTGCATTTTGTTTTTAACCGAATTCTGTGGTTTGTTTTTTATAGACGAGTTTCTGTTTTTTAACAACACAATACCGTTGCTAAGATATGTTTTAAGAGCGTCATATTGACGCGCGCGAGTCTCTGTCAAACGTTGGGCGCGAGCGGTTGGTTTACATAAAAAAGATTATTTTTAAATCTCGCTACGAACGTATGGGCGGAACCCTTTCCGATGTTTAGTCACGGATGAGTTTGGATAGATTGTTTCTTATGTGTGTTTTTTCAATAATGTGATATATGGTAATAGAATATTCAGCATGTTCCCCTAGTGTAATTTAGTTAAAGAAATTAAATTTTAAATTGTGTTATGATTGTGACTTATGATACGTAGCCACTAAATTTTTTGGCTAACGTTATTTTAATTCTATATGAATTATTAAATTTAAGTCCAATAATTGATTCGTAATTTTTATATTATTAACGATGACTGGTCTTTTAATGATAGAGTCGTGTAAAAACAATGACACCGATAAAATAACATTAATAATGTTAGGAATTCTTAAGAGCGCTATAAAACATGAGCCATGAAAATGCTATTAAATATTAAAAGTGGAGAAATGGAGAGCTTAACAAGAAATAAAACATCGTTATAAGAGGCAAGGAGAAGGCAAAGTCGCCCCCGGTCGGGCTATCGGCGCGCCTCAGTTAATGCCTACTTATACCTTATTATATAGCGGAGTTTGCGTTGAGGAACAAAATTAATTGGTTAAAACTCCTCTCGGTATCCAGGGCGGGCCTCCCCCCGTCTCCCTCTTAATTCTACTCCCCCCGCAGGACCCGCACCCCGCAAACTCCTTTGAACGCAACCTGCCTAAAAAAACAGAAAGTATGAAGTTCACTTAAGAAGAGTTGTAACTTAATTAATATTTCATTTATATAATTTTTATTTTACATTTTATTTATATGTGAATAAATTTTCCTATTCATTTTTTTATTTAAAAATAATAGAAATGATTTTTTTATCCTAACCATAATAATATTGTATTCAATCAATGCAATAAAATATTTAAAAAATAACTATCAATTATGATTAGGATATATAGATGAGATAGATGGAGAGGATAATAAATTACATTTATTATTAAACGTTAATACTACTCATACGCTAATTTTAAAACCAATCGATCAGATGAAGAATTGAATATCCAATATTATGTATATTAAGAATAAGATAGTACGAATGTTATTAATTTCTCAGGGATTACGCCGTATATATTTTCTAATTTACTTAACTTTAATTAATCTATTATGTACTATTATAAAGACTTCCTCGTAATTAATATAATTATATATATGCATCAAAACCTTATGAAATCTTTAGGTCTTGACGCATATCCTGTGTATCCTGATAGTTGCGTAACCTTAGAGTTGCAAAAATTATACATATTCGAGTTGCAATGTTGTCGTAGTGAGCGCGTAACGAAGGGCGAAAGCAAAGGGTAGGCCGGCGAACGGGGCGCGGGCGGCTCGTCGCCACTTCTCCAAATAAATTATAATTCGCCTGCTCCGTCCCTTTCGCTAATATGCCTTAGTGACTACTATTTTGGAACACACTCATAAACAAAAACATGATTTTATTATATTATCGAGTAATTAATATTCATAGTTTTGTAAATTAAAGTTTTTGCTTAATAAATTTATTGAATATAGTAAGTATTCTTTGTTCCTACATCTTGTATTGAATTGAAAACTTAACAAATAAAATACTTTTTTATAGTAATTATGGATAAGTAATAATTAAAAAATATTTTAACGAATAATATCTAAATTTGGTATAAGGATTGCATGAGACATGTAGGAGGACAAATGTTAAACCTAGCCACGGGAAGAGCTCGTATTATATATCGTTAAAAGTTAAAAACCTTTAAAGTTTGAGCAACGCCATTGTTCTTATGTATATTTTAGCACTACTGATGTCAATAAAATTTTTGACGGATTGATGGAATATTTTTATCTAGAATGATTAATTTTATTCCATTGATTTAGCTTCTTCATTTACAAATAACAAAAACTTAATTATGTATTATAAAGATGAAATTACAAAATAATTATCTAGTATACAAATCGTTATCATGTGGATGTAACAAGAATGCTTGTAGCGCAAGCTATTTACAAGCATAAATTATTGAAAAGGCCTGTCGCCGATGCTTATAACTTGACACAAAGCGAGTGTTTTTTGCAAAAGAGCCTGGATTGTGATCATTTCTAGGTCGCCATTATCGACTATGGATAGTAATATATCTGTCATATTATGTATGATACAACTGCTCCTTTTTCTGAATAATCTTCGTAAAGCGAATTCACTAGAAACTTTATGAAGCTTAGCTTGGTTTGCTCGACAAATTTTCTCGGAGACATATATATATATTAGGTTTCGCCCGCGTGACAGGGCGGGGATCAGGTTTTAGGTAAAAGTAGCCTTTGTCCGTCCTATAGATTCAAGCTTGCTGCGTATCAAATTTGATCAAAATCAGTTCAGTGGTTTAGCCGTAAAAGCGTAACAATCAGATTTAATTTCGCATTGATAATACTAGTATAGATGTCTTGAATCTATAACCACTCAATCAATTTATTCCTATATCATTCAATTATTTTATAGAATGTTTAAATGAAGGTGCAATAAAAGAAAAATTAAATAACAAACATCTCTTTATTTAATAATCATGTACCGGACATTTATAAAGAAATACATTTATTTAGTAGCACAATAACTATGTCACATTCATATCTTATAGTAATTTGTACAATTAAAACGGTTAGGTTAAAATCAAGTCTATTTTAATATAGAACACCTGAACTTTCATTATGAGGTAGATTGTATATGGCAGTTTTTTTTATTTTCAACACAGGATATTTATTATTTTTATTATAAAACTTAGAATTTAAGATGGATGGCTTAGAAAATACTTTAAAATGAATGAATGGCACAAAATTCTTGATATATTTTAATAACTATCAATATAAACAAATTTGCAATGAAACAATAAATTTAAAAAAAATAATAATAAAATAGGAACTCAAATCGATTGCAAATGATAATACAATCACTAAATTCTGACAAACTTTTCAGTAATATAAAAGTATTTCATAGTAATAAGAACATCCCACGTTAAAGACGCACTATGTTACATTAAGTTAAAGGAAACATAACATTCAAAATACATGTGAATAAATCAGTCTTAAACAGTTAAAATTGTCTTCGATGTTATGTTACTGATAACGTTTGATAAACCTGTCGATTGTACATTGTCTCAAAAGAGGTGAACAATAGAAAATATTTGAAGAACTTTGGCTCTTTACCCTGACACGATGTCACCACTCGAATGAGGTAGATAATGGCACAGCACTAACATTACTCTAACTACCAATAGTATAATTGCAACATTGTAACATTGACATTACTAATTCTAATTGATTTTTATTTTTTGTACATATTTAATTTTGTACCTATAATTTCTTTGGGAAAAATATTTTCTTAGGCTTACGTTGAAATATTACTCTAGAAAAAACCCTTTCATGATCCCTTAACACTAAAGAAAAATAAAATAATAATAATCAACAATCAATACTGCTTAAATACATTCATACATTAAGTATAAATCATGTGCGCTAAAATACTCAGAACAACTAATAATTACATTAAATGAGATTAAAACGAAGAAAATAATCACACTACTTCTAATAGGAAACTAATACCCGTAGAACAAATTGCAATAATGCTCAGTATATTAAACGTACATAAGTATCGAAACGTTGCCACGCTTGACGTTTCATCTTACACATACATACACAATGCTAGCCATGTACATTGCGAAATTCTTCTTCATATTATATACAGAACTTTTAAATTAAATGCTTTGACTGAATCTTATGCTAAGAATATAATCTATAACAATGATAGTCCGCGATGTACATTGCTCAATGATTTACGATTTTAAATATTTATATCTAAGTTGATAGATGTGACACGAACTTTATAACTGTTGGACTTACAACAATGTACACTACAATAGCCCGTGCAGCTTGGCCGTAAATATATACATTTGATATTAACAGTAATCGTTTTCGATAGTTATATTTTATGTAAATTCCTACAAACTAACAGATAAATAATAAATAATTTTATAATAGAAATAGCCTTATGTACAAAAGCTTGCCGCGCCGGTCGACTCGTTCTTTATCTCCTTAGCGCTCTTTCGAAATTAATTCGAATACATAAGTAATTACTACATCCAAAGCTCCATTGATTTCTAATAACAGTCCCCTATCGTAATATTATTACTGTATATCGGTTACACAACGGTCTGTTTTTTGTTACAAAACAAATAAATACTTATAAAATAATCAAAGTTATAAAGCTATTGAAAACTTTAAGAAATGGGTATAAATAAGGGTAATTGAGAACTGGTTATTGAATGGCGCATGGATCTGGGTGCGAACAAAAGCAACGTCTTTTTCGTGCAAACCTACCGACCGAATCAATACTCAATAATCATTGTTAACTAGTCATTGTAACTAAAATATAATGAAGCAATGTCGCGGCCTTCGCAGTCTCGATCTTATGACGGTTATCGTCCGACGAGTATGCGTGAGGACATCAATTGAAGATAAATGTCGAATAAGCTGGACGCGTTTTTTCATCCTATCAAGAACAAAAACATAATAAATCAAAAAATGTCTTTTGTGCAACATGTTCTTTTTACATTTCGAAACAAAAGAACAAAAAATGGTCTGGTTTTTGCACTACCTCGCCTTGCGATTATGCAAATGGCACGACAATAAACTGCCAAAGTGTAACATTCACGAAACTATATTTTTTTATGATGGACAATTGAAATCCTAAATAGTTTATATAATAGGCAACTACTTAACAAGGCTATATCAGTAGTTTTACCAGGAATATATTCACAGAAGGTATACACGACCGTTACATTTTTTTTTAGTATTATTATAAACCAATGTACTTTAAATAATAATAAAAAGAGCTAACTCCGAAGAGAGCTAACGAGTAAAAGTTGACTGCAAGCGACGTTGGCGCGGCTCTACATGGGAGGAACTCGTATACCGGCTCAGCGTCACAAGGCGCTAGGCCCAAGGCAAGCACCCACTACGCAGAGTGCATGCGTAAGTCAGTTGGCGAATCCGGCGTCACCGGTCTTCGTGGGAGTGACAGGTCTTCTGGTTCTGTTTGCTCAGGCCACTCATCCCAGCGCCAATCGGGTGCAACGGTCGCTGGCGGGCTAGGTGTGCCAGGCTCACAACCATTACCTGAGCATCGGTGTAGGGCAGCGGCCTGCCGCCGCCTAAATCTAGCACCACAACGACATGCGAATGGTGCATCTCCTTCATGTACTAGTGCATGAGCTTTAAGCTGATTTGAATCAGAAAATCGAGCGGGACAGCGCGCGCACGCATACGGACGTTCACCAGTATGAACGCGGAGATGTCGCCTCAAATTTGCAACTTGTACAAAGTGACGTGGACAATGCGGACAACTGTACGGTTTCTCTCCAGTGTGAAGGCGTAGGTGCGTTTTCAAGTGATGGTCACGAGTAAAGCGTTTGTGGCATTCGCCACATTCAAACGGCTTTTCACCGGTATGCGTACGTTCGTGATTCTGAAGAACATGTTTGTAGCCAAAGGATCTAGAGCAAACCTTGCATGTAAACAGCTTGTCTCTAGGTGGATCAGTAGCTCCGGGTGAAGATCCAGATGAGGGAGGCGAAAGTGGTGCATTTGATGAAGTATCATCAAGCTTAGGAGTACGTCGACGTTTACGTGTGCGCTCCAACTCGGGTGCAGGTGGAGGTAATAATGGTGCAGGGGGTGACGGCGGCCAGGCAGCTAACAGTGCTCCTGAGTAAAGTTCAGCCGGCAGACCTGCCACTAAGGCGGCTGCTCGACTCGCTAGCAGCCTTTCTGCCAACATCGGTAGTGACTCTTCACGCATACTTGACAGCGATCTTACCGAGACTCCTGTGAACAAATGTTTTTTATTCTTAAATGTACATAAATTATGCAATTTTTATAGTTTTTATTATTTATAATTCATAAAATTTATCATGATCACTTCCGTCGTGGTTTTAGAAGTCTCAACCTAAACAAACAGGAACCCATACCTATCGATAGCATACTTATCAGCAAAATACTACAAAAAAACAAGTAAAAACTATGTCAGACGCAGCGAAGGAAACATTTGGTCGCAATCACGGCGTTGCAAGTTGTTTCCGCCCCGACCTGTTGCGCAAATTGCCTCCGTGACTAAATAGTATAGATTCATTTTTAAACAATTTATAATTTGAAAGCTTTACTTCTATTAATATTGTGATAATTTAAATCACAATGTTGTAAGCTGAGTTATGCTTCCGCTAATTATTGTATTGAGGGGGGGGGTAGAGGTCGCGGGCGGCGTGCCCGTCCGAACCACTTACCTATATAATGGAATTAATTATTCCTCAAGCGGCAGACTCCGCCTGCGCGTTCCACCCAAATTATATTCAAATATTAATTCCGACGAAGAAAAGCCTTTTTGAGAACACTTAATTAAAATTAGACAAAATCATAATTGAAAGTTCTCCTCGAGGCGTGAAGACTCCGGCGAGGAGAGAAGCGCCTATCTAATATTATCTACTTAACTGGGAAATTAATTTTGGACCGACTTCGAATTCTGTCTTTTACAATTCATTAAGTAATGCTTAATATTTATTTTTCAAATAATATAAAAACGAATTATTTTATGGTGGCTATCTCGCATAATTATTATTAGTAATTAATTAAGGATAATTTAAATCTCCTAATTCTCGTTCTTTTTAATGATACTAATGACGGTTTGGCGAGCGTGTATTGTATAAATATATAAAAATATATTTATATTTATAAGCAAATTTAGTTACAGTATCTATTTACAGTTTATGATTAGACAGAGCTCGCACGTACAACGGGCTTATCCCATAACTTTTTAATAACATTCCCCTCGTCGTTTCGCGGACGAACTGCGAACCGACTTGCGATCAGAATTATAATTTCACTAAAATTATAAACCTGGTAAGAATGTTTATGATATTAGGTTACCTAAATTTCACTCAATTTGGTGTTAATTGTAATATTTATTACATTACTACTACTACTGGTAGGTACTTAAAAATGTATCTTTTAATTTTATAATACGTTTATTCTTTGTATATAGGTTCATAAAAAATTAAATTAAAATAAAGTTTGTTATCAAAATTATTAAGGTAATAAAAATCATGTTGAAATATCATAGCATTGTTAGCGTCCTTTTTATTATTTAGGGACAAGCCGTCGGGGAATAAGTAGGCGATCAATTTGAGCATTACCTTATGGCGCACCCTTCCGTGCGACGCTTTTTATGTGCTAAAGAGTTGTAATTATCCCCTCTTTATACGCCATAAATATTTGTCAATAACCCGTACTCAATACTTTTATGGACTGCCTGCGGCCGCCACTCCATAACTCATTATTGCGCAAGGGTTCATCTCATACATAATGACTCAATGATATTTTTGTATAACGGCGTAAGTACCAGCTCGCTTAAAAAGTCATCTCTGTTTTCTTGCATATAACTTTGTAATTTTGATCGATGAATAGTTTGAGTATTAATTAATTCTTATAGCGAACGAACACAGCTTCATTAGTATTATTTTAATAAATTGGCGGACTGGCGTAGGGTCACTTGGTGGTACTGGTCACCACCGCCTATCGCTAATGCGCCACCAACCTTCGGAACTAAGATTTCTACAATACTATATATTACTATTTGGCGGTAGAGTATGTGATAAGTCAATGGTCCCTACCCAGACGGGCTCCAACAAAGCCCTACCACTAAGTAAATAAATATAAAATAAGTGAAGCCTTTCGATTTGTATTTGGTCATGGTGATTATTTATTGCATTAAATCAATTGACCTGGTTTTATTGTATTTGACATAACAGTAAGTTTAAAGGTTTATTACAATGTCTACGGGAACTGTATTGAAATACAATTTATTTTAAGATTTCATATGTATTTATTTAAAACATTTACCATGTTTTTTATAATAAAACATTATTATTTACTAAAATTATATTTAGCAAATTGATTTCTATGATAAATATGTTGTTGACTTATGTAAAACATGTTTACTATTGAAATAAATTTGCTGAATATAATGTAGATAGTAAAATACTTATTCTCGAATAATGTAGTTAAATGATATGCGAAGTAAAATCTTTCATAATAAATTATTAGATACGAGTATAAACTGTTGTTGCCGAAAGACGTTTTAAACCATGAGCCCAAATTAATCAAGGCAACATTAATAGGATTTACCTATTTTTTTAGTTTTAAGCTACGTAAGTGAACACCGAAATGTACGGATTACGATCTAGTATGGTTTCAGTCTTTAAGGGTTAAGCGAAAACCCGTACATGCCACAGAATACTATTGTGGCTTCTCCAAAACTTTTCATTACGAAACAACTAATTCAATCATTATTTTTCTAACAGGTAGAAATAATTTTGCATAGTTTTACACGTTGTTTGAGCACGCAGGGTTTTTAATATAAAAATATTGTTATAGAACGAATTAAGTCATTTTACACAGAAACGTGTAAAATCCGTTACTATTTTATAATTTATTGGTTGTGTACATACTCACTTTATGTAATACGTACTTACTTTATGTGAGTAAGTGAATAAGCATATTCGGGACATTAGCTGTCATTTATTATTAAAACAGCTTCATATTGAAATATGAAATTAGTTTTTTTAACAATATTGCTTCGCTGTTACAACGTTATTTGCACAGAGTCTATTAGTAAAAATATTTTGTATTAACGATTTAATGTTCGTTTTATACTTCTCCTCAAAAAGAGGAGAGGAGGCCTTTAGCCCAGCAGTGGGACACTCACAGGCTGTTACGGTTTATACTTCATTTCAAGAAATTGCTTAATGCTTAGCTATAATAATAACAAATAAAATTGTACGCAATAACGAGTATAATTAATTAATCACCTCATTATTGTGTAATACAACATTACTCATTTTTTTAATAACCTAATCTGAATATATAAAAGAATAATTAACTTCTAAGTTATATATAATCACTTATTGTTATTGCAATTGAATGAATTATTCACTTACTATAACTAATATTAGCTCGATATTACTGAACTTTTCTTTTTCTATAAACATAATAGATAAAGTTACACATAGTCAAAATTGTTATTTTCTTTAATAAGCTCTTTTAATTGACACACTGTAAATTGCACACATTCACGAAAACTCATTTTTAAGTGATTACTTAACAAAAATAATTGTAATGTAAAAAAATGCCCGTAGGTAAATGCTACGATCGCGTGTTTTTTAGTTATTCGTAGCGGATCGTAGCACGACACTAGACGTTCGCTACAGACTACGGTTCACTGAATCTGCAAAGCTCTCGAATGCAAATAAACCATGTGTGCGACAGCCTCGCTCGTCCAATAGCGGCGTTCGCTACACGCATGTCGTGAACCGCTAACTTTTAAAACTTTTCATACGTGACGCATTTGAAAACTCACCTTTATACAAATTATACTATAAACATAACATTGTACAAACCTCTGGAATTCTGATTCGACCGCAATGACAAGGCCATTTCTCACCCCAACTTCATGAAATTCATTTATTTTCGCACTCGAAACGTCTTAGCTAGAGCGTTATAGGCTATTCAATGAAAATGATTAGCGATATTAATAAGAAACAGGTTAACTAGTGCGACGAGTTTGACATGTTCCGCCGGTACGGACTCGCGTTTACGAATGAAGGTTGCGCAAAGTACGAACGCGCTCTGTGGGACCTACCACAACACTGGCGATGGCGCGGTGCTGTCCAGCCGCCCCTCGCCGTAAACACACCCCCACGCCCCTCCCTGGCCGCCGCTCGCTCCCCGCACCCTGCACCCCACCCCGGTGCACTCCACGTGCACGCAATGCATTCACTTTTTATGGCCGCTACTACATTATGTTTCTCTCTACTAGTTTTTTAGCCCCTGTAACGAGCATCACATAAGCACTTTTTATGTTTACGAGCAGCTCCCATTTCGAGCGGGCGGTGCTTTCTTCTGTTACTAATTTGAGACCGACCATCGTTTTTTATCGTTAGTAAGACTTACTGCGAATATATACAAATATATATTTGTATATATATATTTTTTTTCTTGCATACTCATTAGTTGCTTATTACTGGTTGCGGTTTCATTAATTGTCTAATGTAATAAAGATTATTATGTAACTTTTGCTTAATTTATTTTATGATTATGTGTGTTTAATTTAAATGTAAAAATTTTTATGACTATTACCTATTATTTATTTTTATATGCTACAGTAAGTGTTTATATACAATATTAAAAAAATCTGAAGCGAGTTATTGCCTGTATTTGTAATTTTAAGGATATATCGTGGAGCAATATTATCGATAAAAATATATACACCGGGATTTAAATGTTTTATGTCTCTTTTTGCACAAGTTATGCAGAAAACCCTGGACATCAAATAGTATTTTTTTAATCAATTTTGATACCTGATAACTTAATTTACATCTTAAACAAATTGGGAAACTATTTCAAGTGATAGCCAAACAATAATCCAATTTGTGAATACGCAAACGGCGCCGGGATTACAATAGTCCATAGATAAATATGTAAATAAAATACATATAGATCATATTATATGGATTTGTTTTATATTTTAGCAACAAACATAGGTACTGCTTATTACATTGGCGTTAACCCTATGTTGCTTTTGTTATATTATATACTTTTAATATAAAAACAAATACAACAGCTTTGTTAATACATAATAAAAATGGAATTAATTGCTTGCTTGACAATAATGAGAGCTCGCGTGGTTTTAACATTGTACTTTTTTGAGTAATTAACGTAATATAAGCATATTGCGCTTATATTCTGTTATGACTTCGTCCTTCAATAACTCCTGAGGCAACTATTGACTCAAAGACAACACATAAAAAAACATAAGTGTCAGGACACAGAGGCGTATCGCGTAAATTAAACGTTTTTATCGCGCACACGGCTTCGGCTATTTTTACCGTTTCCACTATTTATACCGACTCTAGTAGCACGCGCCCTACGCTCTACGCGCTTTTTATCCAGACACAAGGAAGCTCTGCGGTCGTTCCTCTAATAACTCTATTATTAGGATAACTTACGTGACAGATGGTGATATTTATTACATGATACTCGTACATAGCGATACTATGTGTTGCACTCAAATCAACTTCCAATTAAACAACATTAAATCCATAAAAGATTAAACACACAAGTAACATTCAATAACTTAGCTTCGTATTTTATTTTTAATAAAGATATAATTATGACGATACAAAAGTTAAATAAACAATAAATAGGTATAATACTATATTTAACTAACTTAAAATACTATAATTAAAAAACTATACTGCTTATTTCACAATATACGGTTATAAGATTGTTAGTTTTTTAAAGAAGTGTTCCCACCTGCTGTTGTCGCGTGCCTAAAGTCTCTATTCAAATGTTAACTTTATTTCAATATCCTTAAGGATCGTTTTTATTTTAAATGTTAATGATTGTGCAGTTTTTTATTCTTAAAAAAGTATTCTCCGTCTCATTCGTTTGGAAGCCATTATCCTAGTTCATCAGGATGTTTAGGTTTGTTATCTCGCACACGCCGTCGCACCTTGCTTCAGTTTCGGCAGCATACCCTCAATGTTTTACCAGGCTATATATAAATTAGACAACAACAGGATCTTTGTCTCGCAAACATTTGCAGATAAGGAATTTTTAAGGCAGGTGTTTGTCAGGCTTTATCTATAATCAATATTAGTTATAAGTTTAACATTAATTAGCAAAATGTAAACCTCAAAAGACGAAATTCGACATCACATTTTATTGGCAGATTTTATCGGTACAAAGATTTATGTATGCGTCAATTTATTTGAGCTGAAATACTTTTAGTTTTTTTTTTTTTTTATAGAATAGGAAGGTGGACGACCATATGGGCCACCTGATGATAAGTGGTCACCAAACGCCCTTAGACATTGGCATTGCAAGAAATGTCAACCATCGCTTATAGCCAATGCGCCACCAACCTTGGGAACTAAGATTTTATGTCCCTTGTGCCTGTAATTACACTGGCTCACTCACCCTTCAAACCGGAACACAACAATATCAAGTATTGCTGTTTTGCGGTAGAATATCTGATGAGTGGGTGGTACCTACCCAGACGGGCTTGCACAAAGCCCTACCACCAGTAGTTCGACACTATCAATATTTCGACACTATCATTATTTGAAATTGCCGAAAAAGTGTGTACATCATTCGTAGCGTATTCAAAATTATTCGGTGATCAAAAATAAAAATCCAAAAGTCGGTAGTCGTTTATGACTTTTTACATAATTTAAAAAATAGTCCTTGATATGAAATAGATAATCTCACTTTACCTGGGTTATGATACCAATAAAAAACAATGTCAATTAAGAATTCTAATACAACAATGTAAACATTTTGTTTTTCTTTTGTTCGATTGTTTTCTAGAAGGTCTCCGATCGTCTGTTTGACATCGATAACTTTATTATATATGTTACAAACGCGTTATTTTCACCTGTTATGAACTGTTTTTGATGACAATTTTTTTTATAGAATAGGTGTATATATCCTATGGATAGTTTAATTTTATGAAGTATGGTTCTGGTTTCATCGAACTATTTTAGATACCCAGCGGCTTCAGAAGGTAAGAGAGGATGATTTGAACCACTCCTTTTGCATGATGGAAAGGAGAGTTTCAACTGACTTTAATGAATGAAATGAAATGATGACGTCATCCAAAAACGCCCTTGACTGTACAAAGTCCTTAAACATGAAGTACCTAAGGCTCATTTTCTAGAATCGTCCTGACTCTAAGCGTTTGTTGTACGGTAAGGAAATTTCGTGAAGATTATATAGATTATATAGATAGAATTTTGTTTCGTAAATATTTAAAAAAAAATCTAAGAAATGAATCAATATATTATAATTCTATTTCTGAACATTTTTAAGCCCATTGATATAGTGAATATATAATAAAATATGATTGTAATTATGTACATCTATTGTGAATCTGTATACTTTATATATGTCATATATTTCCATCGCGATAAAAGTGAAAGTTCCTTTGTTTCGAAAAAGCCACGACCCTGTATAAAGCACTCCGTCAAAGGAGCTAACTCTTTGAAGCCGTGAAATCACAATTAAGCCTTGCCGAGGAGAATTCAAGGACACATCACTTTACCCCAAACGAAAGTACTTCTTAAAATCCATCCAACACTTTTACTTTCTCTTTATTCGCATTGCTTATTCGCCTTTTGTCAAACTGTGTGTTTGAAAACAATAAACCCTTTTACGGTTGCTATAAAAAAAATTCCAAGGCCACCCAAACATTTGTTTATAGAATTTGATATTGTTACAAGTTGTTTGGTAAATGACATCTCAAAAACTATATATAGAAAAAATTAAATATCAATAAATATGATTAAATTGTATTTGCTTGTCTGAGCGAAAGTTATACATCAATAAATATTTACATGCTACAGTTTTGTATATATTGTGAAAAAATAATATAGATTTTAACGACGTGTCCGTAAAATTTAAAAGAAAAAAAACTTCGTTACTTTAAAGTTTTAAAACTATTTTAATTGTCTTGATTAAAATTACTACACTGACTTTACCTATAACTGCGTTCGTACCTCGGTTTGTATTTGATTTCTTAATTTTTTATAAAATTTTGCTTCGAATTCAAAATTACGCAACTATTAGGTATTAAATAGTTTGGGTGTGTTATTGATAAAATAATTGTGTTTAAATAAAAAAATAAAATCACAAATAAAAAGATATTTCACTACAATCGATTCTCTTTTTTATATATTATCAAAAATGTTGTAGATGAAGTTTATTACACTCTATTATTGATTGTAAAAAAAGTAGACAATTACGTAAAATACGACGTTTTATGAATTATTTAATGTTTCAGGATATTTTTTTTTTATAGAATAGGAAGGTGGACGAGCATATGGGCCACCTGATGGTAAGTGGTCACCAAACGCCCTTAGACATTGGCATTGTAAGAAATGTCAACCATCGCCTACAGCCAATGCGCAATCAACCTTAGGAACTAAGATTTTATGTCCCTTGTGCCTGTAATTACACTGGCTCACTCACCCTTCAAACCGGAACAAAACAATATCAAGTATTGCTGTTTTGCGATAGAATATCTGATGAGTGGGTGGTACCTACCCAGACGAGCTTGCACAAGGCCCTACCACCAGTGAATATTGATTGTTGATTTCAAGTCAGGCAGCTAAAAAGCACAATAATAGTACCTACAACATAATTTCAAAGCATCCTAAGCATTTGCGCCCTTCCAGCGCTTCCGGCGCTTTTTGGTACCTATACAAATCCAGACAACTAAAGAAATAATTACGCAGATATTTCTATAAGAAATATAAATACAATTTTCAAAGCCATAAGCCTTGCTCATCTGTGAATACCATCGTTTACTTATTTATAGAAACGTGTTACTATAATTAAGTAGAGAAAACGAAATTAAATATAATAATTTTCATTATTATTATTAATTGTTCCGGTATAGTGGTTAATACAGTAGTAAAATTTTATATATTGCAATTAAGTTCAAGTCGAAGTTAAAAATATCCCTTTTCAAACAGCAGGTCACTAAAATTCTCTGTAATTTAAAATCAGAAACTTTAAAAGCGAAAGTCAGGAATTAACTCGTTTACAAAATACCCCGAAATGCGCAAGCAATTTGTCCAGTTGCGCTGCTAAATAAAAACAATAGGTAGTGTACTTACCTAAATCGGAACAACCCGCTTTTATGACACTAAGGCATTGTTTGTTAAATCTTTGCAAAAGTCAATAGTGCCGGCTGCCGGTAAGCATCTTAAAGACAATTACGAAATCTGGCATTAACAAAAGGCAAAGCAAAAGGTGTTTTAATATTTTTTTTTTATTTACTAAATCGTTTTATTATTAACAAAATGAAATATTTATAAACGATTTTAATTGAACGCTAGTAAAACCTTACTTTCTTATTAAAAGTATTGTTTTGTACAATGTGATTGCTTACAATATGATTCGCTCCCTTCCGTGTGAACGACAGATGTGCACTAGCGCCGCGGAAATTACAAAAATTGTGAATATTTCATTCACATTATTGCGCATTCGGCCGTTACGAATCAATCGCGTACAATAGCATCGGCTTTAAGCCATTTTTTTTATTTGATGGTGATTTTAATGTAAATTTTAGGTAAAACGAACCGTCTGTTAAAATAAGGGTGAACCGGAAGCTAAAGTATAGTAACAATCTTGTGATTGATTACAAACTTGTTTTTACTTGTATTTAGGTAGACTGACGTTTCCATGACATGAAATTGACATACGTTTCTTTGATAATTGTATTTTTATTACAATTCCAAAAAAATATAATTAACTTTAACAGCTGATGAACCAATGAAATAAATCTTAATTGCTCTGTGAAATATTGATTGAATTGAATCGAGTTCTATTATTAATAGTACTAATATATATTTAATAAATATAGTCAATTTGTTAAGAATCCGTTATTCCTTAAATAATTGAATGATACAAGGCAATATTACTTATATTTTTTTATCCGTTGTTCGTTTATCGTTCCGGTACATCACGCAGGTGAGAACCAGAGACAATTGAAAGAGGATAAAATATAAAATATCACCTCCAAAGGATTCGCATTGAATATTTATCCCCGGCCGCGTAGCCTTGTCCGAGCGCCCTTTGTTCTCGACGGCCGTTTAAACTTTTGATTCTGCAACGGCAACAGTAAACTGGACCCTCGGAGTCGACAAAATACCCTACACATATTCTACTACCGAACGAAAGTCAGCTATATCGCTTATCATTTAAGGTTGAAACCATCCTAATGGCTCAGCAGAAGATACGTCATTCGGTCAATGACAGGTGGCTATTTCTATGCTTGCGTCATGGACTCTCCCCTTCCGGGTGTGATGAATAATTCCCTTTTCTATTCGAGAGAATTGTCCTTGCGAACTAGCTCGGCGACTCGATACGCGCCGTCGGTTTCTTCGCATTAATGTGAATTATATCCTACACTATCCCACTTAGTGAACTCCTCTTTTTATTTCAACCCTAAAGCGGGATTTACGTTTTCTTCCAAGTGAACATTACGACCTTTTATATGTTCATATGCCCACGGAGGGAGCATTTAGGTATCCTACATTGGATTTAGCGTATTACTACTTACCTTATCAGCTAATCTTGGGTTTTACCTGTTTTATATTATTTAATAATATTTAATAAAGGCAATTTAGAAATCAATGCAATACGAATATAAAAAATAAATAATAGAACAATTGTTACTATTAATAAAAGTTTTAATATTACCAACATACTATAAATTGGCCCTGACCACGGCATTACATTGACCAGCTTTTTTATTATATGCTTATATATAAACCGTAAAATTATTTTTTTTGTGTTTTATATATAAAAAATTACAAAATAAAAAAATATATAAAGGTGAAAAACTGATGAGTCGATTATAATGATTTATAGTTTTACCGTGTTAGGAGGTTATCTGAGTACAAGCATGTAGAGTACGTAATAAGTATACATTTGCAGAAAAAGTCCGGCTGGACGCGATTAAGGGACAGCTCGATCACTCCTTCTATCCAACCCCATTCATAACGTCTTTCAAATGTCTCGGCTTTTGTGTCTCTTGCGATCGCCAGAGCTGTCACCTTTTGTAACATGCGACTCATCTCGTCCGCTGTCAAACGTCTTGCACAAATTCAAAAATAACATCGACGTGCATTTTTTTCGATGTTCCTGTACAAACGTTAGATAAGTTTAGTTTTTGGACCCTTTGTTTGATGTAAACAAGGGACGTGTCCTGTTCCTTATCCATATTTTTTAATCGCACGAATATATAATCGTGTATTGACTATAAAATTTCTTTTTTTTCATCACAAAATATTATCGTTAAGTAAAGTTTCACTAAGCGTGTTGAAATACATCATTACGTAAGGATCTAGATGATTACAGAAAATGTAATCTATTACTAATCTATTATAATGGTGTATTTTAGAGAAGAATCATAATTTTCGCATTAAACTTAATTATACTTTATATGTGTGATTAGTTAAACAATGTATATTTCTTTCGACTGTCAAATCAATAATGACAGAAAGGGATGTCTTTAATTAATAAGTCACTAAGCAAAGCTTAGAAGTAAGGCCGTATATTATTAATAAATAATTCTCATTCACATATTTATTGCAAACACTCAAATCTAAATGATGACATGTCTTTATGCTATCGCAAAATGAATTGTAAATAACACTGGCTCACAAGCTATCATTATACGATATATTATAAATGAGTGTAAATTGAAAAAATTGTATTACATCTTTTTTATACAACAAATTAGCACACAATTTATATGTTTTATCTAAAATCTTATTTGTCACAGTATTGAGGGTGAACATTTTATGTGGCGAAAAGATGCCACACACTACAATAGACTCTTAGCTTGACATCAATTCGCAATTTTTAAAAAATACAATGTCTACGCACTCGTGCCGCCGCGGGCGACGCGCGACTCTCTATTGTAATGCATTGAAATGCATAATTTGTTGAGCACATGTCGGTTTTTTACTTAAAAAATAAAATAAAAAATGACCTATAGTTTGATAGGTAACAGGGATCCAATAGATCTCATTTATTGTATAATAATTTGACCCGTGGACAGTGAACAAAAGGACGTCCAGGTGGGACCTCGAAAAGATACTACGCGTTTATTCAAGTTTGTTGTTATTGAGTTAGAATATTATTTTTGTAGTCGTATTTTTTTACATACGCAGCTTCACTTTAAAAAAATGCTGGATGTAGTAGAACGTTCTCTAGTGTTTAGTCGTAGATATTAATTTCACTGAGGAATCTTAGAAAGTTTTAAAGTATCACGGCATTTAAAATAAACATTTATAAAATTTTTTAAAAGACGCACGTAATATAGCTAGCTATATTGTTTCTCTGGGCGCGTTCAAGCAATATACACCCTGCAGAGCTAAAGTCTCGGTCAAATGTGAAAAAACAAGGTAAAATTTAAATTTGGATTGTGATATTAAACAACCAAAAATAAGTAATACAATATGTTTAATATTATTATTTATTATGTTTATGTTATGGTGTATGTATGTATTATGAACATTAAAATATGTTTATATGTGTGTGTATAATAATATCCGTTTTTTGGATATCATAATTGTTTTTGTTACATTTTATATAAAATTTGTATTAAGATAATAATATAATATAATAATAAAAATAATAATATCCTGGGGCATTTTTTCACACACGGCCATCTGATCCCAAATTAAGCTTGTACAGAGCTTGTACTATGGAAGCCAGACAACTGATATACTACATATACTATTTTTCTTTTGTAAATACATACTTATATACAGACACACACAAATATCTGTCCTGGGCGGGAATCGAACCCACAACCTTCGGTGTGAAAGCCAAGTATCCACCAACCACTCCAACCGGCTCGGCGCTAAATATTATAGATAAATAATTTACTTCAACCTTATGGTGTTATAATGCAAATTATGTATACACAAATATATAATACTGACATTATAAACACGTCGTATTTAAAAAGACGTGACACACTAATATCAATGAAAAAAGCATAAGATTTAATAAATATATTGAATATTTTAAAATGCAAAAATAATATGTATTTGTACAACATGCCTGCGGCTTTATAATCGTACGCAGCAAATCCTTCCGATATGTTGAGGCGGCGTAAGTGAGTGGACGAACGACCTTTGTAGCCCTCGTCTGTCTTTGACAACTACGAATCAGCTCTTAAGTAACTGCCTTGTACACCACACAAGCGTTTTGACATCGATTTTCAAAGACAAATCTTTTCTAAATTGAATTCTATCACAAATTCTATAACGTCACAGCATCCAATACTATTATTCCATATATTTATTTCAAAGTATATAAAATATATATAAACGTTTACGAGATACGTATGTTATTATACTATAATTATAATTGTAGTTTAGTTTCGTGTTCTATAAACAAAGTTAGCAATACATAATTAAAATATTCGAGTGTTCTTTAAGCACGGATCAAATAATGGAATAAATTTATTAATAGTACAAAAGTAATACGATTACTCGAATAAGATCGAGAGAATATAAACTTACGACAAAGAATTAAAAAAATATTTGATCGGATTACTGGGCCAGGACAGCTGCGGGACAGTGCGTGGACCTCGTAGTTTTTTTAATTCTCGCAAAAATGTATCTCAAATTGCATCATTGATCGACCCTCCATACTTCCGATTTCAAAAGTCCAATTTCGATTCAACTCGGACGTATCTAATTCAAAAATCATTAATCTTCTGCTAGAATGAAGATCAGCAAGCAAATGTATCCACTTGTTCATGGTCAGTTGCTGACAGGAAATTGATTGTATTTTTTACTATTAATTCCCACAAGCAAATGATTACTTTCAACTTTTTAGTAAATACCAACTTTTAACATAATATATTATTATTTACTTTCATCGTATTTCTTTTTATACAATAGACGGACGAGCCTATGGGCCACCTGATGGTAAGTGGTCAACAACGCCCATAGACATCGGCATTGTAAGAAATGTTAACCATCGCTTACATCGCCAATGCGCCACCAACCTTGGGAACTAAGATGTTATGTCCCTTATGGCTGTAATTACACTGGCTCACTCACTCTTCAAACCGGAACACAACAATACCAAGTACTGTTGTTTTGCGGTAGAATATCTGATGAGTGGGTGGTACCTACGCAGAAGAGCTTGCACAAATCCCTACCTACTAGTAAATATTTTTTAATTGTAAAATTTTTTAGTGAAGAAATTATTACAAATTAAAACACAAAAACCACAATTTTAGTTCACGTTTAGTTGGCTACTTGCTGTAAGTTTATAATTAATTGCTAACTTTTATTCGAAATATTATAAGTATTTGTCTATGTCGTTTTTAAACTTGACTCATTTAACATGAATATAAAATTGACACGTTATTTATTCTTTCTAGCATTCAATTTTAAATGTTTCTTATGTTCGGAACAGAAGATCAAAAGTTATGGTATTTTATAACCATACATCGTTGAATGACGAAATTTGACAACTTGAATGCAACATCCTGTCCGATTTAGCATTTAATTCGATGTTATGAAAAATATTGATCACAAAAAGAAAATCAATTGTAATCGTTTTTAACAAGAAACCGACCACGATTAAAAAAAAGTTAAATAATATTTCTTTCTATTGTTTATATAAAATATTCATAATTAAATAATATGCCTTATGTTTTAACCTACAGTATGTTTATTTATCCTCGGAACCTAAGAGTTTAATTTTGTATCCTCGCATACGTTACATATATCTGCATTGTTCATTTATTATGTGTTATAATCTTTTTTCTCTAGATCAACATAATACCATCGAATATTATATTTCTCGAAAGAAAATATCCCATTTCCGCATCTTCCTACAACAATGGCTGCGCCGTCCAACTATTCAAATATAGCACGGCGTGGGTAAACGCGAGGCTTTTTTGCACATCGAACGAATTAATGGATAACCAAAGATCGAACCGAAATAAAAAAACACATGCTTATTAAATGTTGGTTTCACGTAATAACACGTTCATGGTTTCTTTCATTGTTTCCAAGAGCAGCGCCGAGATATCCGGTTACCGCCGTTAAATATTTTGGCTCTCGTTGAAAGGGAAACTTCATAGTTTTTTCATCAATATTTCGTTTTTGCTCCTCAAAACACGGAAGTCGAATGCTTATGCAAAAGCTGAAATTTGGAATCGATTTCGCTTTTAAGTTCAACAACGGTCGGTTGCAAATAACATACAATTACTAATATTTCCATTCACCGAGTAACGAATGTCGGCAGTAATTGCGGTTTTATTGTTGAAGCCTCATGAGCTGAGTATTTTTTTTATAATCTGCTCATAATTTAACGTTTTAATTGAAATATCTATTTTATTCTGAATTCAAAGAATTTGCGCGAGGAACATTTATCAATTCACAAAGAGTGAAACCACTTAAAGAAGCCTGCGCCGGACAGATTTAATTTGTTGCGAAGGCCTTTATAATTGGAACATAAAGATTTTGAGTAATTAATTTTCGCAGCGAGTCAGAAGCAAAGAGACTGCATTGAGGCCGGGCGGCGCGGACAACCGCACCGAGCCTAATTAATATTAATGACCTCGGGAGGCGCCGGCACCACGGCAGCCACCTCGCTCTGATCTTCTTTTAACTAATCCTTCGTCATGCCATTTTTTAAATTCTACCGGGAAGATTTTAGCCTTCGCCTATTTACTTCCATGATCAATCAAATAATCGAAATTTCGATTTCCTTTATTCAAAAATTAACATGAGATTTAAATTAAACTGTAGACAAATATAAAAATTGTATGTTAAAATAGTTTTCACGACAAAGTGTTATGTATATGAAAGAAATATGAAATCATTTAGAGCAAATAGCATGCGATGTTTCTTTTGTACTTGAGATAATGAATCTGAGGAAATATCAGATATTGTGTATTAAGTAGAGATCGGTGTGTGTGGGTGGAGGTGTGGAGGTGTGATGGCGGTGACCGATGGGACGGCGCTAAAAGCCGGACGGAAGCCGCGGACGCCCGGCTCCGATTACACCAACCGTGGGACTCCATGCAAACATAGACAGGGCTGCCTTGATTTTAATGAAACTTTCGTATTATGTTAGTATTATATGATACAGCATCATATCATATAGTTCTGTCTCTCTATATGTTTTAATTATTATTATTGCAAGTTTATTTTAAGAGACTTTCTCAACGCTATCGGGAGAAAACTACTAGTAGGTAGTGCTTTCGTTTCGGTGACGTACGTTTGCAAGAATGTATGGGTGAAATGGCAGCTGAATGGCAGCTAAAATAAGGCAGGATTCATATCAATTTAAGATGGAAGATATTAGGTCCTTACATATGGAATTAGCGTTTTGTCGTACTGACCACTTTGATCTGAAATATCTCCTCTTTGGTTAAGAATTTATAAATTAATTTAACTGGTACATTTGAGTTTTGAAAACAGTCACTCATTTGTTTTTTCCTCATTATTATTTTCTTTGGCGTCGCTTATTACCGCACACTGGAAAACATGAAATATCGCTATATTTACGAGTACGACTTCTATCTTGGCACCAGTGCTGCAGAAACAGCTCAAAAGATTAATAATATGTACGGCGCTGGTGTCGCAATAGAAAGCACGGTACGTTTTTGGTTTCAACGTTTTCGTTCCTGAAATTTCGACCTTCAGAACCAACCCCGTGGAAGGCCGAAGACAAAAAAGGAAAATAAAGAATTAAAGGCTATTGTGGAAGTGGATCCATCACAAAGCACTTCAGAGATAGCTACAGGCTTCGGGGTAAGTGATAAAACTGTATTAATCCACTTGAAGCAAATCGGGAAAGTAAAAAACTTGAACGATGGGTACCTCATGAATTGAGTGAATCGAACTTGCAAACACGCGTCGACTGCTGTGTTACTTTGCTCAACCGACACAATAATGAAGGGATTTTAAATCGAATCATTACTTGTGATGAAAAATGGATACTGTACGATAATCGGAAGTGCTCGTCGCAATGGCTGAACCCGGGAGTCCCAACCAAATCCTGTCCTAATCGAAAATTGACTCAGAAAAAGTTACTTGTGAGTGTTTGGTGGACTAGCGCCGGTGTCGTTCACTACAGCTTTCTAAAATCTGGCCTGGTGGTAAGTGCTCGTCGCAATGGCTGAACCCGGGAGTCCCAACCAAATCCTGTCCTAATCGAAAATTGACTCAGAAAAAGTTACTTGTGAGTGTTTGGTGGACTAGCGCCGGTGTCGTTCACTACAGCTTTCTAAAATCTGGCCTGGTGGTAAGTACCACCCTCTCATCAGATATTCTACCGCTAAATACCAATACTTAGTATTGTTGCGATCCGGTTTGAAGGGTGAGTGAGCCAGTGTAACTACAGACACAAGGGACGTAACATCAAAGTTGCCAAGGTTTGTGGCGCATTGGCGATATAAGGAATGGTTATTATTTTTTACATCGCCGATGACTATGGATGGTGGTGATCGCTGACCATCAGGTGACCCGTTTGTCCGTCCTCCTGCCCATAACATAAAAAAATACCGTTCATTAACGATATATTTATTATTAAAATATAATGACTACTTTATTTTACAAAATATTTTAAAACTGAAGCAGGCTTAGAAGAGTTTACTATTAAAATGACTATATACGTCACCATAAAACATCATTTTGACCGTTTGTAGCAACCCTAGCGTTATTGCACAAAGATGAGAGCTATGTATTCCGCGAGGCCTTCCTGCGTCCATATGCGAGCCATCTCGTCTCTCGATGTGTTATCATAAACACGAACCTTACACCACACTTCAGTTTTTTGTATTCCGGTGAATACACATTGTCTACCATGCAATCGTTTTTATGTTTGAATTATTATAACATATTAAAATTAAACAGCACACTATCACATTATATTTATATGGTATATATTTATGTTGAAAATATAAATCTATAATATAAACAAAAAAATTCATTGCTTTTAAATTAAATCATCACTTATTTAGACATATTTGTATACCCAACTATATACATATATAACATAGCAATCGAATAATATCTAATAGGTACATATTATAACCTATAATATATTATACATTATATACATAGGACTTATATATATAGGGACTGAAACATAGAATATGTGCTAATTAGGAACTATCAATTTATAACAAATAAAATATTATATTTACGTATATTTACTACGAAGCAGTGGCACGTTTTATAACCAAACTTACTGGTTTTTATTAAAGGTAGCTGCTAGCTCTTGAGTCACCAATGGACATAACGAGATAGATTCCGTCCTGTGTTTTTCGAATGTTTTAAATGAATAGTAAAAGACCGGCTACTTATGAGTCGGCTTAAAATTGTTTCATCGTCATATAAAGTCACTCTTTGATACAAATAATATTTTGGCAAACGCAATAGAGCTGAAAGATGGCTTGCAACATGCAAATGCATGGTTTATATATTATAACTGTATGTAAAAAAACACACATACAAACACGGAAAACTGCTTTTAATAAAACAATTTTAATTTAACCTGCTTTCCACATACCACGTAAATTTTAAGTGAAACTTCTTTTCATATTAATTGCGCAACGGCACACGACTATCTGAGAAATCTGATGGAAAATGGCAACCTTCGCTCTAAAAGAATAGAACCATAAGACTCATCTCATCACTCCTTAAGACACCAGCACTAGTCATGAAATACCGCAAATATCAATACGGAGTATAACTCCTTTTCCTGATATACAAACTCAGAATGATGAATATAAAAAGACGAGATTTTTAAATAAGTCAAACGTTAATAAAATATTTTATTTTTATGACTGTGTTAATTAATTGGATTTCGATCTGAATATAACAATGAAATTATAGTTAATTGAATTGCATCTAGTAATTGAATCAAATGAATCATTGCTCAGATTTCATGGCACGGTGATTTTTTAAATGCTTTTTCGCCTAATTTTCAGATACTTATAATATGTTACCATTTTGGCGGCTTTACTTATACAAAGACCGAAGCAAATGTAGGTAAGAAGGTTATAATCGAGTCTAAAGTGGGTTAAGCAAAAAGCGGCATATGTTTTATTGTAAAAAATCCTTTGAAAGCATAATCTGCACGTGTGCTCGCTCTCGAGTGCAGGCAAGCGAAAGTCTTCGCGTGCGATATGGGCGCATACACGCATAATTTCAACTGTTTCATTTTATCTGAACAATATAAGATTAACCTGTTATTCATACATTTTTATACTATCTCTACACTCTAGTACAAAATTTAAAAAGTTAGTAAAACCTAGTCTAGTAATATTGTCACAATTGTTGACCAAAAAACCAAGCCAGAAAATTGATGATCACATAAATCCAAAAATAATTCATAAGAGCAACTTATAAAAAACAATAATAAACTTAATCACTTTTCTGTTCACCTGAATAGCGAATTTTGTTACGAAAGGTTTATTGTAACAGTTGTATGTGCTTTACTTACAATTTTATGTGGTCTCTCAACGCAGCCAAGCGGCATTGGCAGTGCAACTATACTACTCCAATCCACTAGAGTGTGAAATCACCCGTTCTCGAGCTTTTGTAGTAGCAAACCGACAAACGATATCTTCCTAACTCCGACGTTTAACATTATGCAGACAGCAACACAACAAGTATGAATATAATGTTTAAAATTTATATACATCTTAATATTATTTACCTTGTAACTATAAAATGAAACTTGCATAATACAAGTCTCATTTCTACTACTCTACTATATTATATATTAATATTACTGGTGGTAGTACTTTGTGCAAGCTCGTCTGGGTAGGTACCACCCACTCATCAGATATTCTACCGCAAAACAGCAATACTTGATATTGTTGTGTTCCGGTTTGAAGGGTGAGTGAGCCAGTGTAATTACAGGCACAAGGGACATAAAATCTTAGTTCCCAAGGTTGGTGGCGCATTGGCTATAAGCGATGGTTGACATTTCTTACAATGCCAATGTCTAAGAGCGTTTGGTAACCACTTACCATCAGGTGGCCCATATGCTCGTCCACCTTCCTATTCTATATAAAAAAATTAATTAAGTTACTCTATAATAATAATGTTCTCCAGACCAATTTCGGCCACGGCGGCCAATCTCAAGAGAGATTAGCCAACTACGCAGGAGATATTATAGTGCACACAAGTGCGTGTGTGCTTTCAGAGGCACGGGAGTGTACACACTTCCAACTTCCAGACTCCGGGCTGCTACTGAGAATTTTTTGACAGAAAAACTCAATAACTTTTTACTGGCCCGACCTTTTTTTTCCCCACATGAAGTGGGGGGGTATGTGCTCGCCGGCACTGAAGGCGCCGGAATACCCACTAAAAAACCAGCGGTACCCACTCCGTCTTGTCGAAGGGGCGTCACGGGATCGCTTGCACATCCTACCGTGACGTACCGACGGTTGGCCCGCTCAAGCGGGCCTCCATTCCTAGGGGGTTCTCGGGGTACGGAATACCCCCCTAACCCCAGCGGCGCTTTCGGTGGAGGAAGAAGGTGCGCATAGCGTCGGCGCCTCCTCTCGGGTCTTCTTCGGCGGAGCGAATCAGCGGCGGCTGACCTCGCCTTTTGCTCTCCCTCCACGATCTCCTTCTGCAACATGACACTCTCGCAAAAAGAAATCTCCATCTAACACCTCTCGCTGCCAAGCATAGAGTTAATCACGCTCGGCAGCGAGAGGTCTCCGCGAACTATCGCCGCCAGGGTATGCCTCTGGGGCCCCCACGCAGCACACTCCGTCAAAGTGTGATGTGCCGTGTCCAGTGGCGCACCACCCTCATGGCAGGAGGGTGATATCTCCCGCTTCGCTATCCCATGTAGGTACTTACCGAAACAGCCACGTCCGGTAAGCACCTGCGTCAGTCTAAACGTAAGTGTGCCGCTCCTTCTTGTTACCCAGCGATTCAAGTGGGGCGGATCGCCTCCACTGTCGCCAGGCCTGCTGATGGGAATCCCAGGTCCTCCTCCCATCTGCGAATGAGAGCTTGTTGGGCTACAGACCTGATTCGCCCCACGTCCGCTGATCCTGGACGGTCGCCATTCGCCCTGGCTTCCACCCGAAACCGATGCACTTCCACGAGTACCTCGGCCTGGAGTTCCCAGGGCGGATGACTCGCAAGAAGTGTCACCGCCGTCCACGACACCGTACAATAACCTCGTACCGCTCTCACCGCTATAACTCTCTGCGGTCTCCTCAGAAGAGCTCTATTACGAGCGGTGAGAACGTCTACCCATATGGGTGCACTATATAGCGCCATGGAGCGCAGTACACCGGCGTATAATCGCCGGCATGGTGATTCCGGCCCTCTCACATTAGGTAGGAGGCGGCCTAAGGCGGCGGCGGCATTAATGAGTTTCGGGCTCAGTTGGACAAAGTGTTGCCTGAAGCTCCAACTTACCTCCAGGGTCAGACCCAGATACCTCATCTGGGCCTTCACCTTTATCATTGTCCCTTGGACTGTGATACACGCTCCACGTGATTTGTGGTGGTGCCCTGACGTGGACCGTGGAATAAGAGAACTTCCGTTTTAGAGATGGAGACCTTCAAGCCCAACATTTCTATCCGGTCCATCGTAAGTGACGTTCCGACTTCGGCCAGGATGGCCGCCTCATGGAAATTTCGCCCCGTCGCCGTGAGAGAGTGACAATGTCGTCCACGTAGCACAACAGCCCCATACCGGGAAGGACAGGTGCCCGCAGGAGAAAGGCACCCCATGATATTGTAGCGCCTCTCTCATTGTCTCGAAAGGAAGACTGTTGAAGGCATGTTGTCCAGCGAAACCGCCAGGACCACGTCCCTTCGGGCCACCGCCTCCATGGTCTGGGTTTTTAGGGCGTTCAGGGCGTCGATGGTTGATCGACCCGCCCTGAACCCGTATTGAGCCTCTGAGAGACCCGGTCTCACTTCCTCGAGATGCTGAACAAGACGGGCAGCGAGAATTTTCTCGAAGAGTTTGCCCGTCTCATTCAGCAGTACAACTGGCCTGTATGCCGAAGGAGATTCTAGAGGACGCCCCACCTTCGGCAACAGGACCAGCTTGCCCTCTTTCCATGGCTTCGGGAATTGCCCTCTGGAAAGACACTTGTCAAATACTTCCACCTAGGTGTTCCAGAGCGTCTCGCAGAATACGTCCTGGCACCCCATCCGGACCAGGCGCATGGTTCTGACTCTCAGACGGTCAAGGGCCATCTCCATCTCTCGCTCCGTGATTTGTGGTGGAGCCACAATTTCTTCTTCGATCACGGAGTGAGGAGTCATTCGCGGAGGGACATGCTCATCCGGAAGGGGGAAAAACTCCCCAACCAGGCGCAGGAGAGGCTCCGGCGGCGTCGTTTCCATCACGGGAGTGCCGTGGGTGCTAACTTTTCCTCGCACACCTCGGTATGGGCGCCCCCATGGATCCCTATTCAGGTCAGCCAACATCTCCTCCCTCGCTCGTTCCTTGGCCCGACAAATTACCAGTTGCAACTCTTTTTTCAGTTGGCGGTAAGCGGCCAGCAACTGTCCCTCTAATTCCGTGTCGAAGCCGTTTCGTCTGTGACAGCGGACGTAGGCCCTCCGCGCCCGGTTGCACGTCACTCGAAGTTTAGCAATTTCGGGCGACCACCAATGCACCTGACGGCGCGGTGTCCTACGTCGGGCCCTCGGCATGGCCGCATTGCACACCTCCTTAAGAGTGTTGTGCATGCAGCTGGCCACCTCTTCTATATTGGCGCCCTCCCACCTTCCCGCGGAACCCCATCGCTGCACGATTGCGGCCTCCTTAACTAGCTCGCGATCTAGCTGGCCAAGAGACCACCTCGGGAGCGTGGTTGGCACCCTCGGAGGTTCTATTGGCCTGTGGGAGGCAGAGATCTCGAATCGGATGTATCAGTGGTCTGACAGAGTCTCCACCTCTTCTTCCACCCTCCAATTCCTCACTCTGCGTGCAACGACAGGGGTGGTGAATGATAGGTCCACCACGGAACCTCCCTTATGTCTCACACAGGTTTGAAACTTCCCTCTGTTGAGTAGGGACAGACAAGAAAGTAAAGCCCACACCTGGACTGCCATTCCTCGCGAATTCGTGGCTGGATTTCCCCAGGCGCTTGACTTGGCATTAAAGTCACCGAGGACCATAGTCGGTCTTGGTGACTATCTGGTTACCGCGGCCTTGACAGGGAATTGAACCTACGACCTCCGGGTCTGCGGCCTTACACTAGACCAATGAGGCAGTCAAAGCTCTATAATTATAGTAATTCATTATGAAATATACTTGTTTATATTGTAATAATTTATTAAATAACATTTAATGTGACCAGCAATTAATTAAAACGTATGATTATTTATATAATGTCGTATAATTATTATTTTTGTCTTATATTTATAATCCATATTCTAAATCCACATCCTATGTTTTTAATTAAATTATGATTTTGCTGTATTATCTACAAACACACATTGACAATACACTGTGGTCCACAGTGTTTACAGAAATGGACTACAAAACATAAAATAAAGTCATCCCTTGCAACTATATCTTATTTTATTGTCTTATTCTATTTCTACGTTTATATGAGGGACCTATATATAAATAAGCAAGACAAAACATTTCAGTACCTTCTATTTTGTTTGTCAACCTTTTTAGTAGTGTTAGTAGTAGAGCCTTAGTGTTATCAATATAAAAAAAAATATGAAAATAACTGAAAAAAATATCTAAGCACTCAAATTAATATATATTTTCCTTAAATTTTCAATTACGACTGCGGTCGAATTTCGACCACTGAACTAGTTACAATATAAAAAACTTATATTAATATAAATAAGTATATGTGATTATTATTTACTGAAACCTATTATCCATTGATAAGAACACGTTAATTTAAACGTTGATTGCGCATGTCGGGATGCAACCTGCAAGCCCCTTGAGATATCTTTCATACTTTATGAAAATTTGCCACAAAATCCAGCAATGTGGATGAATAAAATGCAGTTTTGGAAATACTTAGTTAAGGTCTGCTTGTTTTTGGACTTAACAGACTAAACAGACTATAAGTGTTACTTAAGAAAGTATTAAAAAAAACACCCAATCGAGACTTTCAGATATAGTGTAAATATATACGTAATACTAGATGTATTGTGTATACATTTACATTATAATGTCTTTAGCAAATTGTAAAGCGACACACGTGAGGGACAAAACAGTCCTATCGGATCTAACAGGCGATTGAAAGTGCAAGTGTTGCAATAATACTTCATTCCAATTCTTCGTCTCACATTCCGCTACTTTTTCTATCCCGAGTTTTATTCACCCGTCGAATACTAGTAATAAATGATCGAATCCCCGATATCGATTTACATCACTGAGTTCAAATTCACAAACACCGCAAACATTATTGAACGAATACCATCTCTATGCACTAGCGATAGAGCTCTCGGAGCGACTTAACTATTTATTTAACAAAAAATAAATTCTCTACCTGAATACAACACAGATACTTGCATTTGCTTACGAGATTTAAAATTTTCTGAGAATAATTGATGCAAGTGATTTCATTCTTCTTTTTAATAAATATTATGTTAAATATTCTCACCTAAACTTTTTCTTATCGATATTGTTTAAAGACTAGTTCCTAAGGTATACGAAAAACAATTTAATTAAAGTTTCTCGTGTTATTCTCAAATACGAAGTGATAATAAGATATTTTACTGACTATTATATTAGTATTCGTATTTTAAAAGTTTATCTGCCCTTTTACAAACGTTTATTTCATTTGAAATAACTTTTTTATCAAAAAATACAAATTCTCGGTTCGTAAATTAAAAAATGTTTGATCCTTTCATGGAAGCCAGCGAAAGAAGAGTAATTAACCCGCTTTTTGCGACTATCCCATATACTTTGATTTATTTTAGGATCCCTTCGAAATAGAAGAATTTGCAAAAATTGCTGTCCATTGCGGCAACACCCACTGATACTCAAACTTCATTTTTATTTTAGATCATTAAAGTAGTATTTTAATTTCATAAAATTTAATAATTAATAAATAAATATATTAGATTTTTTTATGTTTTTTTATGCACAACAAGCAAAGCCTAGAACTATGACTATACATATGTATGAAATGTATGATAAAAAATGTGACACACTCATCAAGTGTTTCATAACATCGTACTATTTCCAAAAGTTTGAGAACGGCAGCCGGTTGCCTTTTCAATTCGGAGAATAGTGTAAAAAGCGCAGGTATAGATCGAGAGTGAAAGGGTCGATGCAATTTGAGAACTAGCCCAGTTTCACTCGTTTACTGACCCCGCAGTTTTTGCCTTCCATAAGCATCAGATCAGCCATTGATTGAGCATTCGCGTTCAGACGCGAATGTAAAGTAGAAACACGTGGGAACACATCCCGGGTGACAGATCCTACGATACTGCATTATTTGCATTTTCTAAACCACGGATGGCATTTATTGATCGTAGATCGGATTACGCAAACCTTTCTTAGAACTAGCAACATAACATATAAACGTAGAAACAATGCGATTTCTTGTGCTTAAAACATCTACTATTATTATAAAATCTTGTCCACATAAAAAAAGTAAGTAGGTATGCACACTGAGATCAGAAATTAGCCATTGTAAGAGCGAGTAAATAAACGTGAATTGGACAATTGTACGTAGGAAAATAAGGCAACACTTAAACGACCTAAAATAAAAACTAACGCGGATTTACGATAGCCTATATTCAGCGTAAATCCATGATCCTTAATATACACAGTTAAACCTTTATAGTCCTATATATCTTATAAATATTATTTACATTGGTGTTAAAAAACAAATGCGCAATGAGAACGAGTATATAATATTTCCTCACAGATTTCGCATGTTCATTGTATTTTATTTAAATACTATATATGCATATATAATAATTCTTCCCACGCAATCATACAATAAGGCTCTCTCTATTCAAATAAATCGGACCCTTTAATGTAAAATTTAAATGTTTGACACCAAATTTTATTTGCGCAACTTTTTTTTTTTAATTTGCGCACTTTCTACACATATCGTGGGAATGCAGGTGAGGAAGGGTTCTATAATTCTACCTACGCATACTTTTTGCCGGGTCCGAACCTTTGCGGTTGCACAAAAGCTAGAATTATTAGCCCTTTGTGAAAACGTCAAGTGATATTCGACTAATAGATTATTTATGGACCAGTCGTGGAATATGTCTGATGCGTAACTTTAAATTATTAGGGTCTGCTGCTACCGCGGCTTCAAAGAGATTTTGTGATATGACTATGAGTTTTATCATAAACAAATGTCTAAAAAGAAATATTTCCACGGCTTCCGATACCATAAAACACTTTAAGTAGTAAAACAAAGTTTGCTTATAATTTAGTTCGTTGGTATTAAATATCTTCTTTATATTCCATTATTTATTTAATTCTGCAAATTTTGCGATAGAAATGAAATACTAGATCAAAGCCATTTAAATGAACTTACATTTTCTAGGTTTTCTTGACTCTCTTACGTTAGAAGATTTTACCGACAGGTTTTTTAATTTATTTATGATTGAATTATTTTTATTTTTCTTTTTAATTATTCGGTCTCTTTGACAAGCTTTGCTTAGCTACTACTTAGTTAAACACAGATTACGCTCCTCCTGTCGTTACTAGACATCCGAAAGAAAAATTGTTTAACTAATTATTTGCTAAGCAACGCTTATCAGTAACGCCGTCAGTGATTTTCAAAATTACTGTGAGCTAGTAGATATACTCAATCTATACATCTTTACTAAACTCAAAGCAAATAAATATTTTGTTGCTTTAAAATATCAATTATCATGAGTTAATCCATTTATATGGAGATGTATGGATGTAAGAGTTTAAGCGTTGACAAGCTCTAAAACTGTAAATGAAATGAAAAAAGGCATCGTGTTTGTAATCCGCGTGTAGTCGCCGGAGTCACGTCAGCTCGCCACGCGTCCTGCTTTACGATCAGCGATCTCACTCAAAAGTAACAAAAGTCAATTTTAAAAGTCATCAGATTAACGCTTAACCGTCACAATTCTTTGCGCAAAATTAAGTCATAACCAAATCCGCATTTTAGGGACACGTACCAACGATCACACAATGTACAGAATAACTGATAGTAATAATAGTAAAGCTTGACATAAAGCTTTAAATTAGTAATGCCAAAGCCCATTATTTGACCCCTCTACAATGTCCTCTATATATTACAGACAACCCTTTCTCTTAAAGGTACCGCCTATATCCATAGTCGTTGATGATATATTTACATCATAACCCTTTCATATCAACCAATCAAAATGCGTTGTGGCAATGTAAAAAGTGTACGGGAGCTCTTGTAAAAAACGTAAAAGATGAATCGGCTCGGCGCGAGTCGGCGCGCGCGCCGCTCTGATAGGGGTTTAATAATAACCCTTTCACATTAGAAGGGTTAACCGACCAATCCAAATCGAGGCGGGGCGCCAGTACAATTAGAATCACATTCCATTTTTATTACTCAATCTTTAGCACAGTTAGGTAAAATAACAAAACATTTAAGCTTTATAGCAAAAGTAAAATAAAAATAAACAGCCAAAAAAAATGTAATGATCGATATGCTTTGAATAATACAAGCTATTATGAAATGTATTTCTTTATTCACATTGACAATATAAAACAGGAAATCGGTTAAAGCATAATTGTTGCACTGTTAGATGCTTCAAGTATGTTTTCAGATAAAATACTCCCGCATGCATGGTCCGGCCACAAATGAATTAAATGCAGTCACCCCTCCTAGCAATTGAAGACAACTGGCACGCATATTATTTGTACACTCGGATAAAAAAACACATAAAATAATGGTGTCCTATCTTTTTATAACCACTAAACTATGTGCAATTGATATATAAAATTATTATTATTCGACAGTAATATACACATACCCAGTTTTTGAAATATCTAATTTACTAAAAATCCTATTTACTTATTAATTTTAGGAAGATAGTTTATGTTACTATTATTTATTTTGGTAAAATATTTGTATAAGACATTATATATAAGTGTTAGCTTTGATTGTAATATGATTATAACTACCCACAATGAATTAAAACATGGTAATATTTCAATATAAAACTGTATTGAGCACACGACTGTATTAACAATTTATGGAGTAGTATTTACAAATTATCACATTGTTGGTCATCTGCATGCATTACTTAGAAACTTAGATATATCCTTGTTAATAATTAATATATATGAAAATGTAGTTTCCGTTAGGCTTGTAGGTACATTAAATATTTTTAATTAAGAATTTGTAAAAAAAGGTTTTAAGACTGTCTATAAACGCTAGCCTTTAATTATAAAACAGAAAACCGCTTAGTGATATTTTAGTATACTTAGCTTAAAATTCAATTCAATTTAAGATAATTTATGTGATACAAATTTTGTATGAATAAAATCTCTCAAATAAAATGCTCGCAATTGTAAAATCAACATGTTTTTTATCAATTTCGTCTCCATCAATTCGTCCTCAAATTTGGAAAAATATTATTGAAACAATAAATATATTTTTTTTACTTTCTATACCTATATGAATGTAGCTAATGAGCTTTGATTAATATTTAATTTTATCAAATTACAAAATATAAGACAAGTTATGTGACAAGGGTTAGCATATTTTATGCTTACAAGAGATTCAATGCTACGTAAAATTTTATTTATGTACAATTGTTGCGAAACATTTAAGCATACAAACAGTATATAATTAATTAAATTATCTTTACAATGTATAAGCTTATAGCCTAAATAAGTACTATTTTTTAGTTTTACATGTACAATCACTTTTATTACATCACATAACTATAAAGGGGCCGGTAGTAAGGCAATAGTTACCCTAAACTACTTTAATTTGTTACTAGTCGAAATGGAATAAAATAACAGCACAGACACCTTCATTACATAACTTATGTACGAACAACGCGTTATTATCACAAAACAAGTATGACAGAGCTGTGGGAATCATAAAATAGTCCCCTATCATTGGAGTCAAATAAGTTTTTAGACTTTTCTTTTTTTTTGTAAATATGTAATCGAGCTAGTAATGAGGTGGCTTTGAAATATCATAAAGAAAGCAGAAGTGGTTTAGCAAAAACGCCAGTGTAGCGTTGATATAGGGGCGTATTCACGATGAAGCCGCTATGAGGGCGATTGTTTTACGTCTAATTGGTTAAGTATCACGAACTAACAACCGTTGGACACGAAACTCACCGCGCGATTGATGTTACTATCATTTATATTCATTACAATCACAGAAGTTCTAATAATAATTTAGATCATGCTCTAAGTATTAAACGTTGTTAGAGATAATTAATATTACATATTTTCTATATTTTAATATATATTTGGATACAATTACAGTTGAATATATGAATCTAACCATTAAATATCACGATAGATCTAAGTGCTCGTATATTATGTAATACATTTCAAGTGAATTATTAATTAATAATAAAATCAAGTGATTAGCTATGATGCAGGAGCTCGTTTGTGGAATTGTCCCGTAAACACTTGGTCGTCGTGTATATACATGAGGCTATCAGCAAGTAATCCAACCCGCAGCTGGCCGCTAAGGAGCATTAGTCAAATTAACACGGTATAAACTTTGCCCTGCCCCTGATTAGTTGGCAAAGCGACCCGCGGGCGCGACTCTACCTAATTGACCTAAAAGTGCTCAACACGAATCGGTCGAAATTACACTTTATAACACACAAGGGCTGTCGAATCATGTCATTGTTATTATTATCGTAAATTCTTTAAAAAAAAATAGTAATTTGTTTTAATTAATATTACTTTAAAAAAATAACAACAAATTCGATCAAAAAAATACTGTAAATTTAATTTATTGCAAACTTCATCAAGTCATTAAGATGTAATGTATAAAATAAATATACTTATGAATTACATAAAAAATAAAGGAAATAAATAAATTTATTATATATACTTTAATTTTGTCATATTAACTCGTAATTGGACAGGTTGTCATATAATACTATAGAAGTTAGCTGTAGCCCTGTTATACGGTGACATGGTAATGTGACGGATTGATAGCCTCGCGCCCACTAACCCTAATCAAATTAATGGCGACTGGACTCTGATTAACGCTGCGCGCAATATATTTCCATAGAGTCGCATCGCTAAAAGGTGCGCCCGATTTATCACCTTTAGTTCGTTTGATCTACTATCATTAATCCATTACTAATTATAATCGTTCAACGAAATGTATCTGACATTATGAACATTTCAATTTTTAATCCTTGTTTTTAAGGACATATATAATTATAAATTAGTTAATGGATACTTTAATTCTTAATAGTTTCAAATTACATAAAACTTTAGTAATCTGAATACGGATCCTAATTATTCGTATTATAAACTAAATACTAACTATAGCCATTAGCAAGTTGTAGAGAACGCGTGCCGGTTGATTGGTGCTCATGAGTCGATATTAATGGCATCGACTCCGGCTCGCAGCGAACTTCGACAACTTTGTTTGACGTAATTAAAATCCATCTCCCTTGAACGGCACACAGGCATCCGACGTGTAATTTTCCTTTCAAAGAGAACTTCCGTTTTAGCTCCTCCCCACCCTAATGAAAGATTACTTTCTGAGCCTAAAAAGGCTTTTAAGCAACGCCAGCAAAATGACCGAAGTTTTATACTTTAATGACTTAGTACAAAATTTGCCGATTCCCAAAGAAATTTTAAACTTAGATTAAAATTTTGATGTTTGAATTTACGCGATGTTTTCCAAAGATTTTCAAGCGTCAACTACAAAGTATGAATATTAAGCAATCATGTCTAATTGCTTTTTAATTACTTTTCTATATAATAAATTTTTAAACAAAGCCAACGGCAATAACTCATTTTTGTAATGGCTAGGGAACTGGTGAACGAAATTTCTATATTACTTGCTCATATAGACAAACCTTAAGACAGCGGATGTCACCATGGTAGCGTTGCGTTGTCAATTGACAATACTTCGAATTTGTATTCCTCTGAAAACGAGGAAAATCAAAGAGACTGATAATCAGCACCAAGATTTTATTATTATGAAATAAGATTTGATCAAAGAATCTTTTATGATTTGTGTAATGTTACATTGAAAGAAAAATAGTATGCAGCATATGCGTCTGCATTTTCATTATCAATTTAAAGTGTATCAAAAATGTTAGACGGACTCCACACTTACTCCGTGCACACTCGTGTAACATCGCGAACGTGCGTGAAGCTAATAATATTTGAGCATCTATGCTCGTTGAGTTTGTGAACTAAACTGAACTGAAGCTGTTAGCTACATTTAAAGGCATTTTATGAAGATATGCCCCTTTTTTATTGCATATTGGACTAACACTTAAATTTTACGAAGAAAATCAATGAGGCATCTGATATTGTAAAAGTAAACAATTAGATATTTTTAGATAGACATTTTTTTTTAAATCTCAATGTTGAAATATAAAATAAGTCAATATCTAAAAATATATATAATATATTTGATTCGCTTAAATCAATTAATCCAAATTCGGGGACGCATATTTCTTTTTTTCTTACTTTTAATTACTTCCTGTATTCAAAATTAATGTTCAAATCTGATTCGTATGTAAGGGAATTCATAACGACTCAAATAGACGAAACTAGAACCATGAGAAAATTAGTCAGTCGTATTAGTGTAGAAATAATACTAGAACCATATACAGCTATTTCTTTTAATTTAAAGAGTATTTTTCCAAATACGTCCCAGATACAGAGTTCTTGCTGATTACCATATGGATTCTTCTCCGTTTTTAGAATGATATTAAAATACCCGCCAGACAAAACTTTAGTCAATAATAATAAATTAATTTCAACGTTCTTCACCTAAATCGTCTAATGCAAGAATTGCATGAAAAAAATGTCAATTTCAACAGAAAAAGGAGTGTCGGAAGTGTGGTCGGCAAGCTTCTCGCGACGTAGGCAACGGCCGCACACTTATTAATTGCGCGCTCCCCTCATCACTGGACCCGCAGTGAGGGCGCAAAAACGTCCTCCCGAGTCCTGTCAGCGAGGGAAAAAATCAGTGAGCGATCGTCCCCTCGCGGCCGAGTCCATCATATTGATTGAGGGTGGGGCTGCCATTGGTCAGCGTCCCCGCGCCCGTTCATTTATTATAGACAGTGATGCTGCCGCACCGCTCGGTACCGGTTCTACACACTCGCATGGAGCCCTACTCAATTATCTATTTGTACACTTTACAATTACATATTCTACAATATTAGATAAAGCCCCATTAGAAAAATGTACGGTTTTGAATTTTATTACTCATGACGCCTAAAGTACCTGTGTTTAAGTACCAAAATATTATCTCTATATAGTATTCAAACTAAAGTATGACTAACTCATACTCATTTTATATTTTAAGACAATTGATGAATAAAGTAAAATACATATTATCTAAATAAAAAACAATACAAAGGACATTAAGTAAACGATAAAATAAAAGTAACACTATCAAAGGCAGTCTAATCCCTGTAGTATTTTATTTGTCTTTTTAAAAGGATTTCTTTTAGTATCGTAAAGAGCTGTCACTCCAACGGATAACGAGACAGGTAAAATTTGCAAAGTACTTTAGATTACTTTGTATAAAAAACGTACTTATACGTATTGTACATAACATGATTTTCTCTTACTTTACACGCAAAAACAAAGGTATAAATAATTTATAATACATATTTGTATTTTAATTTGTAATGTAATTAAAAATGTAAATATCTAAGCATTCCATTCCGCATTTTAGTAAGATTTTTCATATAAAAAAAATAGTTTCAGCACTTAAAAGGAAAAGGAAAAATAAAAGCGGGGTGAAGAGAAAGTTTTATTCTCCTTAAAATATGTAGAGAAAGTGAAAAGTAAGTGGGGTGTGGGGGCGGCGGTCAGTAGGAATGATGGATCACCGCCGAGGCTGCCAGGGCTCTCTTTTCTTTTATTCCCAATTACACCTACAAACACAACAACTTATTTAACTTGCGATGGATATAGCCTTTTTATTCGCCAATACGAATATTTGCACGCAACTTTATCTAAAACTTCTTGATCCCTGTAACGTCTCCAAAATGTGGACTTGATTGGCTTGGTGGCTTTGATTGCAACAGTGCAGTATAGTAATGCTTATTAAATTTTCATTTCATATTTTTAATAAAAACTCCACATTTCTATCACAATTGTGATTGTGTCATTATAAACACATAACAAAGCGTTGTAAAGACTTAATAATACACTTAATGATAATTATATCAACGAAGTGTGCGTATTGATTAAAAACTCTTATGATTTCTAGGTCCATATGCATCTTGAAATAAAACTGTGTGTCATACATATGTGGGGTCGGATGCGGTAGTCGTGTGGGCGCCCCCGCCCCGCCGTTGCTTAGCAACCGTTTGTTTTCGCGCACCAGCCGACATTGGGCGGGATAGAAGGGGTAGGCTCCATGATTGATCAGCCTATCTCAGTACCAAATGCCTACAGCCACATTCGTTTCTCAATATAGTTCATATTTTTAAGACTCATCGAAACGATAAAAAAAATCTTTGAAAAATAATTGTGATATTTATTTGCCTTAATCTTCACTATTTTTACGGATTACTTGTACTTAATATTTATTTATTAACGGGGAGTTATAAAAATATAAGTGTAATAAGAACTAAAAATTAAACATATCGAAGTAAAAATATATTTTATTCAGGTAGACTCCGGCGACCACTTTGAATCGTCATTTTACAAGATTAAATTAAATTTAAAGTAACCATCAGTTCGGACTGTAGATTCTACCGAGAGCCGGTAAGAAGTTCCGTAGTTACTCTTGTCTGACAAACATAATATAAAAAAAAAAAAATACAATTAATTTATTATTTATCCTGCATGGAAACTTCACACTACTAATAGTACAGTACTAATTAATCAAAGTTTTCTTAGTAGGTATGTACCTGTATCTATGTAACTGCCTTTTTCAAAATTAATATGGCTATTTAGAAATTTAAAAAACCATAGCAAGCATCGTTTATATTTTTGTCGGTTTGTTCGGGGTAACTTTAAAATTACAAATTAACATAAATTAAGTCATTGTTCCACTTCATCAAAAGCGGCCAAATCTATCAAAAGTTATATAAAAGCTTAAAGTTTCTATAATTATATGTATATCGCTATTTTAAGTACATAACCATATAATTGTAAGCACTCAAAAGCTACAGTGAGACACATTTTATGATATAACGTAGTAGGTGTATTTTTAAATATTATAGTTGTTTTTAGTTTAACAGTGACGTGAACATACGTTTAGTAACAACAAAAAATATTAGGCAAAAATATATTGACCACTTTGTTAACTGACGAAACTGGAACATTTTGCTCTGTGAATACCATAAATTGTAGTTTACTTTTTAATTGTTTTATTACTCGTCAATGGTAAAAACCCACTTTTTGTTTAGACTACAAAACAATTGGCATTGATTGTTCAGATCTAACTTAAACGTATAAATAATATTATATCATTTTATATATAAAGCTTGTATTCTTTTACTGGGGTAAGCTATGTACGTATGAAATGTTTCTAGTATAACCACTATTAAGACACCCTTCTTATATACATCCATATAAATAGCAGTTGTGCTTATTATTATTTTTTTTTATTGCTTTTTTTAGGGTTTTTAGTATGAATAAAGAAAATAGAAAAATAAATATTATAAAATAAAGGTATAGTTAGCTATATATAGATTAAAAATATTAAAGACAAAAAAATCAAAACTGACAAAAATGTAATGTCTTTGTTCAGAAGTTAATCATTCATAAAGCGAAATTTTTTAGGACGCTACTTTATAATTATGAACAAAAAACGTTACTTGCAAAAAATTGGGTTCAATATTTTATAGTCTGCTTTACATGTTTCACGAAAGCGTGTCGACCATTTTTAGAAAATATCGCAATAACATTTAAAATTTTTGCTCCTTTTCAAATGGCCTCAGTATTGTTTTCTCTGTAAACCTTTTATGTAAGCACAAAAGACTATATATCGATATTTAAATTCGCAGAAAAATTAAATGCACAGTTTGCATAACCGTTTACGACAACCTTACGAATGTCGTTCGGCTTATAATTGTTTGTAAAATCTTAATAAATATGAAAACGTATTTGCTATGAAATATTAGATGAACAATTCTTTTGTAATCAAGCCTCAACGTTCTAATACAGATAATATTATATTTCAAATATAAAGTGTTTGTAATATATTAAATATTGTAAAATTGTTCTATAATGCCAAATTTTTTTTTTATATAGAAGAGGAAGGCGGACGAGCATATGGGCCACCTGATGGTCACCAAACGCCCTTAGACATTGACATGTTGGATGTCAACCATCGCTTACATAGCCAATGCGCCACCAACCTTGGGAACTAAGATTTTATGTCCTTTGTGCCTGTATTTACACTGGCTCACTCACCCTTCAAACCGGAACACAACAATATCAAGTACTGCTGTTTTGCGGTAGAATATCTGATGAGTGGGTGGTACCTACCCAGACGAGCTTGCACAAAGCACTACCACCAGTAAAATGTACACACTTGACAAGTGTTGGAATATTGATAAAAAACTGTTATGCGTATTATTTTAATATTTTTAATTATATTAGAACGCAATATTATTTCATTCAAAGATGCAAAATAAAAAAAAAAATGCATTTGAAAATACACCAGATCATGATATCTGATGTTATTTTCTATAAGTTCAGCAAAATCTGAAAACAGTTACTATATAGATATTTTTTAACTTTTATAATTATAATATAATACTTATTTTAAATGTTTTTGTGTTTATATATTTTTATACAGATTGACTATGATATTAGAATTATAAAATTAACATTCTGTTGGATTCAATGTAATCGGTCATGTCATTATTTAATAATATGTCATTTATATTTCAAGAATACATATACATATACTTTGATTTCAGAAATTTTATTCAAGTTAAAAATAAAACTTAGGCTAAGAGCTTTGTTATTTATGCTTATATCGCCTATAAGTATAGTCATGTAGTCATGTATAAGTCATAGAAGAGCAGATGGTTCAGTGGATAGAAAACGTGAATCTTAACCGATGATTGCGGGTTAAACCCCAGTATGGCTGCACCACCGATTTTTTCGAACTTGTATTTATAATTCATCTTGTGCTCGACGTTAAAGAAATACATTATGAGGAAACGCACATTTGTCGGGTCAAAATCTATCACCAACCTAAAAACCAAATATAACACAACTTTTGACAAACAAAAGATTTTTGCCTAAAACTCCTTAAACAGCATTATTGTGGACCTCTAATAAAAATAGTTCACCTCTATAAAGCAGCTATACATGTTCAAAGTACTAGTTAAATCAAATCAATTATATATTTAAAAGAGTAAAGGAAGCAAACTAATAGTAATTAAGGTCCACTTAATTGCCTTGACGGACTACTAAACTACTCCTTTAATAGAATTTAATGATAGGCTTCAGTTAAAATGCCTCGTATAATTATGAGTAAAAGGAAGTTTTTAAAAATCTTACTATAAAATATTTTTTCACGTAACAGTTATTTTTCATATAACAGGAAATTTCAATTTTAATAAACGTCAACCTCAAAAGTATCATTGTTTTTTTCATAAATTAATAAATCTTTTAATGAATTTAAAACTTTTTTTGAAATACCTACTATCAAATCATACCACAATAAACTTTATTCAAAAAAGCTCTAGCAAACACTCTTAAATAATTTTGCAATATTAAATATATTAAATGTTGAGTTGGCCACAGGTTCAGAATGTACTCTCCTGAAAACTTCTACTTTTTCACCAATTAAATGACATATATTATTACTTGCCTGAAAATTGACAAATACTCCATGCATTTTATCATCGTTACGATCTTGTATTGTGTAATATCACCTTACTTAGATATTAATGTTCATTTTAATAGGATTTAAATTTAATAATTATTAAAGTAATATCTGCGGAATGTTATTATGGAAACGAATGCGAAGGAGGGATTTATTGACTGCGTTGAGTCAGTTGTACTTGTTATAAGTTTAATTTCATCGTTAATTCACAAATAATTTTATATTAAAATAAGTGATCCAAGGGTCCATAAGAAAATCTATAAAGTATTTAATTATATAGAACGAAATGCGGGTGCCTAGATTAAATGGACTCATTTGAAAAAATGTAATAAGCCACGCATATTTCCATGCATATCTTATCAGGACATTCCAGGGACGGACGCGTGCCGTCCTAAATTACTCCTATTATTTTATAATCCCTCCTACTTACGTTTTGAATATTAATGACATTCCAACGCTTTTCTTCTACACGACTCATTCTGTAAAAGGAATTTCCGCCACTGTAACAAAATTCGTTAATAAAGATGTACTTGTCGAGACAAGAGAGTCTTGAATAAAAGCCTCGTAAGTATTACGTTATTATTTTATGAAATAATTAAATAAATTATAATATATGTTTTCTTTGCTATATCGTTAAGAATTTATTTTTGATCCAAATATTTCGCCCTTTGTTGCTGCTGTAATCAAAAGCAACGCTATAATCCATTCTAATTATACACCATATTTTAAAATACTTACATTAAACGAATGAAATGTTATTATATGTTTGTCTTAATATATTTATTAGTTCTATAAATTTAAAAAATGTGAATTTTTTAATAAATTACAGTAATTACCTGCTGCTTAAAATCATGCAAATCTTATCGCTGAGAACCAAGTTAATTAGTCCGCGCGTAGTCTTAACGTTCGTACCTTTCTGGGGCAATGTGTTGCAAATTAGTAAAAATCAATTGATAAAACGATTTTAATGATATAAAAAATTATCGTATGTATGCATTTTCGTTAAAAAATCAAACAGTAAAATTTATGCTAATAAAGTCATAAAGAAGAAGTCAAATTATTTCACATCCTGCAGCTTAGTGAACTGTCTAATTAAAACATTTACCTATCGCGTTACAACAGACGATAAAAAACTTAACCCTAACGGCTACAATAAGGTGAATTGAGGTTTTTATGAATGCTTATAAAAACAGCACACGCGCCTTGAAATCCGATTAAAAAAGGGGTAAGAACGCGTGTCTAAGAAAAAACTCACGGGTCGTATAACCCTAATTCGAGCCGATACTGATAGAGCTATTTGAGCGTCTTTAAGGTTTGAAACGTTCGATTGTTTCGATATCTACTAATTGGATCATACAGTAATCGATAACCTTTCTGGGGCAATGTGTTTTTACATCTGCCCCTTAAAATATGATAAAATATACTATATTATTGAAAAAAATATCTGTCTAACATTTTTTTACAAAATAACGCTGAATTATTGTATTAAATGTATACATTTTTCAATTCGTCTTCACCGAATTATTTTAAATTGTCATACAATTAAAACAGATTGTGAAATGTAATAATAACTACAAATAGCTATGTTATTTTAATACTATGTTTATTTAAAATCTAAATATAAATAATTTGGGGAGACACAAATTACTGTAGGTACTCAATTAAATTAAAAAAAAAACAACGATGTCGACAATATCATAACTGTATTTAATCTAAATAATTGCAAACATTATTTTTTTGTAATTATATATGTTTATCGTCGTGTACCGTGTATCGTTGTGTAACCATCTTTCTACTTAAATCATTAACAAAAACTTCAAAATTTGCCACCATTAAACAACTCTTATTTTTTTTTAATTTTAAATTTAATATAGTTTGGATAATATGCAATCTGATGGTTAGTGATCAACACCGCCCATCATCTTAAATTATCGATGCGGCAACAACCCTGGAAACTAAAATGTTATATCCGTTATTCCTGTAGTTACACTGGCTCAATCATCCTTCAAAGCGGAACACAACACAAAGACCAACCAGTTACCACCGAGTAAGTCTACCTACGAATCTTGTCAATCATACATGACATTGGTAAAGTACACTGTGTTCAAATAACGAAGTAATGGCGTTAGACAGATAAGACATACATTTATAATATTTATTAGCTCATAAATTATTTCCGCTTTAATTTCCTTTTTATTGTCGTTAGTGTTGTACTTTTTACAATGACACCTGTGTTTAAAGACACATTAAATTATGATGGTTAATCTAATTCAATATTTTTGTATACACATCTAACAGGTGACGGCTGAAAAAACGCCGTGTCCACAGAAAGCTGTTTCGATCAACTGTCACGGTTATATTATTTTTTGTTTATAGTAAAAACTTACGACGATAAAAAACAAATCAATAACGAGTTTTTAACCACATTTACCGTCCTTAAAAGAGTTAAACAAAGAAATCTAAATAGTAATAAAAAATAGGTTAAGCAAGAGAAAAATAAAGTTGATTAACCTTGAATAGCCGTTTAAGTACATCACAGCAATACCTAAATATATATTTTTTTTATTATGAAAAATTAATAAAAGTACTTTCTATGTGATATAAAAAAACATATATTAAACGTTATCGCGATTATAAATAAGAATATTTATGTATTATGTAAAGAAAAGGCATTGAAAGTAACGCCAAGAGAATGTGTGACGAAAACAACTTAAACACTACTGGGGACAATTCTACTAACGAATTGTTACTTTATCGCAATAGAATCGAAGCGTGATCGTTGCCGTTTTTCCGTTTTCATATTCATTAATTTAATTATCAACTATTGCCGTAAATGTAAACAATTACAGTTGATTTTGACATAAGGGTATATGTTAACATATTATCAGTTCGTATCCGATTCGAATAAATACAGATGATTCAAAGTTGGATCGGAATTGAATCGGGAACGTATCGTAATCGTTATAAACTAGTAGAATTTTACTTAATTTACTGGTGGTAAATTAAGTAAAATTCTAATTTTAAAGGGGCTTTGTGCAAGCTCGTCTGGGTAGGTACCACCCACTCAACAGATATTCTACCGCAAAACAGCAATACTTGATATTGTTGTGTTCCGGTTTGAAGGGTGAGTGAGCCAGTGTAATTACAGGCACAAGGGACATAAAATCTTAGTTCCCAAGGTTGGTGGCGCATTGGCTATAAGCGATGGTTAACATTTCTTACAATGCCAATGTCTAAAGGCGTTTGGTGACCACTTACCATCAGGTGGCCCATATGCTCGTCCATCTTCCTATTCTATATAAAAAAAAAAAGAATTCGGCCCCTGAGTGAACACTCGTTTGTCAATTCAAGAAGACACGTAACTTCAACTTTTGTGTAACACATTGACCTACCTATTTCTTTCACAGATGTATATAATTTAATACACGATTTTTTACTTCAATTTAACCTACCGAAATCGATTCAAATTTACCATGTATTAACATTCATTAGTTAAATAGAGGCGCGTACAATGAACAAGTGCATCAATATAAAAACCCACAATAGAAGGGTTGGCGAAGGGTTGTAAAGGCATGATATCCGTGTAAATATCATGTAATTGCACATGACAGGTAAAGGGGTTTTGTATAAACATTTGAATAGAACTACACTACTACCTTTAAATATTCTTCTAATGTAAAAATATAAAATTATATAAGAAATTTATGTCAAAAAAATTAAATAGTTTTTTTTATATATATTTACAGTTATATTTTTGCAAGTAATTAATTAAACCAAAGAATACAAGACATCTACTATACCTATATAAAATATTAAAAAAACATTATATAAATCAATTGTCATTAATCAATTGTCCTCAATCAAAAATATGTATAACTTTGTTTTTGTTTTTTCTTCAAAAATGCTTTTTTAATCAATAACTATGTTGTTTTAATTGACATTTATTCAAGCTATGACCACAAATGTTCACAGTGAACAGAACATAAATCTGTTGCAGATAATAAATAAAAAATTGAAGAAAAAAAACATACTAACAATCATTCGTACCCTTTTATTGCAGCCGATTGTAAAACTGATAAAGGGATGAATACTCTAACTGTCCGCGAAACTAATTTATAAATGATTGAGACTTCATTTTTTGTGACAATTTCAGGATTTTTTATATCTCTACGAACTGCAATAGGAAAAAAATACTTTAGAAAAAAACATCAACTGTTACTTTAATTAAGGAACAAATTAACGTAAGTACCTACGTACGTATTAGAAAAACATAATCATGTCTAATTGTTTAATTTCATCAAAGTAACATTACAAAATAATAATCTTATTAGTTCTATAATTGGATTATAATTAGGAAAATAACGTTTTCTAAAGTCTACTGTACTTTTAGTAAAAAAAAAACGAGAATTTATATTTTTTTGTATAATAACGGCAATCAATCGATGAAACGTAATGATTACTAGTTTCAAAGCACCCTTTCTGACCCACTTTTTATCCATTTTTAACAATTTTTCTTTTCCCTCTTCAAAAGCTCCCTTTGAAAGACCAGGCGTGAACGAGTTGATGATATTACATTTTTTTAAAAAAAGGGAATTTACGAACAATCTACTGTATTAACAACAAAACAGAGCTGTTGTGTTCATTGTATTAGTTTTTTGCAAGATCGCGTGCGCTTGCGCGTCGGCGGGCGTCCTTGCAAACCCTTCCCAGAGCGCGGATTGAACTCGGAACCCTTCTCGCCTAGCCTATGTATGGGAGGGTTGCCCTACATGAATGCAACATTTTTCTAAAAGGTCATAACTCCTAGAATAACTCTAAACACATACGTCTTTTTTTTCGTCACGTATCCGCTTCAATTCGCATGTGTGCGACCGACAGCTGCAGTTAGTTTTTATATATGCTCTCACATTTTTTCATAATGGTCGAATGCAACGCACCCTTGAAACAGTTTGCGTAATCGATGACAAAACTAAACATTCCGCCCGATGATTTCCGTATTTTAGGATTTTGTAATATCTAAAACAAATTTAATAAACATCAAGATTAAAAATTTACCAATATTTCAAAATTTGAATGGGACTGTTTTGTAAACAAAGCGTAACAGATTTTAACAAATTATGGATTAAATTTAAAAACATTAGCAAAATTCACGACTCATAATAAGTCATTGTTTGTAAATTAAATAGCTACTGTCGTATATCAGACTGGAATAAGAAAAATGATCCTCGTTTAACGGAATAAATCAAGTGCTATTTGTTTTACAGCAATTGAATTTTAATATGTAAAAAAATGTCGCAGTTATCACACTGTCCGATCAATTTTCTAAGAATATTTTTACATATCTATACTATTATATATTTAAATTATAATCTTTCAAAGTATAAAATTAAAGAATTGGGTCATCATTCTTTATGCCATCGCCCTATATTTTGTAACAATTACCTATATACAGAATGTAATTAATTGCAACAAATAGTTTATCATAATAAAAAGATAAAATTTCCATTTATATTTATATAAATAAAAATCTTTGTGTATAATATACGCAACCATAATTTTATATATTATATAACTAGACGTTTGATGTAAAATGATTTATGCACGGCCAAGCAATGCAATTGTCCACTTTTTGCAAACAGCCGAGGGGTGAGTGGACAGTGGGGTAGAAAGCATACACAATTTATTCTTTCTTTTTTATTCGTTGAAATAAACCTATTTTGCTAGTTTGCATCATCAGGATTAATTTAACGATGGGTTAATATACATTACAGTTTAAATCAATAGTACATTTAGCTACTTAAGAATGCTACTGCTCATACGCTTATTGTAAATAGAAAATTAAACAAAACAAAAAAATAAAACAGAAATGTAAATAAATTCAATTAAAACCTTCAATTAAAAAATAAATCATATTCACAAACTAAGTATTTGAAAAAAAAATCAGACCAGACTGTATAAATAAACTGTAACAATATGAAGATAAAAAAAATCAAAGCAATCTGATCGAACGATTGAGTAGATTGAGTAAAGTAAAAGACATATAGGTATATATCTTTTACTTTCAAAATTAATAATTTTTCAAAAAACTGTGACAATTAAATAAAACTACTTACACGTATTTGTACGAAAATCACGATGTAACTGATATACATATTATATACAATGCTAAAATAATATTAAGAAGTCGCCTAACGCGTAACAGTGAAAGGGTCCTTCCTATCATAGTATCGATTGAAAGATACAATTAAAGTTAGAGTTAGGTAACTACGCGTTTGTTGTCTCACATACGCGTGTGTGTAGTTGCTTTAACCCCACAGAACTTTCATCTCCAGAGACCCTCCATACGCTGGTGTGCGGGGAGGGCCGGTCCTCCCTCCGAAGGGAGTAAAAAGTTGTTGTGACTTGTTCACCTCTTTCGCTGTCGCCCTCCGAAGTCTCCGTAGTGTGCGTTTTATTATACTACAGTCGTTATATATAACATAAGCCCAGATGTCGATATTTTAATGCCGTATATTTTTATATATGAAACCAATTTGTCTAGAAACTTTTGATATATAATATTGATATTTAATATACATTCATATTTAATCTATAAATACCGAGGAGTAAGCACTTGAACTCAATTTGTATATTTATACTTTCATACATAGGTATGAGCCGAGATGGCCCAGTGGTAAGAACGCGTGAATCTTAACCGACGATCGTGGGTTCAAACCCGGGCAAGCACCACTGAATTTTCATGTGCTTAATTTGTGATTATAATTCATCTCGTGCTTTACGGTGAAGGAAAACATCGTGAGGAAACCTGCATGTGTCTAATTTCACTGAAATTCTGCCACATGTGTATTCCACCAACCCGCATTGGAGCAGCGTGGTGGAATAAGCTCCAAACCTTCTCCTCAAAAAGAGGAGAGGAGGCCTTTAGCCCAGCAGTGGGACATTCACAGGCTGTTACGGTACGGTTACATAGGTATATATATGAAAGAAACATTAATTACTAGCGCTTGACATCATAATCGAAAATCTTGTAAAACGGGAGAAAAAGGTCAAAATATGTTAATTACGGCATATTTTATCTGTGATAAAGCGTGAAAAGTAACAATAACACAACACACACAATCTTTTGTATTAATGATATTAGTGCGATTATTATTATTTAATTAAACATAAATAGATAATAATAATAATTTATTTACACACTCAAAAGATACATGTACACAATTTGTTTGCAGTATTATCTAACTCTAGGGTTTTTGTTAACATTAGCAGCACTATTGGTATGGTATTGGTATTGATAAGATATACCTACTGAAGAAACATTAATTTATATATATTCAGACAGACAGACGAAAAAAAATTGTTTTGGTAACTCACAAATAGCCATATTAACTTTAAAAGAGGCAGTTATTTTGAAATCATAGACAGACACTTCAAATTTATTTATTTGTATACATGTATAGGTATTCGTAATTCGTTTAAGCAAAACCTTATACTTACACCTTGCACCTATCTAACAATTTACTGATAGTAATAAGTTCGGACAAAAATCGGACCAGTCTTTTACGATAATGGAGATATAATCGTTCTTGTTTGTATTGCTCAAAGTATTAAACGTTAAAACAGTAAATCGCGGCTTTATATAAAAAAAACATGTGTCACGTGACGAGACAAGTAGATTTCACATATCGCACTGTGGCACACACCAAGCTATAAAAAATCCCTTCTCAACATAAAATAGAACGCGTGCTCATCCGACACGCAACAATTGAATTCAACTGCGAGGACACTTTTTTGACTAAAAAACTAATTTTTATTTTTAAAAAATACTTTTCCCCCGTTATAGTGTCGTTTAAAAAAGCCATAATGCGTCCCTGAACGACGAGCGCACGCCGGCTGAAGATTTGACGCGCTCGCGCATGTGTTTATAATCGTCCCCTCGGAATTTACAATTTTTTCGTAAATTTCAATCCAACCAGTACACCGATAATGGTGATCGATATTTGAAAAAAATCAAGAATTGTTACACGCATCGAGCGGACATCAAAAGAGTAAAAAAAATTAAGTAGGCAATACCTTACTTTTTCACCAATGTCGGGGCCGACGGCTGGACATTATGGGCTCAGTATGTAAGTTCAACGGTTTTTATGTGACCCCCAATTTACAACACAAGAAGGGACCCACCGTACCTCGACATCTTAGCATGTATGGAATCTAATGTAAATTGGGTACAAAAATGGGAATTTAAATAAGTGTAGCCCCAACGATTTTTGGGGAGCCCTTTGCATAAAGTAGCCGTTACTAATACCGGTCCTTCAACAAAGCACCTGAACGGAAAACAAAATGTCTGATGTAAATTCAATCTCAAAATTCAGTTTATTTTCTAAATATTTCTTGCATACGACCTCAGAATGTCTTTAATTTACATTAGTGGGTGTAATAAATAAGAACTTAAATATTATTAAGTAATATATAAAAAACAATAATTTACCTACTATTCCAATTATTAAAGAGAACTTACATTCGACATCGCACAGGAAATTAACATGATGCGAGTTTTCCTCTGGGTAAGCTGGAGATATCGGTAATAAATAAAATGGCCAAAAGGCAATGCGGCCACGGACAGCCGACAGGGTGGAACAGATAAAAAAACTAGTAGAGAAGTAACTTCGTCCAACTACTGTGTCGATCGTCGATATCGATAAATTAATCCTACATAATAAATTGAGTAAAATTTTCTTTAAAAATGTATACTAGAATAAATGGGAACTATAGACTCGTATGAAGAATTTATCTATTATATGATATCTCAAATTATAGAAAATCTATGATTGTGCTATGGTACCTATTATTTTACGATTTTTCCTCATTTCGATGTGCTTGCAGTTAATAAATGTAGAAGATTCATATTAATGCTGGCAATGGGAGACTGCGACGACGGAACATGCCGCTCTATTCATCTAACAGCATTTACATCAATACATCGTTACTGTCTTCGGCCACTCGCCTCGTCATCGACAATTATTATTGAAACCGTAAAATATCCCTTCGGTAAGTTTCATAATTCTTGTTATCATTACGTTCCCATGCAAATCACAAGACAAAATCAAAAAAATAAATAAATTACGAGCACTAAATACGAATAAGTACTCTATATATAATATATATTTATCCAAACTTTTCATACTATAAACATTTATGGCCTTTTTTAAAAGTTAAACATCGCAACATCTGCAGGCAACGTCAAAAATATGATACCTACTTACCGATTCGGACGTAGGATTTTTTTGTTACTTTTTCTATGTTTTTAATGTTAATTTTATTTATCAGAATCACCTTTAGATTTAAAATCAACTTAAAATCACTTTATTTATTTATTTTGTAAACAGAAGCGTTACATTTTGTTTTTGTACAATTATAAATAGTTATATAAAGTAAGGCCAAACAGATGACAAAACATATGTAAATAAGTATATACCAAGGAGATATGTAAGCTAAAAATTTTACAACACATTACAATGTCAATGAAAAATAACGTGATAAACGTGAAAAAGAAGATGTTAAAGTAATAATATATAAAAAAAAAACGAAATATATAATTTAAATTACTAATAGTTATCATAAGTCACTTTGTATTGGTATAGTTTGTAAAAATATATTTTTTTTTATTTACAAACATCAAATTATTATATATAATTTAAAAAGTAGTTGCGATTCGACAGGTTGATTTGTTGTTTCACTAAAACACTTTTCATGTGGCACTACATAAATAGACAGTAGCATGGAGAAGGAGAGGGTTAGTCACCCTAACCCTTTACCGCGGCGGTATGGGGCTGGGCGGAGGCGGGCAGCGGAAGGGTTACCGCCCGCGGACAGGGCGGCGCGGGAACACTGTCGCACCCCGCGCCTGACGCACTTTTACGACGAGGTTTTTTATCGTGCGTGTCGTCGTTTTTCCTTTTCTATTTTTTATGTTTATTTCCCCAAGATCATAAATTATGTTTGAAAGAAGGGAATTCTCGGACGTTCACGGCGACAAGAACCGGGGTGAGGCGGACAGAGTTTTCAGCTTTCGTTTTTTTTTTATGGTTTCCAGTATGTTGACGTAGGGTTGCAGCGTTGCCATGACGACTGCATCACATTAGACAAAGGCGAGGGAGTCGCTACGTTTATCTATCGAATGGTAGCGTGATTATCGATGCCATATAAATAAACAAGAATATTTGTTGTTGTAACGCGATCTACAACGGCAAACACGTTTGTCTATATTCATTCGGGTCTTGTTTACGAACAAACTGGCGAGATGGACGCTATACCGCATGTTTACCTACACTCTCTAGTCTCTCAGCCGTGTAATTTCATCCGACAATATTATGGACCACATTTATAATATGTATATGTATCTTTTGTTACAAATAACGAATTCTCAAATTAAATAAATAATTAATAAATTAATTTCATCGGATATTTGTGAGTAGACTTACTTAAATTTTTTCACTACCGTCACAATATGTTAATGTTGATAAATAAGGAGCTAAAGAATATTTATGGTTTTTGACTATTGTAAATACCTACCTATCTTCCTCGAACAAAATATTTCTGTAAATTTGAATGGAAGTAGTCATATTTCATTCTATATACTTATAAGATAATATAATTTTATCATACTAAATTTATAAATTCTTTCAGTCAGGGGTGTTTGTAAGATACAAATGTACCAGTCCGGTGTAAGAGATATAAACATACAGCCCGAGCTACTTATGCTATACACTCTGTATCTTCCGTGGCATAAGTATTCTAAACTTGTGACAAGTGCAAAACAAGAGCAAAAGGTGAACCAATGGAAGGGTGCGCTAGAGAGTGGTGGTCTGAAGCTCAATGTTGCGAAGACTGAGTATATGGCCGTTGGCAGTACGGACCCCAAAACCATAAAGATAGGTGGAGAATCGTTATCAAAACGGAAAAGTATAAATACCTCGAGTCCGTTCTTCACGTATCTGGTGAAATCGACCACGACGTCAGAGCTTGAATAAACGCAGCTTAGGCCGAATGGCTGGAAGTCATCGGGGTTCGGGAGTCATCAAATTAAAGAGCCTTGTGTACAAGTTCATCATCCGATCAATACTATTATATGGCAGCGAAACGTGGCCAGCTTTCGTAAGACATGTCCAGCAGTTTCACGTCACGGAAATGAAGATGCTGCGGTGGATGTGTGGGGTCACGCGACTAGATCGCATTCGTAACTAGCACATTCGTGTTTGCAATGTAGCGGATAAGTTGCAGGAAAGCCTACGTTAGTTTGGCCACATTAGACGCAGACCGCCAGACTATGTCGAAAACCGTTACCTGGACTTTGTTGCCCTAGATTCCGCGGCAGACCCAAGAAACGCTGGCTGGATATCGTGAGGGACGACATGAGAGATCACGATCTCACTAAGGAGGATGATTTAGATCGGGCAAAGTGGAGAAATAGATGTAGGAAAGCTAACCCTAGCGTTACTAGGCCGGGAAAACACTAGGCAGAAGAAGAAGAAGATACATTATAATTCTAAATATTTTAAAACTTTTTGTTATTAAATGATGTACATTTTTTATTATATTAAATATTACTCTTTAAGTTGTAGCAAGCTGATGCACAATTATTTACACATTGGTACGCGTTTTTTATTTTAGACATTGATGTTCTAATTGCGGTTACTTAATTACGTATAAACTTTCTTACATTGTCATAGTTAATTGCGGATAACCCGCAAAAGACCAACAAAACGGGCCTTGTATTCGTTTAATTGGTTACCCGTGCCAGCTTCGAAAAAAACCGCAGCATATTGCGTCCAGCGGGTTAACCACCCGCGAAAGAGAAATTTTCGAATAAAGCTAAATAGTTACACGCTGCATTTAAAATTAGAACCCTTTAGGGCGCCACGCCGACAGACAAAGAGAGAATGGCGAAATATCGGCAGGTAGCGAATATGCTACAGCGAACCCAATAATTACTAAGGGTTCCAGTTTAATAAATGGTTCTTTTTCTAAATTATGAAGGGCCGATCGCGCCATACGGACATACCTGCCGCAAACCCTTCGCCTGCCGCAATAATGAGCTGACTATGCCATTCACTGATAGAACATTAGAGATATTGATAATACCATGAAAATTTTATGTTTTATTGTATCTTTCATCTCTTTACTTTAAATCAAAGGGAATATGATATCTTACGTTAAGAAATTCAACTGTATTGTATTGAAACTTATTTGAAATGTTTCTTGATCTGCACATAATAGAAATAAATAAAATGTTTTTTACTACTTTATATGTAAACATGGTACCTATGACATGAAAGGGTAAGGATGTGACAACAAACACCCTTTAGCCTGGAGGCAATGGAGTGGAGCATAATGATTTGTAATTCTGATGTTTTCGCTATTAAAATCGCATTTCCTATAGGCGACATTTAGCAAAGTCACTGAAGCGCACACGAGAGCATTTCTAATACGACTACAAAGCTCCGCTAAACAATACCTTCGAAGACGACCAAAAAAGAATCTATCCACATCGTCTTCTCGCGACGCAGCTATACGTTTGGCTTAAGTTACAAGCTTCCACAATTTTTTTTCTTCTGAAATACATATAAATATAAGAGCTTTATTGTATTTATTATTACCTTAACATATCGAAATTGCATATATTATTTTTTTAATAAAAATGATATTCATGTCATTATTATATAAGAAAAAAATAAAATTAAAAGAACAAACATTCTTGAAAATATTTACATAGCAATTTTAACAAACCAATATGAAAATGACAAATTCATGAAACTGTTTAAACGTAACTTTTGTCTTGACATTTCCAATAATGAATCGTTCATTATCGCATTCGCTTGTTATTTGAGCCTCACACGGAAGTTAACAGAAGGATCGAATGAGTGGCACGCTACCTACTAAACTATAGCAATACACTCAACCGTAAAACTCAACGGTAATCCTTTACCGAAGCAAGCCTTTCACGAGCGATAGCCTAGAAATATTTGTTAAATATTTTGGCGGATGATACATTGTGTTCTTCATATAACAATTGCTAAATGGATCGATCGTTTTGAAGCTTTGAAGTAAAAAAAAAAGCCTTAAAACTTAGCTTAATATCGAACGGATTATATTTATATGCTAGTAATTCCCACCATAGATACTATACCAATAGGTAATACTGGAATGTTTCATATACAAGAAGCTGATGTTCATAACTTAATTTTTTGTAAGTAACTACTCAAATTAAAATTAAATAAATGGTCATCATCCCCCATTGACTTTGGCGTTGTAAGAAATATTAAGCATTTCTCTCTCAGAACTCTCTAGTTTGTAAGATCAAAGATTTTGTGCACAATTTCATTTATGTAATCAACGAAACGATTCTATTTTTATTATACGACAAACTACCTTATAACTTGTACAGTTCTAGACCTAAAAGTCCCGGTTTCGGAGCTCAGATCAGACTACATAAAAGTATTGAGTTTCTGTCTCAAGAAATTTTCAGTATCTGACCGAAATTAGGAGTTGCCACCACCGTTAATACAGTGATCTATGTCCAGCCGATTTCCATCCCGACGGACTAGACGTGGTTGCATAGTATAACATTTGCTCACAAGCCATTGACTTCGATTTAAGATTGGTTGCCGTGCCTGAAATACGGTCTCGAGGACAATTTAAATATTCTTTAAAAAAAATGGAATTATTTTTATTACATTAGTGAAAATGTGAAAGTGAAAGTGACATACATACAATAATACAATTATCTATATAAAGAAATTAAATAATAATAAATAAAGTGTCTGTCTGTTTTTTCGGGGTAATCTTTAAAACGGCTAAAAATTACAAATTGAAATAATTGAATTATTATAAGAAGTATGTCAAGATACCGTTCAGTCTTTGTTTCATAAAAATCGGTTGAGTCTATCAAAAGTTAAAGTTCACGTACGTATATTTGTTGTTATAATATATGATGCGGCCAGTAGCCCAAACATGGCGGTGTGATTAATACGTTAAGTTCTGAATCGCGGTATCCAGATTTTCCGGAATAGAGTGACCTTCCGATTTTTTTTTGTGGTTTTTTTTTAAATGTTTTATTTTCATTCATATCATTAATACTTAAAGTAAATAATATCATTAATACTTAAGGCTTTATGTCGTAATTATTAACTAAGTTGTAATTTTTTTCAGTTTTAACTTCCCTAATTGACGCAAAGCTGCCCATAACACAGGCCGTGTTTCTACGCTGTACGGTAATGGACAATCTTTGCGCCAAGTAAGATACAGAGCGACTGTCAAATCCCCTCTCTCTAAGGCGACGGCTGAACTCCCTGACAAACGCAAGGGTATCCGACCCCCAACATCCCGACGTCTGGAACGCTAGTGGCACAAACAAATAATTTTCACCTATTGGGGAATATTTCTCTCGCTTTCTCGTAGCTGTACTCACAGCAGAAGCCCTGCAGTGGTAGGGCCTTGTGTAAACTCATCTGGGTAGGTATCACCCAATCATCCGATATTCTACCGCAAAACAACAGTAGGTACTTGGTATTGTTGTGTTTCGGCTTAAAGGGTGAGTGAGCCACCGTAATTACAGGCACAAGAGACAACATCTTGGTTCTTAAGGTTGGTGGCGCATTGGTGATGTAAGCGATGGATAACATTTCTTACAATGCCAATGTCTATGGGCGTCGGACACTACTTACCATCAGGTGACCCATATGCTCACCCTCCTACCTATACTACAATATAGTATATTACAAGGAAGTATTACAATAATTTAGTATATCTATTTTTCCTTAAGAACTATAATAATAATAATAGCACTAATATCATAAATACAAACGGTTGTGTTTGTTCTGAATATTTGTTACTTCTTCAAGCTTTATCCTAGCTAAAATGTGACTTAATAACCATATTTTGGTGTTTTTATCCCGTTTAACTGGATCTTTGATTATGAGGCAGACGAAGCGGGCGAAGCGCTAGCGCTTTTATAATATTTCTTACAATAAAATGCAATTAACATAGCACTTTGAAACCTTTCTGTACCTTCCTACCCAGTAAAATGTAGTGATTATAACCTCTTTACCTACTGTAAATAGCAGACATTCACGTCATGCGATGTAAAAGAAACGTCGAATACGAGCCAAAGCGCTTGCCAAGCTATCATATCTTATTATATAAAATTAATTCAGAAATTTGTTGTTGTTTTTTGTTAGCTATAAAATCAGGCTTGAACAAGGTAGGTAAATTCGTATAAAAGTTGATTGAATATATCGTTGAATAGAACATTGTGTGTGTTTTTTTCTTATCTCTTATGGTGTGTATCTACGATAGTTAAACGCAAAATATTCTGCCAATATCACAAAGCAAACCTATACTATACGCTTAGAGAGCTATTATAACCAGAGAGAGTTAACAGTTAATTGTTATTATCGGCCAGTATCACTTTATATTTGCCATAACAGTTTTTTGACCGATAAAAATTTCCGAAAACCGATCGGTTAATACCGATTATATTGAATGCAATAATTTCCAAATTTTTATCGGTTTTATTACAATTTATAAGGTAGTTCATCGTATAGTAAGAATAGAATCGTTTCGCTGATTACATAAATAAAATTGTGACAAAATCTTTGATCTTACAAACTAGAGAGTTCTGAGAGAGAAATGCTAAAAGGATAATTCCTTTTCTAAATCACATTAATGTACTAAATTACAATCATATTGTTGAATGAAATCTGTAAAGGCATAGCTACTTGTTACTAATTTTATTTTTATATTTAAATTTTAATATTATTGAACAGTAAGTAACGTTTCACAATTTTTGTGTTTATTTACACACACTACAGCTGTAAATTAAAAAAACAGTTCGATAACTGAATATAAATATAACAATTAAAATATTTATCAGTGCTTATGTTCGTTAACAAATAAATTCGCATTAATCGTTCAATACGAAATGATATTAAGGGTTCTGAATATTATTTTTAAATATTTATTCTTGAATATAATAGAAATTTATAACACGTGTCCAGTCATAGCATAATTCATTGATTATTGTCAACTCTTCACTTAAATAGGTGAGTAGACAGAATCTGAACATAAGCGCTTACCATTAATACCCGTCAAGCAAACTGAGCCACTCATTTGAGCTAAGATCACATCATTAATATTGAGTAATAAGCGTAGGCGGTGCCAGTGAGAATACATTTTATAGAGAGATGCTTTCACCCTTTACGGCTCCCATCTATTTGTCACTGAAAAGGTATTCGTTCTATTGAGAAAAAAGAGCACCACGATGAGCAATTGTGCTTCTGAACTAAATCCATTAACGAATATCAGAAATCTTCATGTTGCCGATTTACACGCTTGTCGTATCATTGCCACTGCGACACATCTAAATCACTGGAATATGTTTAGAAAAGAACAGTTATTTCATATAAAAATATATACTACATATTTACACATAGTTTAATACATCTTAAACGATTGAAAACAACATTATTAAGAATAGCGAATAAATAATAACATGGATTTTAATTGTATTGATACTATTCTAGAACTAAATAGATCAACGCATGCACAGATAATTATAAAATGTTACCTAACAACAACTATTGTAAGATTGTATACTTGTAATCATTAACCGCGTAATAATTTTACTTATAGTTCTTGAATAATATATTTTAGGCTCTTCTAATAAAATATATCTATCTACCTATAAATATATCCACTCTTTATGTTATTATAGTTGTATGTAATGCAAGTAGGTTTCGCATTCGATTCTCAAGGATTTATGACTTATTATTAGAATTCCACTTTCACCACAAATAATATTGTCACTCGAAACGTTATTGCTATGGTAACATATATCATATCTATTAGCAGATACATATCATAGTATTGATTTCTCATAATATAAAGATTAATAAATATATAAAACAGCTTAAGTGATATAATTGCATTTATGTAGGTCCTATTTGTTTTTTTTTAAACATGAACACCTTTTATTATTACATATAAATGTATACCATATATACTTTTATATGTATACGTAGCGATATGTCGAACTATCGAAACGTATAAGTAGGTATACATTGCGTATATGCGTCCTATATGGCTAAAATTGCATTTAATGTGCCGTCCACCTGCTTTCGACGTCCGATATACGGACGCCGGATCGGATGATCTTTTCAATGTTTGCGGATTGTCGTGGTAATATCAGAACAGTAAAAATTAAAAAAATAAATTGGACGTCAGTTCACTGCCAATCTTGCTTTTTTGAATATTGCTTTAGTTCTGCTAGATTTTGTCATAAAAACTAGTGGCGCTGTCGTCATTATTCTATACTTTCATTGCAAGCCGTTTGTGACGTCTAGCGAAAGATCAAAATGCGACGTTGCCACTTCGTGCTCACAACTCTTCCGTACTTGTAGGATCCTGTTAATTGCTCATTATGTTCGCGATTCTCGAGTATTCACACGCCTTCAGTTGACATACGATATTGCGTCCGTCTTTTTAAGCGAAATGTTCAGAAAAAATTATCGAAGTGAAAAGTTGCTTAAATTAATTCCCGGACTTGAAGGTAAGACTGCTAAATAATTTTTTATTGTTTTAATATATTGATTGATACTGATTGAATTGAATTTATTCTTGATATAAAGTCAATTATAGGTAGATAAATATTTAACCGACTGCAAAAAGAAGGCTTTAAATCTTCTGTCGTTTCCTATTAAAACTGACCTTTTCTTTTATACTTTTTTTAGTAATTAAAAAAATATTTCAGTGGCAAATAACAACATCCTTATGCCTTGACCTCGAATAAAACACAAAAATGACTGTTATGGCGAGAAACGTATATTGGTAAGTATTTTTCAATTATAATAATTTTTAATAAAAGTAAATTAAATTATGTATATCATGGGAAGTCAAATAATTGATAATAATAATAATATCCTGGGACATTTTTCACACACGGCTATCTGATCCCAAATTAAGCTTGTACAGAGCTTGTAACATGGAAGCCAGACAACTGATATACTACATATACTATTTTTCTTTTGTAAATACATACTTATATAGATAATTACACCCAGACTCAGGACAAACAGACATGTTCATGCACACAAATGTCTGTCCTGGGTGGGAATCGAACCCACAACCTTCGGCGTAAAAGGCAAGTATCTACCAACCACGCCAACCGGCTCGTCAAAGATAATGTGGGTTGGAGTCCGAATTGGTTTCAATGTGCTTGTTAATATACGAATATGTGTATATCAATTATTTATATATGTATATATATATTTACGATTTTAAGTTAATAATTAAAATGATTAGTATATTTTAAAACAAACGTCAACCAAACTCCGATTTCATCGTACATACTTGATAAGATCATACGAAATATATTTCTGACTACGTTTTTTGAATAACATATAATAAAGCCAAAACTACGCATTAGTTTAATATACACAGTTACTTTTATTTGCAGAAAACATTTAAAAGAAATGTTATTAACTTTGATAAGGATATGAAAAATAATTACAAATGATTCGAATTTCAAATCGTTTAAAAACATTGGGAAACTTCTTGAGTATATTCTTGAATATATAATAATTCTTGAATATATTCAATACGCGGTTAAAGTGAGCACTAAGAAACGAAAATATATGCTTTTATTTTTGAGATGAAAAGCATAAGTTAATAATACTATATAAATATTATATTATATAAACATTTGACATAAATTGTTTTAGTATCATATATTTTTTAATTCTTATTTTCAATAAATCGTTCATTTTCAATACCGACTTTTAACCTAAAATACGTTGTACAAGTACAACATTTTAATTTTTTTATTTCTTGGTAAAAATGAATTGAAGACAAAATGGAGTAGGTATATTTTTTGTGACTTCACCCATCTATTATTAATTTATTTAACGATATATTATCCTTTCACATGTCCGTCTGTGCATTGCAACCAGGTCTCTATACAAAAAGGGGAGCCTATCGGTCAACCCATTAGCTCGGACGCGCTACGGGGGCTCATGATCAGTTTGCTCATGTTAATTTATGTGCCTTTGTTGCTTTGTGAAATAACAGTAGGGACATTTTATAGCATTCGGCTGCCGGACAGCCAGATTAACTTCTATGCTCGCTTTCGGCTTTCACTCGTTTTGTGCAATAACACAACAGTCTAACAGGCACCTGGCAATAAAAGATTTAATGTCATGGAAACGATAAAATATTCTTTTTTTGCCTAAATAAATTTTTTGCACTTATCTGCTTTTAAATGTTATAATCAATTTTAGATTACATATATTGTGGTCTAAAATAATTATAATTTTTTAGGTCTTGATGCAAACTCGTCTTGGTCAACTCATCACTCACTAATAAATTATTTAATCGTTAAATAACAATTGTTTGAGTTGATGTTTCATTTTTAAACATGAGTGAGCCAGTGCCCAGTCTAATTATATGCACAAGGCACATATCATCCTATTGTTGGCGGCGCATTGAAGGTGTAGGAGCAATATTTAATATTTTTATAGTTGTAATGGTGGTAGTCTGACTAGTTTCTATTAGGTTACTCATTTCCCTACTTATTATATATATGTTTATATTACTTTTATTACCATTGCCTCGTTATTCTAGTGGCTTGATGTAAGGCCGCAAACCAGGAGGCCCGTGGGTTCAATTCCCAGGTCGAGTCAATAAAAAGTTATTGGGTTTTTCTGTCAGAAAATTCTCAGTAGCAGCCCGGTGTCTGAGAGTTGGAAATGTGTTCACTCCCGTGTCTCGGAAAGCACGTAAAGCCGCTGGTCCTATGAATTCTTTCCGGTCGTGTCGGATTGCCATCCCATCGGATTATGAGAGTTAGGGAATAGGGAGTGCACCTGTGTTTGCGCACACACTTGTGCACTATAATATTTCCTGCGTAGTTGACTAATTTCTCTTAAGATTTTCGGGGTGGCCGAAATCGGTCTGGAGGACATTAATATTATTATTACATACCAGATTAATTTCAGCCACGACGTCCCGCTATATCTACGGAGACTGGCCATCCGCATATATTTTAAAGTGCACTAGATGGTCCTTAAATACAGGTGCACTCTCTTTTCCTTCAGGCTCACTTTACGGTGGGACGACAAGCCACGACGACAATATCTGCCACCTGATCTCTCATCCGTAGTGGATGAGAGATCAGGTGGCAGGACCAACGGCTTTATGTAACTTTCAAATGGCTTACGTGCGATACGCGAGTGTAAAACTGACTTTCTATTTTCGGGCTACTAATAAAAATTACTTGACAGAATAACTCCATGGATTAAGGGCCCATCCCGGCATTTGAACCCAGTACCTCGGGATCTGCAGGTTCATCAGCTAACCACGTAATATAAACCTTCGGAAGGGTAACCTGGGGAGGGAAATGGATTGGGAGTCTTACCCACTAAAACCCCTGCGATGGCCGTCTTCGGCACGGATCGGAGAACCACGAACCCTCCCGTTCTGTGGTTTGCTCATGGCTAGGCGGAGCTCTCACGGGGCGAAGGTATTATCTAATAACTACACTAATGAGGAAGTTGACGTTTTCTAAGTTAGTAAATAAAATATTATTTCATTGCTTAGTCTTTTATCTTAACTTTATTGTACATAATCTTAAAAACAAAAATAATGTATAAATTTATTACTATTATTCATTTTCAATGAGTAAATCGTCATCTTTCGCAAGCTTGCGTCTTTCATGTCCTGATACTAACTCACCGTGAATTCTCACACGATACACGCAAGTGTACAACGAATGGCCCCAGTTCGAAAATATTTTTATACGAATCAAGTTGTACCCTTTATCGGAATTATGCAATACTTCGAAATATTGTATCGGTTTCCCTTCTCTTTCGTATTCGAATGTTCCAAAATCAAACGGATAAGGATCGCCTCGATACTCTAGTCCTTCGATTTGAAACAACCGTGGTGCTGATGATATTTCCCTTGAAAAAAAAATTAAAACTTCCTTATGCACTCGGCAGACATGTCCTAAATCAAAAACCTATTATCGATACACTTCAAGAATAAGCAAATTTACATATCTTATTGTTTTCATAGAAATCTTCAACAACTTAGTGGATATGTATGTGTAGTTGTAACTTTATTAAAAATATATAGAAACAAAATAATTCAATCAAATTTAAACAATATATTTTTATATAAATACTAGTTTCCATCTTTTTTTTTTCATAGAATAGGAAGGTGGACGAGTATATGGGCCACCTGATGGTAAGTGGTCACCAAACGCCCTTAGACATTGGCATTGTAAGAAATGTCAACCATCGCTTATAGCCACCAACCTTGGGAACTAAGATTTTATGTCTCTTGTGCCTGTAATTACACTGGCTCACTCACCCTTCAAACCGGAACACAACAATATCAAGTATTGCTGTTTTGCGGTAGAATATCTGATAAGTGGGTGGTACCTACCCAAACGAGCTTGCACAAAGCCCTACCACCAGTATTGATATCTGCGGCATCGGCCGCGTTTTAGAGAAGAGGGGTACCCTGTGACCTTTTCTGTACCTCTGACAACACATACAATATTTCATGATGATTGCTTCAGCAGTGAAGCCATGAAAGAGTAACAAACAAAAAACAAACTCTCTTTCATATTTACAATATTAGTAAGGACATATTACAGCACAAAAACGAAATACCTGGTTGGAGAAATGTGAGGTGGGATATGTTCAAGACTAATGCCGGTTACATGCACAGTTCCCAGTAATTTTATCGTCGCCTCTCCTCGAGCTCCTTTAAATGCCCAACATTCACCAGGTAGTGTTCCTGGTCTAATGATAGCACTGGCTCCGAGACATTCGCGACAAAGCAAGGAGCTGATCAAGTGTAACACCCAACCAACTGGAGATTCATAAATGACGTGCTCTAATGTATCGCCGGTGTCTACAATGCGAGCCCCAGCTGTCTCCAGTGCGTAATCAGCCATCTGTTTATAGTATTTATTTATTTTAAGATGTATTTCCTTTTTTTTCATTTTCGATTAGTTTATAATATTCAGAACTGATTTATAACACAGACCAGTTAACACACCAAGTGCCGTCACTCGACAAAAAATCTTAATAATCCATTTACAATTGGAATATATTAGTAGATGGCTCATGATAGTAAATTCGTGTTTTCCTTCCTTAAATTAAGGATTTTTAAATGTTTTAAGGAAAGCTTTTCCCGTATTTGGCATAAACTGATAAAATCTAGAGAACATAAACAACTTCTTTTTAAAGCAAACTGCAAGTTTTTTTAAGTACATACTGTTACTTTTATATAAAAATTGTTTCGGGAAGCACCTTTCTATACATTTTACTCACTTAATTACCTATATATATATATATGTATGTATGTATAGCATGTAATTTATCCAGGACATTCAAAACTGTTAAATATATATCTAATAAAATAGGCAAAATAACAAACATTTTTAAATGAATCGTCTGTTGGGAATTTCTAAGTAAAGTTTACATTAATGTATTTTGTCTATAAAGGTACAAAGTTGTGACAATTTGTTTAAGATATATTTTATATTAAGTATTTACAGTGACATCCTTATAAAAAATATAGAGTAAATTACGAAGCAGTAACAAATAATAGAAAACTTTTACATTTATCTGCCATGGGATTCCATGGCGAAGTCCAGCAGTGGACTGACACTAGCTGATGATGATGAATAATAAGGATTACATATTATTTTACCTGACGATCATAATCCCGCATATCAAAAGGATGAGATAAATGTTGCGAAGGTTCTAGCGCTTCCTTGGCTCTACCGGCTGCCGCTGCAACAGCTGGCAATACAGAAGAGATGCGATCCATCTCATTTTTTAACAGTTCATGCTTGCGGTTTACCTAACATTTTCAAATTATATTGTTAAAAACTTTACTTATATCATAAATGTTTTTGAAACTTAATAAATAAATACCTACTTAAATAAACTCTGGTCTCGTTTTTCTGCTGTTTAAAATGAAATAAATATAAGTAAATATGTACTCTCGAGAAAAATGTTTGGAGCATATTCTGTGAATCTGATCGAGTACAGATTGGTATAGATTTGGAAGATTTGAAACCGACACATGATGTTTATAGCGATATTTTCGTGCTCGGCGGACACGAGATGAATTAAGAAAATATACGTAGAACCTCATTTTATCCGGATTTGAAACCGCGACCACCGGTTAAGAACTATGTTTTCATGACAATCGAAATAGTAATCATATTAAAAAAAGAGATAGGCATGTTTGATTTTTCTCAGATTGTCCGAAAACCCACTAATAGGATGATATAATATTACTATAGTTTTTATGTTCAGGACGTGCTAGTTTAAGTAAGTTTACACGTTAAATTATTCGAGAAACAGCTTATTACGTTAAATTAATCGGAGAGAAAATTGACGATCACCTGATGGTAAGTGGTCACCACCGCCCAGACATTGGCTATGTAAAAAATAATTACCATCGCTTACATCGCCTATGCGCCACCAACCTTGGGAACTGAGATGTTATGTCCCTTGTGCCTGTAGTTACTTTGGCTCACTCGACCTTCAAACCGGAACGCAACAATACTAGGTATTGCTGCCTAGCGGCAGAATATCTAATAAGTGGGTGGTAGCCAACCACACAGCCCTACCTGATGAAACTAGCTCATCATAAACAAATATCTAACAATATTTTACGGCTATGTCACAGTAGTAATATAGAAAATGAACGATGGTAAGCAAAAATCGCTTGGCTTGATTATGATTGTATTTATAATTTAAAAAAAAAACGATAATTTAGGAAAAACATTAATATTATCAGTGAAGTAGGGAAATTATGATATCAGTTTTTATGATATACTGATTAATCAGCTTGGAGAGGTTTTTGCGTTTGTAGTAGTGTAATATATTTATATATTAAAACCGGAATATGTAGGTAAATCAGTTTGTGCTAGCTATTGTGTATCCCATCCCATACTCTCATAAGTAGCGTTAGGAAGTGTCATTTTTTTTATTATACTTTTTTTACAAATTATTACATGATAAAATATATGAGAGACAATACTGCCGTGCAACGTCGTATCGTCAAAATCTTTGACGTCGCATTACGCGTTGTATATATTATATTATCATTGAAATTCCCAATGCGGAGCTGCGGCGTACAGATTTGCGTTGCAGTGATGTATTTTTTCTTAAAGCATTTTAACGCAAGTAGAAGTACGGCACGTGTAGTGCGGCCTAAATCTTACTAGAAACTTTACTAATGGTCACTATTCTCGCACGATGCCGTAAGCAATGAAATTATTACGTTGCGTCAACGCATAATGTCTACGTAAATAATAAAATCATACGTGTCCAAACTGATTGAGCTTTACTATATTACGTATTATGGTCTGTATTCAAAGGTTCTAAAAATTACCAATGCGATTTATTTTACAGTTGCACTCGAATGATTGTCTAAAAATAGTAATAACCTCTGTTAGCCCACGAGTTAGTTGCATAACTACATATTTGATATCTGTAAAATCTCCGTCTAATGCCTCCTGAGACCCACCAAAATACATATATACTTGCATTCCGAGTAACAGTGTCAGCACCACGCAAACAAACGACCGAAAAGTGCTATGAAAGCAGCCTTCTGATTCGTATTCATAATCCATGGGGCCACTTAAGTTCCTGATCGTGCGAATATTTATAGAAAATATATATTCAATATTAAAGATTTCAAGTAAAATACAATCGTAGAAACTGACTTTGACAGTGGTTTGATAGAAATCGAAATGTTTTTGTTACGAAGTATAAAAAATAATAATTAGAATGTGTAAAAAGTTTCAAAGGCCGATAAGTTGCTCACTTTTTAAAAATAATAACATTTTAATTTTACTGAAAATAAACACATATCTTTAGGGTTTATAACTTTATTACTTTTATACCAAAACTGTAAAGATTGTGACATTACATAAAATAATATTTGTATTTCCAAAAATGCTTAGTGCAATGTGGCAGTGAACGACTCCGGTATGGTCGCCCACGCGCACATTCGCCTAAGATTACCGATTTTAATATTGTTATATGCCAATAAAGTAAGTTAACTGACAACGGAGAAGCCTTACTATAATTGCTTTATTCTCAAAATGGATAGAATATAATACAACAGTATGGACTAGGTTCCGGCTCAGGGCTTCTGCTGGCCGGTGTACTCGATCTGCGCGGCGGCCACGGACTTCATGGACTCGTGCGCGTTGTGCACGTTGGCGCGCCACGCCAGCAGCACGTCGCGCAGCTGCTGCCACTGCGCGTGGCCGAACGTGCGGTGCATGGTGCTCGACACGCGCACCGAGCGCGCCGCCTGGTCCATGCGCGCGCGCACCAACCGCGTCTTCAGGACTGGACATTTACGAACTTCATATTATTGTTCATATAATTTGGTAATTAAAGCAATTGTCCTAAGGCGAAAGTTATTTTAATTTTAGCAATACAAACAATTAATAAAATATTTCAAGGAGCATTGGAGAGACTGGATGAAAAGCGAAACTAAAAACTTCCCTAACTAACTCATTTATATTTGTTGATGTAGTCTAGTTTTTGTTCAAAAATCCTTTCATTAAAGTTTTTGCTTGTTGAAAGCCACCTTTGTGCAAAGCTGCAGGTAATGAGTGTGCACTCACATAATAATTTTAAGTTGAAAATATATAAAATTCGCATGCCATAGTTTTTCTATTCTATGTTAAGTCTATCACATTCTCTAGCACAGCATCCTATACCATGAATGGTATTGCGTCAGATTGGTATAAACATCTTGTAAAATATATAAGCAAGTGTCATTGTGTGTTTTGTATATTGAAAATACCTTCAATTATAAAAGCTTCTACATTTTTCTCTTCAATCTGCAGTTCAGATATAATTTCGTCAAAGGTAATTTCTGAATTTGATTCTGCCATTTGCATGAAGGACAATATTCTCATCTTCTTTATATTTTGTTCATGATTTAAACCTGCAAATCAAATTAAATAAAATGTAAAAATCGAAAAATGTTAAAATATTGTTATTTATATATTATAAACAATATTTTAAAGGAAATCTTATACAAACATATGAACTTTCAAAAAGAAAATCGATGAACTGTTTTGTTTTTGTCTGTTTATACACAGATAATGATTTTAACATATGAATATAAGGTATTATGTTAATTAAAAAATATATATCAACTAATCAATATTTTGGTATTTTACCTTGAGACTGTACAAACTCCTTGTGATTATTGTAAAAGGTTTGATAACTCGACAATTTTTCAGAAACAAATATTGTGAGCAAATCATAAATTAGCTCGCCTTCCAAGAAACGCACTGGTTTCAGTGACAACAATGGGTCTAATAGGAATGAGTTAGGGTCGGCGAGAGCTGTCACTATACACTTAATGGCGTCCTCTCTTGCATATGAAGCATTTTCATCTGTATATGTACCAAGTAATTCAATCATCACTTTTGATGCCAGTTCACTGAAAGCCAAAGAAATTAAATTTAAGCTTTTAGAATAATCATAGTTCTATATTACTAGTACACTTTACATCATTCATATAAAAATAATAGTAATATATAATAAGGATGATATTTGCTGAATTAGCGGATTAAATATAATCACCTGTTTTGATCTTTTAGCACTTGATGTAACAGTCTGTAGAGTTTCTGCATTTGCTCATTAGAGGGAGGGCAGCTAGCAAATTCCCTTTTTAATTGATCTACTCCTTTAAATACTTCACCAACTGAACTTACACGTGCAGCCAGCTCAATCACATGATAGTAGACATGGTAGCGCAGAGGAGAATTGGATTCAAGATTGTTATAGAGCCGCCACAAGCTGAATTAAAATAAAAAAATACCATTTTACCATCACTTTTAATGCTATTTCTATGAAATAGGTATTATTATTTCAGATTATTATACATTCATTTTTAAGACAGTACTAATAAATTAAATATATATTTATTTATTTATTTTTTTATTTATCAAATAGGAAGCCAACATTATATATTCAGAAAAACATTTGTTATTGCACGTGTAAAAATATTTGAAATGAAATTAAATATAAATAAAATAAAATACTTACGATTGTAATGCCACCACACCAAGTTTTGGTCCAGGAGATTTAGTTAGCCTTTGACTAAATGCCAGGATAAGGTTTTCTCCTCTCTCCAATGGAATCTGAAAACAAGTTTAAATAAAAATTAGGGTAAAACCTAAAGAATATAAGAAAACTCTCATAGACTTATTTAAAAAGCTTTAAAATATACAGATAGATCACTCTAATTCAAATCCATATACAATCATTTTATACTTCCATCAGCTGTAAAGTGATTTAGTAGATGAAAATGTTTGTTAGAAAGAATATCATATAAAATTTCTATTCTATTAATTTATGGATCATTGAGTATAAATAGTGGATTTCTTTTATATTTTTTCTCAACTAATTTGATACATTCACATCTATATAGGCATATGCTTAAGTTTTATTAATTCCCAGCAAAACATCATTGTATGACTAAACTCTAAAGTACAAGATGCATTGTGAGGTGTGTTCTATGTTTTTGTTTGTTTGATTATTCTTTTTACACATGCCATGAAAACTAATCATAGACAAAAAAATATAAAGCTATTTTTAATAATAAAATTTAAAGGCATAACCCAAAAAGACATCTCTTCCAGTCACCCTTAAAATAACGGGTCCGAATAATTCTTCTTAGATGTTACTATTCAAAAAGTAAATAGTGACATATATATGCATAATAAATTTACTACATACATAAAGAATAAGTATACTTTACAAAAAACAATGCAATATAATAACTTCAGGAAAGTAACTTGTACAATTTGTATTACTTTCTTTAATTACATTTTATTGCATTAAAGACAAAAAAAGTACTTACTGAAACCATGATAGACACAATACTGTTAAGGATAGCTTCAATATCAGCCTCATTATTTTCTTTGAAGCAGACATCACATACTCCAACTATTTTGTGTAAATCATCTTCAATGCCCTTAGGGGACTTCTCTTCTGATATTTCAGCGCCAAGACTTTTGAAATATTTTCTCAATTCTAGTGCCTAAAATTAATAATTGCGAATATATTTTAACCATAATGTAATCTTATATATTAATAATAACTTATTATTAAGGAATTGTCTCCTTCTACTAAATTGTTTTCTTTTGTAATATTTTACATACGCCAAACAATTGAAACTCTTGTTAAGGTTATGTTCACGTGAACTTACTTGATCTTCAAGCGATATGTCCATAAAAACCGCAGGCCCTTGCATTTTCGCTTTCAAATACTTAAGTTAGTATGTAATTAAATTAATTCGTTTAATTTCACAGTACAATACAGTTCTAGCATTTATTTGTACGTGTGCCACCAAATCGCTTAAGATGGTGACAGAATTGACAGAACAGATAAATATAATTCATAGATATTTATTATAACTCTTGATCATAGATATATGTAGTTGTAAGGAGAAGTATCTCAAATGGATCTTAATGTTGAAAAGGTGTCCAGACAGACTACACATAAACAATATACGCTTATTAATTGTTTTAAAAGACAAATTTGAAATATACATATATAGTCGTTGAAATAAATCAGCTTAGAGATTTTTTTGTGTTTGTAGTAGTGTAATACATACAGTGACGAAAACCGAAATATACCGGTTTGCGCTAGGTACCGCATGCCCCGTTCTCGCATAAGTAGAGTTTGAAGTAACATAACTTAAAAACTAATTTATTAATTATAAAAATATATCCGTTCGAATAACTTACTTTCGGTATCGATTAATTCAATCACTACAATTGGCAATTGTAAATTGGCATTGACATGTTATTTATTTATATTGTCATTTATCATTTTACTGTTCACACGTATAAAACGTGTGTTGGGAATTAATATTCTCATATTTCAATGTGTATACTATTCACAAGCCATTTAATTAAATTTTAACTGTTTTGTTGAGGTTTTTTAAATGGGATAGCTTCAGTTCAAAATGTCAAGCTTTCATAAAACATCACTGTCTCTTTCAAGTATTAATGGAACAAAAGTAAAAAATAACTTGCCTTATATCTCAAGTGGTATACCATCATTAGATTTTATTATTGGTAAGCTACAATACAATATATTCAATTGATGTTTTCAATTATAAAAATGAAAAAAATTACAATATTATACTTTTAGGTGGAGGATTACCGGTTGGTGGTATCTTTCTTATAGGTTAGTATTTTATAATTTGTCCAAATTAATGTTATTTGTGATTAAAATACTAATGACACATATAATAATATGTATCTATTTTAATATGATATTTCAGAAGAAGATGTTCTAGGCAGTTATAGTCGAATACTCACTAAATACTTTCTTGCTGAAGGTGTTGTGTGTAAGCATGATTTGTTTATCGCATCAGCGGACGAAAATACAGAAGAAATAGTATGTATCATAATATTGACATAATTAATTAATTAATTAAAGTTCAAAATATTATTATAATTAAACCAATAAGAAACAACATATCTCTTTTAAGGAATATAATTTAAAAATCTTCTTAGAAAATCCATTCTCTGATTGAAATATCAATTATTTAGACTACTATTATTTTTATTTGGTAATTATTTAAATAGCTTACTAGAATATAATTATTCTAATAGGTCAAAGAACTGCCCCAACCATGCACATCGCCTTCTGATGAAAAAGTCAATGAAGTATCAAGTGGTGAGATGAAAATTGCATGGAGATATGAAGGACTTAGTCAAGTGGAATCTTCATTTGGTAGTAATGCAAACTTTGGTCACAACTTTGATCTAAGCAGGCACATTGATGCTGAAACAATAAATAATTGTAATGTCACATACTGTTGCCTGGAACAAAATGAAAATAATGTAAATAGTAAGTAATTATATTTATGTTACGAATAGGACGGTGGGCAAACAGGCCACCTCATCAGGTGACCCTTACAACATAAAAACAACTGAGAAAGATTTTTTTTTATATAGAATAGGAAGGTGGTCGAGCATATGGGCCACCTGATGGTAAGTGGTCACCAAATGCCCTTAGACATTGGCATTGTAAGAAATGTCAACCATCGCTTACATAGCCAATGCGCCACCAACCTTGGGAACTAAGATTTTATGTCCCTTGTGCCTGTAATTACACTGGCTCACTCACCCTTCAAACCGGAACACAACAATAACAAGTACTGCTGTTTTGCGGTAGAATATCTGATGAGTGGGTGGTACCTACCCAGACGAGCTTGCACAAAGCTCTACCACCAGACCCTTACAACATAATAACCACTAAGAAAGAAATATAAACCATTCATTACATCGCCAATACACCACCAATCTTGGGGATTAAGATTTTTTATCTCTTGTATCTGTATTTACCTAGCCAGGCTTGCACAAAACCTTTCTTTCACCTCGTTAAATAAAACTGCCTATTGGACATTTTTAATTACAATAAATAATACTAATAAGAAAATTACTGAGATTGGAAATATGGTGAAATAGTAATAACAGTTTTTGATTGTGGATTTTTACAGGTTTTAAAAATAATCTCTACCATACACTTTTAATAAATATTAAGGAAGCCCTGTTAAAAGAAGAATATAAAAATAATAGTAAAAATAAAAATATTCTCCGTGTATGCATTCAATCACTGGGGTCACCCATATGGATGGCTTTGGATTGTGATGATGATATCAGTACCTATGGACAAGATCTTCTAAAATTTGTATACTGCTTAAGAGTGCTACTCCGCAATACGAATGCAGTGGCATTTGTTACAATTCCTTCACACTTATTTGATGTAAGCGATTGACAGATTTGTATTTTGTTTTATTTTATTTAAATAATTATATAATTTCTTGTAAGCATTGTTTAGAGGCTGTGTTGTATAAAATTGATTTCTCTCTTTTTTTACCATTAATTTCACAAAAGAAGATTTTTTTTTTTTATAGAATAGGAAGGCGGACGAGCATATGGGCCACCTGATGGTAAGTGGTCACCAACGCTCTTAGACATTAGCATTGTAAGAAATGTCAACCATCGCTTACATATCCAATGCGCCACCAACCTTGGGAACTAAGATTTTATGTCCCTTGTGCCTGTAATTACACTGGCTCACTCACCCTTCAAACCGGAACACAACAATATCAAGTATTGCTGTTTTGCGGTAGAATATCTGATGAGTGGGTGGTACCTACCCAGAGGAGCTTACACAAAGCCCTACCACCAGTAAAATGATGATAAAGCATTGCTTGAGTAATTACCCATTAAACACCATTTATAGGTAAAGCTGTTAAATGCTAATTAATGTACTTATACAAAGAGTTTTCATAAGAAATCTTTAAAAAAATTAACCATGTTTATTTTTTATCAGAATGATTGCATCATGAAAAGACTTCTTTATTCAGTTGATAATGCTGTAAGAATAGAGTCATTTGCTGGATCGAGTAAAGAAACAAATCCTGTATACAACGAATATCATGGTCTCTTTCACATAACAAAGTTGTCTGCTGTTCATTCCCTCGTACCCTTTGTACCACCAAGTCTGGACCTAGCTTTCAAATTAAGAAGGAAGAAATTTGTCATAGAAAAGCTGCATTTACCACCAGGTATTAATTGTAGTTGTAAAAAATATTATATGTTATTTATATTTATTTAGCTGAAATGTTCCATTTGTATATGGCACAACTTAATACCTTAATCAATGATTGTAGGTTCAAATATAGGCAAGCGACACTAATTTTTCACCTGCTTAATATGTGTTAAAATTCCTCATGCTCAACATTGATGGTGAAAACTGCGAGGAAACTTTATCAGACCTCCGATATAATCAGCACTGGTTCGATTTAGATTGGTTAAATAAGCTTCCATTTGCTCAAAAAGAAAGCCCTGCAATGGAACACGGGTTGTGTTTACTTCACTTTTATTATGTTATGCAACAAATGCTCAAGTGTTTTTAATTACCCGTTTCAGAACTTCAAGAATCAAGTGAGCGTGAACAAGATGATATAACAGCGATTCCGAAGACATGCGGTGGATTTAACAAAAAGAATATCGATTTTTAAAAACTAAAATGATATTGTTACAATTTTAAAACGATTTAATACATATATTTTTCGCATTTTTTTTTTTATTACCCATGACCCATAATTTAAAATTTTATAGTATGTTCTAAGTGTAGTTACAAACTGGTGTTAAAATAGCTCATGCATTAATTTTAGGCAAAACTGACTTAATTATTAGTCACCCCACTGTTCATCAGAGCGTATCTCCCTAAAACCGGCAAATGTATTCATCGCATATTATTCAACGGCTTACCAAAACACGATCACGCGCTGTGAACATATCGGAGATAGGTCATACTTAGTGACAGTTTTTATTTATTTATTATTAAATAATGAAACAAATATCGAGTGCTAGAGCTTTATTTGGCTGTTTTAACACCATATTCTTTGTAAGTAAATATTGCGTTTAAACTCATGAAAATTTGATTGTTAACAAGGTGATTAAATTAATTGTTCCTATTTCTTCATTGCAAGGGTTGTGGTTTTTTGAAAGTGGTTTGTGGATTCCTTCTGCTGAGTGATTCTCGAAGAATTCTTCTATCACGGTTGCTCGCGATGCCAGAGGATGGACTTTATGAGCCTCCGTTCTACTACGTCGCGCTCGCGCTCCTGGGAGCTGGACTTATCGTTTGCACTGTGGCTGCTTTAGGTGTTTGGGCCACTTACTTACCTGGATACATTATTTTAACTTTTGTAAGTATTATTTATTAGTCCTTCCTTCGTATTGTAAACAATAAAACTTTAATAAAATTAATTTACTTAAACAATTAATAAAAATAAAAAGACATTAAATTTTTCTGCCAAGAACTTCGCGGTAGCAGCCCGAAGTTAGTAATGCTTACACTCCTTACCTCGGACCGAAAGGATGTGAATTTAGCTTCCCATTATAGATTATGAACGAAAAGAAATAGTGGCTAGAATTGGATTCGCGCCCTTACTTATGCACTTTAAAATATGAATGTTCGCGCAGTGTTTTTTGTACAGAGTCATTAAATAAATGTATATATAAATAATAAGTGAAATAATACAACAAAAATGCTTTCTTTAGTAGCACCCCTGTATCTTACCTGTCTTGAATACCTATGTCTTAAAATATTTATATAGAAGGTACTTGGTCCAGGTATTATTCCCCCATGGTTTTTTTTTAACAATAAACTACATACAAATATACAATATACTCAGTAGAAACCTCTTATATAAGCAATTTATGATCTAATATACTTGTACATCTTACCAGACCAACGTCTTTTTTCCATGAATTAATTTTAATATATTTAATATTGTAACATACCTGAAACTACTAACTCAAATTAAAATGTGCAAAAGGCAATTTTAAAAACAGACACACTTAAAATAAATATCTTGTTACTTACTTCTTTATAATATTAGTATATTTTAAATTGAAATATAGAATTATGATGGCCCAGTGGTTAGAACACGTGCGTCGTAACCGAAGAATGCGAGTTTTAACACAGGCACAATGGAGTTTTCATGTGCCTAATTTATGTTTAAAATTAATTCGACGGTAAAGGCAAACATCGTGATGAAACCCGCATATGTCGGATGAAGATCTGCCATTTGTTTAACCACCAACCGGCAATTTAGCAGCGTGGTGGTGATTAAGCTCAAAACTTTCTCCTCAAAAGAAGAGGAGGCCTTAGCACAGAAACGGGACATCCGACAATCCGACACAACTGGAACAAGGTCAGGCGCAGGACCAACGGCTTTACGTGCTTTTCCAGGCTAGGGAGTGTACACACTTCCAACTTCCAGACTCTGGGCTGTTATTGATAATTTTTGTCAAAAAACCGCAATAACTTTTTATTGGCGGGACCTGGAATTTGAACCCAGGACCTCCAGGTTTGGGGGCTTTACTAGCCTTCTACTAGCCACTAGACCATAAATGAAAATTTGTAATTTCATAATAAATAAGAGTTTTGCTTCCAGTACTTTCTGATAGTGCTCGGCTTGCTACTCTGCGAGTGCGCAGCGGGTGTGTTGGCAGCAATATGGTTGCGATGTTACGGCATCCAGGCCACTCGCGGCGGAGCGGTCGGAGCTCTACAGAGCTACTACGCGGTGCCAGACTTTGAACATTTCACAGCGGCATTGGATTTAGCACAGACTGAGGTATACAAACATATATATCTCTAGAAAGGTCATCAATAATGTAACATACTCCTAGTCTACTGCTAGGTAGAAATTATGTCTGCACTATATGCTGTTCAACAAAACAAAACAAATTTATAAAGTAAATAAATATAACTGAATTTATAATCAAGTACCACTGGTGCCAGTCCGCGTGTCACCAGGTTCGACCATCGACGCAACTACCAATTAAAATCCAGACACAAGAGACATAACACCTTGTCTGCAGTTCAATTAGTGTAAGAAATTCATATTATTTCTTATAATGACAATGCTTATGGGCAGAAGTACTACTAAGCATCAGACCAATTTGCCTAAAATATATAAATGTAAATATTTATAAAATATTATATATATTAAATATTATCACCTCGGTCCCCTATTGTTTAACATTTTCATTAATGATATACTAAAAAATTTTCAAAATCCTGACATACTTCTATATGCCGATGATACAAAACTATATCTATAACTAATCATAAAAAGAAGTGATGACTGCTCAAACTTGCAATATGATTTGGATATTTTAGTGCAATATTGTTCATCTAATGGCCTACATCTTAACTTTGATAAATGCAATGTAATAACATTTTCTAGAAAAAAAAAATCCAATTTTATTTGATTACACAATTTCCAATCATTTAATTAAGAGGGTAACCGAAGTTAGGGACCTAGGAGTGCTTCTAGATTCTAATTTATTATTTGACAGGCATGTGAATAAAATTATCGCAAAAGCTTACAGTATGATGGGTTTCATATTTCGCCAGGGAAGAGACTTTAAGCATATCAATACATATAATGTGTTGTATAACTCGTATGTAAGATCTAATTTGGAATTCGCTTCAACGGTTTGGAATCCACAATACTCTAAGTATGCTATGGCTATCGAAAATGTTCAGAATAAATTTATTAGAAGATTAACGCGTAAATTTGGGTCCAATGCTATTAATAAGCTTAATATTTTGTCGCTTGAGAAACGCAGGGAATGCAAAGATCAGGTTTTTCTTTACAAAATTGTAAATAATTTTGTCGATTCAATGTACTTAGTCAACAACATTTATATCAAGTGCTCACATTCCATTGCCCGTTCAAAACATACCTTTTGTGTCCCAATGTGTAGAACGAACTATGCTAAAAATCGCTTTTTAGTAAGAGCATGTGACAATCATAATAAACGCTACACTAGTATAGATATATTTAACGAAAATTTATTTAAGTTCAAAGAAGCTCTAAAAAACTGTATTTGTCAGTAATATACTTATCGTTTTTTTTTTTTTTTCTGTTTTAAATTATTTTTAATACTTTATTCATATATCTTAATAAATTGTTAAATAACTTGTTATCGTTAGGTTCACTCCATGTTTGTTTGTATAAGTGGAAACTTTGTTGGCTTAAGTGAAATTTATTTTGTTACTAAATTTTATGTATTATATTATGCTGTATGTTTCCCAAATAAATAATAAATAAAAATGTTGCCCCAAATTCAATTACAATTCAATTAAATGTTGCCACAATTCGAAACGTATACATACAATTTTTGTTTGTTTTTTTCGTATTATATATTATCCGTAACAATTGCGTACGATTCGTATACATTTTTATTTATTTGATTCAGGGTAATAAAGACGTTATAACATTTAAAGATAAATAAGTATGGCATTAAGGCATTTTTTTCATACAAATGTTTTTAATTTCACCAACTGAAGTCCGTAAGTTTTCTATTAATTTAGTCCAAAATCTCAGTTGCAATGCTGCGGCATGACAAGCGCACGCAACTACGACATGTCGCTGTGGCAGCTACGACGGCTCGGTCCGCGCGGGATGTCGGTACCGCTCAGCTGTTGCGTACAAACCGAACACGTCTCCTATCTCAACCCAGCCCCTGTAAACCAGTCTCGTTGCCAAGAGGTGCAGCCCATTCCACAGTTCAGACATGTACATGTAAGTACGGCCTTAACGACTATCACCGGATAATCCGTATTATATACAAAAAGGTTCAATGTTGGTTTAACTAACATACTTTCACATTTTAAATATATTAAATTAGTCGAATTAAATTAATTCATTTTAATTTTATGAATATGAAGCTAATATTATGACACCATATTATATATTTGACTATTATGTAATTGAATAAAACTAATTTGTTCTATATCTCATGTTAATTGTATATAATCATAATTAAAACTAAACTTTATGCCACTTAGTCAACACCGTGTAACTGTTTTAATTAATACTTTAGTGTTAATTTGAATCTCAGGTGGCTTATAAGAGGGCTCCATGTATAAAATACGTGTATCTTAGGCGAAAGTCGCGGGTTCAAATCCGGACAAGCACTTTTCTAATGTTAACCAACCCACACTATGACATTCTGAATTATGCTTATAATTTTCTTCGGTGGGGAGGACTCTTCTTACCATAGGACTTTTACTGATTATTACCTTATTTTCTCATTGTTAAATTTCAGGGTTGCCAAACAAAACTGGAAGACTGGTACCAAGAGCAATACTTCGTATTCATGCTAGCGTTGTTTGTAGTCGCCGTCTTCAAACTGGCTGTGCTATTAAGTACCGTGTTTTCATGTATTCGTCTAAAAAGAAGCAAGCAGGAGAAGCATTTCTTTACTTTAAAAAGTATGCAGAGTAAGTCGAATGAAAACATTTACGAACGGAATGTAAGCTTGCACGATGAACCGATAACAGCCAAATACGTCCAACCAAATAACTTTTACAGTCCACGTGTACGCAACCCGAGGATTTTCAACAAGCCGAATGAGATGGTATGAGAATTAGCCGCGGAGATAAATTCTTTAGAGAGGAAGTTGGAGACCTTCTCTGATATTCTGTATAAACATCAAGCCGACTCTATTATGTGGTGATACATTTTTAATCTTTCCAACAATCAAGTGTTCTATAAAAGCACCAGTTTTGTCAATTTTATTGTTCCCTGTGCTGAATGCCATATAATTTCGCCATATCCGCCTTCATATATAAGTTATATTTTACAAGCGGTATACTGTAGTTATCGTGCTTTTTGAATTCATTTATTTATGGTAGATTTTTAGGCAATTTTAATTTAATAGATGTTTATTAATAACTTCGTTCATTTAAAATTGACAATTCTATTAAACTTAAAGTAACTGTGTGCCCGGATATGGAATCGGTCAAACTTTACTAGTTTATCATTATGTACATATTTCAACTAAATCGGAAGTGCCATAACTATGTACATAATATTTAGAACAAAAACTTAAAAACAACCCACTAACTTCTACAACTGATATCAATGTCCCCCTCATATTATTGTAGATATCGGTATCTCTAAAGTTTTATCTCCATTTATTTGTAAGAAATTGTGTTATAAGTAAAAGACTGTATCTAGATTATAAGATGTTATGAAAATAAGTATATAAAATAAAAATCATGTTTCAATAAGTAATATTATTTTCAAAAGAACATTCAAAAATTGGTCCTAAAGTTAAAACATTGTTAACAATGGCTCTGGAATGTTTCTATCATTCATAAATGTATGGGTTTACAATTGTAACAGAGAGCTAATGTTTCATTTTACGAAATGTTTGTCCATTTTATAAAGGAATAATAAGTGCATTATACATAATCGTACGTTTTTCTTATTTAGCTATGCTTTTTTTTTTTAATTAGAATATAAATTTTAATGCCATCTAAAATTGTAAAATGTTCATAATGTATAATATACATATGTATACTATAAGTTAATTTTTATAACATATTGACAGAACTTGTTGAATAAAGTTAAAAAAGAAACCAACATTCCGAATATTCCAGAATCCCACAAACCCTACGTGATACATGAGACCCTTAACAATAACAATATTCTATTCATAATAATTGATTCTATTTTAACCTATAGACCATTGAGACCGACATCACAGTATAATCCACTAATTACATCTTAGGTACAGGAATGACCTTAAAAATAAACTTAATTAATAAAATTTACATTTGCACTATAAATAAAAATTGATTGAGTCGTTCACAGGCGGAAACCTCGCTAACAATCTCGTATCCGAATGTAAGGACATTAATCATATAAATAATTACAAACACAATTTCAATAAGTCGCGCCAGCTTAGTGACGAAAGATTATCAGCAAGGTTTTGAGTGGAGGTCCAGAAAACAATAAACTATATTGTAATGTCATGTTACCTCTATTATAACAATTAAACACGTCGACAGATGTATTGCCCCAATTTATGTCGCCATTTTGATAAATAAATTTATAAGCGTGTAAATAAAATCGTTGAAATGTCTTTTGTGCTATTTACTTATATTAATATTTGTAATAAATATACATAGTATATAAAGACTACTTCGCAATAAATGAGGAAATTAAATATCTCACAAAGATAAAATTAAGTCATGTGAGAAGATTCCGCTACTAGGTTTAATTATTTTAATATGCTATAAACAACCTTACTATACAATATTTTTACAAACGAACTATGCATGAACAACCATAAAAACTATAAACTCTAAGAAATGGAATTCTTTTAGAATAAATATAGTTTATATAAAACAACGTATCAGAAATGTTAAAAGACATCGGAAGAATGGCGGCGGCACCACGTTATCTGGTTGAAAACTTTGGTCACAATTGGTCGCGAGTTAATGTTATATGAAAACATCAACAACGATGAGAGAAAATGACAAGACATCTAATTGACCGCACACCGGCTCGATCGGCATCCGATCCGGCGTCCTATCGAGACACTCATAGAATATCGTTGAGGAAGGAGTTGTCTAGCGAGTTTAGCAACTCCTGCGCGGTGAGATTACTGGCGTCCGTGGAAGGCATGTTATCGAGGAAGTCGAGATTGAAGTCTGCAGTTTGTCCGGTAAAGGAAGACGCTGAGTGAAGAGAAGAGAAGTGGTGCGGGTTGTTTCCGTTGCCCTGCATGGGCCCGTTCTGCGACATGATGGAGTTCTGCATGGCGTTGGTCTGCGCGTGCATGGGCTGCTGTGTGGGCTGCATGGGCTGCATGGGTGCGTGCGCGCTCAGCCCGCCCATGCCGGCCTGCTGCATGCTCATGCTCTGCGACTGCGACATGTGTATATTCGGCATCTGAAAGTGAAACATTATATAATAAATTACTTTATGTAAGTCTTTAATTTAATCAATTGCTTTATTCGTCCTCTTAGTATACCTGATGACAATATTAGGAGCCACTCTTTTATTAAACGACCATTCAATATACAGCCGTGTACAATCACATATACGTAGAAAATAAATAAAAATGTTAATATTGTATTTAAAAAAAAATCTAATATTATTCCTATTATAATAAATACATCACAAAATCTATTAATATGTACAATTAAATGTTTACCTGTCCTTGCACGCTCATCATTTGGTTTTGTTGCATAATTAGATGTGACATTGAAGACTGTTGCTGATTCGATGCCCTGGAAGTAAACAAACGCAATGAATAAACAACTAACGGCGACAAGGTGAGCGCTGGAGGTTAAAGGGGGGTACATACAACTCGTTAATTAATCATTGCATCACTATTATTGTAGATAACGAGATATATTTGTTTTATACGGGTTCATTCTTTTCGTTACTGGTAGAGCTTTGTGCAAGCTCGTCTGGGTAGGTACCACCCACTCATCAGATATTCTACCGCAAAACAGCAGTACTTGGTATTGTTGTGTTCCGGTTTGAAGGGTGAGTGAGCCAGTGTAATTACAGGCACAAGGGACATAACATCTTAGTTAGTCTATGGGCGTTGGTGACCACTTACAATCACGTGACCCATATGCTCGTCCGCCTTCCTATTCTATAAAAAAAATAATCTTGTATTGTTTCAATAGCTTTGTATGCTTAAGATTTTAAATTTTTTTTAATCATTTTTTTCTTTACTTGACTGCAATCTTTAAAACACAAATACATAGATAATATTATTTTTAAATTATTATTTTTCTCTATGGTGTAAAACTTGTACTTGTGCAGTACATGTAAAAATTGTATTCTAAATGACTATGTAATCTAGATCATGAATACAGTCATTGCATTGTGTTAAATACAAATTTTAGAACAAGCATTTCATTTACCAAAATTTGTTCATATATGTTACATATTATGGTACCTTTGCTGTTGATGCTGCATTAATTGCTGTTGCTGCTGCAGACGTGCCTGCTGCATTTGTAACTGCTGTTGTTGTGCCATACTGCTCACACCACCCACATTGCCCATACCACCCATGCCACCCATATTGAATCCTGAAAAGTAATCCAAATAATTATATTGGCCAAGCGATTTATTTAGGCACCATAGTACAGTATAAATTGGCAAGTGTGTACAAAATAGTGTAATCAATATATATATATATATATATATATACATATATATACACGTCTGGGTACTTTATATATATATAAAGTAGATAAACTTACAACAATGTATTCAATATAGAAACAGATCGTGAACTTATACTATAATCATATATACAGAATGACATTGAAATAATTAGTGCAGTGGGTGCACCAATTATTCGACTTATTCTAAGGAATATTTGATACTACTCCAAATCAACGTCGCGATAACCAACGATTACTGCTCGTAGTATTTAATGTGTTACATCTAAGAATCGCACTCCAAACATCCGATAGCTGATACGAACGAATTTTGTTATTTTAAATTTTGCGTATTTCCCGTGATTATCGCTCACACTGACCTAATGCTTAAAGCGCTACGCGTCCTGTGTCACGACGTAAATTCTTGTAATAAAGAAAAAACATGAACACTTATCATGTCTGAAAGATTTTTTAGTTTTAACTGCAAATTTTATAACTCCTTATATAAAGCCTAATTTATGGGATCTTTAAACTAAGATCGATAAGAGGACGATAAAATAATGATTTCATAGTCGCCTGGATGTACAAACGTGTATTACAGACATTTGTAGCAAAAGAATAACTACAAAGTTTCTCTTTTTACGTATTTATATAATCCACATTCCAAGCCGTTGTTAGATTAACGTTTAGCAGACACGATATTTTTCTTGATGTTAAATAATGCTACAAGACCGCTCGTAAAAAAACCTATTTACAATTAATATTTTGATTTCAGTATCTGTGATACTTTCATCGGGTTCATTCTGGCGCTATACCTTGGTGGTGGTGTGGAAACTGCTGGCGGGCGGTCTGCTGCTGTATGAGCACGTGCCGCCAATCGGGCGCGTACTGGCGGGCGTGCGGCGCGAAGGCGCGCGGCGCGGGGGCGGCGGGGCGGCGCGGACCAGCGGGCGCGCCTGCGAAGCGCGCCTTGTATTCCGGTGGCGGGGGCCGCATTTGTTGCTGCTGTACTCGCAACATCTGCTGCTGCTGCTGTTGCAGCAGTTTGGCTTGCTGCTCGCGCGATATTCCAGCCGCTGCTATCCCTGTTTCACATTAAGACTTGAAGTTCGAAAGGACAATTTCATTAAAGTAATTATAAGGGCACAGCGAAATCGTGACCTCAGACTATCGATTTTGACTTTAATAAATAATTGAATATACTTCGATATCTGTTCGTGATTTAATTATTGGATTATATTGCGTCACACCTAAAATGTTGTGAATGTATTATACAAAACGTACGTATCTAACCATTGTATGAATTTTATTGTGTAGTACAAAAAACCTTAAATGCCTTTTAATAATAAACTGATAACACTATTATAGCGTACGTCGATTTTTTTAATATTGTGTTAATATATTATAACAATCATGGCAAACCGATAATTAATGAATAATCAAACATTTTAATAAGAATTAGTATACAAATTAGTTATTCATTGAAAAAATATGTTAACATCATTATTTTTATTAAATAAAATAACGATTTCAACTTAACTCTAATTTGAAATAAAATAGTAAATCACTTTACAAAAAAAAATGTGCATATAAATGATTATGTATCTGTCGTGTAAGAATTGATCGCAAAGTCCGCTGAATGCGTTCTATCTGCATTATTAAAAGTAACCTCATCTACTTGCACCGTCTGGGTACTGGGTACAACCGAGTCTATAATGTATACGACATGTCGACCTCGCCCACGTTATTATTACCACGTAAATATTTTCACATAATCGATGCAATAAGAAACGAGATCGTTCAGTAATCGTACATTCCACGTAATTGATAAGCTAAGTATATTGTAATAATCATTAGGCTAACGATAACATAAACATTTAGACTGCTAATAGCACGTTGTTATAACTTTCTAACTCGTATTATTATTATTCATTCAATTCAAATAGTTCCGGGGTCGATTTTTTTTTTTCAACTAGTTATACATTTACAACGAAATATTGTATTTTACATTCAATAACCAACGACATCTAATACTGGGTGAAACACATATAATAGGCAATAATTTAACCAAAATATAATATGCATGGAAAAATAAAATGGCAGGTTTACATGGCAGACGGACGTTAGGTCCTTCGAAAATTGCACACAATTGTTTCAACATATAGAAAATGAAATTATCAAATTATATCCTGAAAGAATTATATACTAGAGAAGTGTTATATAAGTATACACTTTTCGGCAATATCTCATATTTATTTGTCATAATAACACAGGCAAGATGCATGCAGCTTTTTTTTTGTATTTTACAGTTACAAAAAAAAAAAACTAGTCACAGAACGGAAAAAAAAATTAAACTGGGATTTAAGCGTAGTCAACTGCAAGGTCTACGAGTATAGTCATGATGTTAGTCATGAGTTCCATTACCGATTGCTGATCCCTGTCCAGGTCCTTGGTTCTGCTGCGGGGGGCCTGTTGGCCGCGGTCGCATCGATGGCGAGAAGTTAATGCTCTGCGATTGAGATACCGAGTAGGAATCACATCCGTTACCTGTCATAATTATATGAAAAATATATATTAATGAAATACTCCTTCAACAAACAATAAGCTCTCATATTGGATAGATTCTGTTTATAGATTTATTATCGTAGTTACTTATTTTATTTGTCTAACATATTTAAGAAAAATTAAATTACTAGGTAGGTACTAAGGTTTTTTGTAAAAAGTCTCTATATAATATTATATAGATTTATAATATATATATATATATATAAATATATATATGATAATTCCGTTCGAAACATAAATAAACATTAATATACATATCTATCTAGGTATATGACCTTTATTTTTCAAAAAGCCTAGACCTAATTTTTCAAAAAGACAATATAATATAGACGTTTGATTAATTTTCGAGTAAATAGAGTATTTATATAAAATGTTTATTAATTTTTTTACCGTTTCAAAAATGAATAATTAATTTAATTATATACGATAACGTACATACACAGGTGATCGATTATTTCATATGTTTTTTTTTATTACATTATTTTGAACTTGAATAAGGATAACCAAACATTCGTACTTCATAATTTCGCTCAACATTTTTATTATAACGTAACAATTTTGTACATTGTGTTTATCACCATTCTTTATTGTTTATAAATAAACTGCGATAAGAAATGTTGAGTCACACGAGTACATGTATCAATTTCTGTATCATAACACACGTATCAGAAGCAAAGTTATGACGTTTTCGTTAGATTTTATATAAAAAAGTATATATATATATATATATATATATATATATATATATATATGACACGTATTAATAAAAATAAAATAAAGACCATAGATAAACTTTTTTCCTTAAAATTCCATTATAAATAATTTGTTAGGTAATGTAGTTCTATTTTAATAATCATAATACGTGCACGTAATTAATGATTACATAATTAGCAATTACCTAATTAAAGGCAGTAAAGTTTGTTATATTTATTATTTATAATATATTTTGGGCAACATTGTATTTTTTGTTATTCTGTATTTAGTTATGTCTGTGAGTTTTTTTTCTTAGTCTATTTTAGTCTCCGGCGACTTTTACTATTTTTAATAAGTTATACAAAAATAAAACATATCAAATCAGTATAGAAAAGTGGCATTTAAGGTCTAAAAATATAAACTATAAATATTAAGCATAAACAACGCCCACACTCTGTGTTGCCACGTACAAAGTAATTTTAATATCACCACGGCACGGTATGTATAAAATCCATTACGATGACTGGATAATGTATAGTAATAATAATAACTACACAAAACATTTAATTTGAAATAATTGTATAGTCGTGGATATTAAAGGATTTTTGCTTGACAAAGAATTCGTTTGAAGGAAAAAAGACAAAGAATTGGTTTATTAGCGTAGAACCAATACGAAGTACGACAATAAAAAAAAACTAATAATGACTGTGCTGAATAATGCAGATACGATTACACTTAGTGGGCAAATTGTGATAACAAACTCACTTAGTTAAATAAAGTCTACTGCTAAATGTATTATTTTATATTTATGAAATTCAAACAGATTTTCCTCATATCATACTATTCTGAAGTTGAGATATTTTAATTTTTAAATTAAATGTAAACGAAACATTTTACTGTACATTGTCTGTATTCATTTACAATAACTTTATTTTTATTTTACGGGATATTTACGTATTTATTATTTATCTTGATCATCGCAGATACGGTAATAATCATATTATTGTCTTAATGGTTTTTTTTTCTTAACTGTATATAAAACTTTAATATTGGCGTTGTAATTTAAACATTAAATTTCAATGTGATAAACGAATAATATCATTCAAAAGCTCAGGTATCTGTGTATAGAGATGTAGACATTTTACAAGTAATGTTGCTCGTCGAGACGGCAATATAATCAACATGTATTATATCGGCACGGTTTAAAAAAGTATAACTAAAGTAGCTTGTGGAGTGAACGCAATAAAGACTTCAATCTATGTCATCCCCGAAGTGCGCGCGGCGCATTCTCGTCGATCGTCAACCTCAGAGCACACCCTCCCCCCGTTCACAGATCAACTGAACGGCTACTGCATTTTAACACATGTCGAAAGGCTTAACGCGTCAGCATAAGGTGTACTTTCGCACACGATATCAACATGTGAGACACTAAAGACAAGCTAGTAGAAATACACATACCCTTAGTGCATTGTACTGTGTTATGAAAAATAAACTTAGCACGCAACGTTACGTTGTTACTCGAGACTCGTGTTGAAAGATGTAAAAGTAATGTGCTTTATAAAATTTAAACTTTTAATTTGTTTTTTTTTTTTTTTAGTTTGCGATCTATTAGTGAAATTGAACCTGTATATGTTAAAAGGTATTCGATAGTTTGTGTACAGCATATAAGCATCGACGTTGATTTTTAAAATATCAGAAATGACAATATACTAATAAATAACTTTATAGTAAACGAATTGAAAATGGCAAAAGGGTTTTTATTATTAAGCCGGAAACAACCAGCCAATATTTCAACATTACACTTAAAGACCGGAAACGATGTACATTCCGCATCCCAAATATTTGGCCGAGAATAACATTTGGCTTATGAGTACAAAATAGTACTTTTTTAAACGACTTGAATACGTTACTAATTATTGCCACGTTTGGCAATAATTATTTGTTTGGCATTAATTATAATTTGGAGCAAAGTCATACCTTGATGATGCTGTGGAGATGGGGTGCCTTGGTGCTGGAAGGAGGCATACATGCCCTGCTGCGCAGCCGCTGACACGTGACCGCCGCCCGCGCCGCTTACTTGCATATGCTGCGCTGCAGACACCTGTCAGAGAATAAGGATTTATTCCGAATATCAATAACACCATTTAGTGATAACCTTATTTAAGTTAACAACATAATAAAAAGCCGGTTTTAACACTAAACAAGTAGGCATAACGAATAAAAATAAACAAAGATAATGATCACCGAACGGTTTTGTTTATCATATAGTATATGAATACATAACGTAAATTATATTTATTGTTCTAAATAATATCAAAATGATATTATAACAACATGCAAGTCTCGCTTTGCAGTTATCAAATTTAAAATGAATAGGATAATGGACCCATTTAGTACTTTGCCTATTTTTATATAAATAAAAAATAAATAGTACTGAACTGATTAAAATACACAAAAATTTCTTTTTGTTCTACTTGGTAGGTTCTTAAAAGTCCTATTTCATTAAATTATTATTTAAAAGTATTACCTACTCGTCATTAGTATTTATTTAAGTAAAGTATATTATATAAACACATACAATATCAGTTTCTATTATAGAAACCTGTTATTGCGAATAAGTATTTAGGTATTCGGAATACATTGAGCTGCGGTCACTCTGGTTAGACTTATATTCATGTAAACATTTTTTAAATAGAAAACGAATTATAGTTTAACAACTACGATTTATAATAGTAAACTAGGCTTTATTTAAATTTTATTCATTTGAGTTGCACTGAGTACTTTATTATTAACAAAACGAAATGTTCAAAACTAAAATATCGCATTTTAAGCTCATTAACCATCTAAAAGGTAGTTCCAATAAATCATTTCGATTCGCATTGCACGTTGCGAGGCACGAAATGTCTTCGCGGGTGACAGCTGTCCGTTTGAAGACACGGCCGATGGGTATACATCCATCCACACACCACACATCGTCGCCCAGCGCATAAACCAGTTCCGCGCCCCGCTCCGCTACCTCAGTCTGCGACTCGCCGGCTCGATATAATATGCGTAATAGCCGCTAAGCTGTATTGTACAGCTAGACAAGCTAACGGAACCTCTTATCTAGTCGCGCATCGCCTTTCCGCGCGCGCCCGCGGATTTCTATCACGACGTGCATCTACAATAGTGAACCAGCCAATGGGAACTGCTCTTATGTGGAGCTTGCAACTTTGCCAGTTTCCCGTTACGATGCAATCGAAATCAGTGTAAAAAGGTCTTATCGTTTACATGTTAGGTAGCTAGCTGCCCATTTGCGTGTTAGTATTTTTACTTTTCTCTGACGACACAAGGCACTGAGCTTTTAGCAGTAGGTGGTCATGTGACCTCCATAAGTCCCCTGTTACTCGTTCGTTCGTTTTAGAATTCAATATAGATATTTATGTAGCGTCGTAATATCAAATAAATATTCAATTTATTAAGAAACAACTTATATTAGGAAAATACTTAATTTCGTCACGTAACGTTTTTTTTAAAGTTCAGAACAAAATGAATGACAAACCTCCTTTTTTTATAATATATAGAAATTTACATATAAATACTTTTTAATTGTAAACAATACATTTAACTAACATATTGTTAACTTATGAAAGAAATTATAAAGGTTCACATAGATCCGCTTGAATTATTTAAAATCGATTATATGGTTAAAAATGTAACTAAATGACATATGTTTATAAAGTAATATACCTAATTTATTTCGAAAAAATCTTCTCAAATTGAGTCGCATGACGTCATGGCTCTACGCTGCAGCGGTAGAGTACGCCCACGAACCGACGTCACTGACACCCACAACTCGGATCAGACTTAAAGTTCATACTAATATTAAACCTATAAATCATATGTTGCCATTGCACGTAATCATTTCATCCAATGCTTTAAATAACTTAGTGTTGTTACAATTAATATTACAATAAAATGTATAAAATTTATATGTATACTTCCCTTAGGAAAGTAAAAATTGTAATATTAAATTATAGATTTTTAACAAAATCTTCAATTTCCTTATAATTACAAAGTTTTAATAAAAGTCGTAACAAATATAAATGTCTTTTGTAATACAGCATGTTGTAAACGAAAGAAAAAAACTAACTCGCCAACTTCAACTTTGTTTTATGAAATTTTATTAAATTATTACACAATTAGGAATTTGATACAGAGGCCTTGTCGCAAGTAATATTATGTAACATTATTTCGTACTTGACTCAAATTTATATAAAGAGAGTCACATAATGGACAAAGTCACGAAGTGGATGAATTCATTTTAAATTTTTAATAAACAATAAGTGTGGTATACTACGACCTCCTCAATCGACCGACGCAAACAGACACAAACGGCACGAAAACCCTGACTTTGCACAGGGATATTTAATTCCGATATGTTGTTATTTCAAACTTAGTGAAATAAAGAAATATTATAATTCAGCATCGCACAGCGCACTGAGCGATCTGATCCTGACTTATTTGTAAAGTATTCCTTTAATGTTTCCAAAACTATATAACGTAACTTGAACTAGTTGTTATTAAGAAAATGCTTAAAATATACAACTACTATATATATATGGAAAAGGATTAAGACTATGTGACAAACAACCTTGTATGTGACGCCTTTTCGCGTCATTATATTGGTATATTTTGCAGGTATGAAACCCGCGATTGTAAGCTGAGCAGCGACCAGAGCAGTAACTGCGCTAACAAATGTGCGAGGCATCCCGGTACGGTGTTTCTAGATGCCTTTAGATGCAAGACTTTTCTAAATTAGTGTAAAATATTTATAAGAATCGTAAAAACAAACTTATATCGTATGAACCGAATGCATTAGATGAATATACTTTATATATCTAATTGCAAGATATAGTAACTTCAAAGTAAGTGCAACATGCGTGTTGGAGTAGAACATTTTTAATTAAAAGAGCGTTAAGATAGCTGTGGGTGGGACACGTGGTGTCAATGCAGGAAGTAATCGGACGGGTGACTCCTCTTTTTATTCTATCAGAACACTTCTAACGTCGCCTACTATGTATGTCGACACTTTATAGAACACTACAGTATCGATATACGTTTTGGTAATATCTGATAATTAATTATAAATAATATATACGTACATATAACAAAACAACGTTAAAAAAATTTATCCAGTCAGAACGTTTTGATCGTGTTCAACCACAAAATAGATTCAATAATATTGACTATATTACAAACATCTTTCAGTTCTTTATTAAAAGTGTTCATAAAATCAAACATATGGCTCTAGCACATATGGGTTTTGCGAATCCTATTTTGGACATGTGATTGAGGTCATTTAGCTTATACAATAAACATAGTACATACTATTGTTTTATCATAATACTTCACCGATACGCTTTTATTGTTACTTGCTATAGATTATTTTTAATTTCGATATTAATATATTATTCTATTAAAATATGTATATTTTATTGTTTGGAATTTCTAGCATTTTATTTCACTTATAAAGGTTTTATATCAGATATTTTATACATTGTACGATTACATCTAAAAAATAAGATGCAATTTACTCTTCTTATATTCGTATGATCTGAACTTCATGGTATCAAATAACCATACCATGCTCGCTTTTGCGTCAAGCAATTATTATGAACATCACATGGGTTAGCTCTACCCTAAATACTAGTATGAGTTTATTGTAAACAGCTGGCCAACCAACAAAACTATTGATTAATTAAAATACGATAAATGAAGGTAGGTGAGCTGTCCAATTTATATCGACGATACATATAACACACGAAAGATAATAGTAAAAATAAAACGAGAAATGGCTAAGCATTTCATACTTTTTGTTGTTAATGTCATTTTACAATTCGATTAGAAAATATTGGTTTGAAAATTAATACGTAAAACTGATTATATTATATTCATTTGTACCCTAACGTAACGTTACATTTGAATATTTTGTAAGCTTATTTATAACTTTTTCATTAATTTAAATATGTATTAGGTAAAAATATTTATTTATAACTCGGACTATACCAAGTTTATACTTTACATTTAGTTACATAAGGCAAGCAAGTTACGCTCTGAAACCATGAAATGCCTTCTCAGATTTCTTTAGCGATAATATCAGTCGGTATCTATAGGAGTAGTTGGTGTAGCTGTGCTAGAGGAAGACGGCAAGGATAGTCGCGTCGCGCTCGCTTCTAACCCTTCGGAGCCGCCGAGTAGACGGCACTAAGCAGCGCGCGCACTCTGTGCCCGGTCGATACTACACCAGACTCCCATGTTTTTTATGTCCTTTCATGTCACGGATTACCCAATAAAGAAGACTTCCAATTACAAAACGCAATTTACTGCATACATTTTATGACGTCCCTGGAAATTATCGTCATGGTTTATCCAGTCGATACGTAACACGTCTTAAATTTACAAGTTAAAATTTACAAGTTATACGGACAACACGCGTTGATGTTTCGATCTATCCTTAATGTTTGCTTACGATATTGAAACGATATTATATATTGAATTGAATTATATTAAATGCAGAAGTAGTATATATTTTATAGTTTACAAGAAACCGAGAGCAATGCAGGACTTTAAATTAATGGTATATATATAGTTAGAAAAGATCTCTTACTTGCAAATTGTGATGAGGTTGTGAGAGATGAAGCTGCTGCTGTTGAGACATGTGTAGATGTTCCATGGGTGGCTGTGTAGGTCGAGGCCGATATCCACCGTAGCCACGGTAACGCGCCCAGTCACCTCCTGCGGCCTGCTGATGTTGTTCCGCCATATGTTTCAGTGTCTGCGCTGCAGGAGACATTTCTCCTCCACCATACGGTCGGGGTGCAGGTTCGCCTTCCGGTGGTTCGTGACTACTGATTCCTCCTCCTCCATTAACTTTCCCACCATCAAGATCAAAGTCTTTCATGAGCTCGGGATACTCGGATATCTCAGTGATAAGGTACTCGAATGCGTCGTCCCCATCGTCCTCGCCGATGAGATCGGCGAGACCCGGGAAGGCAGAGGCGGCATCTCGCTCCAGAGCCGCCGCACACTCATCGAGACCGACGAATTCGTCGTCGGCCACCTCCGATTTGCATTCGGCTTTGCATTCCCGCTCACAATCTAAGGGGGACGGTACGCGCGGAGGTTGCTGAGGCGGCGGCGAGCCGGATGTTTTCACCGCGTTGGCGAGCGCTTTCACTGTCACGTTTGTAGAGATCTGTTGCGGTTGCGAATCCGCCGCGGAGGTAGTAAATTCGAGCTGTTGGACAATTTCAACTGAGAACTTAGTTAGTCCTTCACCAGCTCCGCTGCCGGTATTGTTGTTACCACCACATTGTAGTTTAGCTGGTGGCTCGTAATCACCACAACCAAACTTTTGTTGCTGCAACAAGTATTTCTTAATTAGATTAAAACAAAATTACAATTATATTAAATTAATATAATATGTTGTTAGTTGTTATTGTTTAGTGTTTAAGAGAATGCCCTATGAGAGTGAATTATTTTTAATTTCATTCAAATAAAAAAATAATTGAAATATTTTGCATTTATTAATTGTTAATTTTGTAGGCTTTAAATATATGCCCTTGAACAACTAGACTAAAATTAAAAAAGTAACATAAGTCGGTATCGATATTTAACACGTGAGTTACATATGTACGAATGCAAAGCAAGATCCGCGTAGACGGTTAATATCCGGCCAACAACGAGATTCAACATCATTTAGTAATACTATACCTACACCTATTATATTGTATGTTATACACGACTAATTAACATTCAGCACTCGACGACTTTTAAATGTGCGGTGAAAATGTTTAGGTAAATTAATAATATGATCATATCAAAATCATAGCACTTAAATGCTAAAACCCAGACCTTAAATATTTGTAAGATCACGTGTGCAAATAACTGCTAAAAGTGTATGAGATGTTTACTACAATCGGCCAGACGGCTATCGTTGATTTAATTTATATAGCATGGTTTTATTGAAAGTCAACCTAAAATACGTTGTACTGAGAAATACTTTAAAATAGAAAGTTTCTGCATATCTTCGTGATGTGATATTTAAAAAATAAAAAAATATTCAAATATCTTATTGTGACCCTTATGCAATAGCTTTTAATACGAATTTCGTCTTAAGAAACAGAACTACTCGTACAGTGTCGAGTAAACTTGCAAATTGCAATCACAATAGTGTTTATTGCGACAGTTCTAACCGATGGTCGGCTTGGGTTCATATTTTGGAATAATGCTTCTTTTAACAGGCCTCGCAATCGGCACCACAAGGATACTTTTACGATTTTATCCAATAACACAAAACATCAACAGTTTTATGAAAAGCGATCCTTTTGCTCGACTTTATGGTAATATACAATCCAAGATCAAAATCACAACTTTATTAATTCAAGTAGACTTTTACAAGTATTTTAAATTATCGAGTACTTATATTATCTTAAAATATATACATTTTGAAATATGTAAGTTAATGGTCCCAATTAAAAATGTTTTAAAGTCATTCATATTGATAATACTGTGTAAATAGAGTAACAAATCAAGCTAAAGTTGGAGTAAGTTTTTCATACTATTATATACATAAATAGTTATTGCGTCTTTTCTGTAAGGGATAAACATATAGTTTTAGAAGAGAAGAGATTCTTAACAAAATATATAACATATAAATAGTATTTTTCAGTAAATAAAACTACTATTTACGTGTTATTGTTGCTCGAAAGTACAGGTCTAATTCGGAGATATTAAAAGATATTTGAATAATTGCAAGCACTGATAAAGGCCAGACACGCTCGCATAACATTTATTGAATCAAAATCAAAATATTATATTCATTCAGGGTTTCATATTAATTATACACATGCGTAGTCATGACAGGTAAACGTCGCGGGACGCTGACATTGTGTCTGAAGCAGGTGCTTACAAGACGTAACTGTTTCGGTAAATTCCTGCACAGAATAGCCAGGCAGGAGGTGTCACTCTCTTGCCAAGAGTATAGTGGCACCCTGATGGCACTAGCCTAGCGGCTATAATCAGTGGAAACATCTCACTGCCGAACGTGATAAAAGCCATGCTTGGTAGCGAGGGCCGCTGAGAAGAGATGATTTTTTCTTCCCGCCCTAAACGCTATCAATCCTGAGAAGCCATGAAGCGTCAATTTACTATGACCACTGTTTTTTTAGTAAATGTTTTGGCGCACTAGACGCTGGCAAGTCTCACATATAGGGAATAATTCTCGTAGGAGAAAAGTGTAAATGCGTTTTTCCATTGAAATAAAAAAGACGGTCGCTCTGGACAGTTAAGATTGTGACAGTTTTCACTAAATAAGCGCCAGAATGGCTTATATTCATCTAATTAGAAAGAAAAAATTTATAAAAAATATACTTCTTTCTATGTCAATTTTTAGTATATGGTACTAATACAATTAGAGTTAGGAATAAAAATAAACTTATTACGCATGCTCATCGACTAAATAGATTCTGCAATTATTTCATATACATATATAAATTCATTTATAGCCTATAACTAACTATATTTTGTTATAATATAAGGAATATTATAACAAAATATAGTTGGTTATATAATATTATTATAAACCCTTGGGAATGGAAAGGTCACTTCCACGTTTTTTCATATTATTATTTCATTTATATAATTTTTGAAAGAACGAAAAACAAAAAATCAGTACTCGAGTACATTTTTTTAATCACGATCCGATGTGAAAATTTTCGGAAGCATTTTCAAATAAAAAATTAACAACAGCAGAAAAAAAGCAAAAAAATCACAATATTTAGATAATTTGTTCTATAGTGCATCAAAAATTACAAACGTGCTTTATGTTAGAAACAATATAAAATAAACGATATTGAAATTTGAATGGTTGGAATAATTAGCAAAAATGTTACTGCAATTCACAATAACTACAACTGTTGATCACGCATTGTTGTGTCGCAGCCACGTGATGGTGATAACATTCAATCATTTGTGTTAATTGCGATCTAAGTATAGAGAGTAATCTTTTTAAACGTTAATTACGTTGCACGTGATTGAAAAATGACAGTACTAGTTATTTGTATATGAATTACGAATATATTTCCAAGCTAACATAACACGTGTAAGAAGATGAAAATTTTGTTAGAACGATACCTCAGGAAAGTGTGCAGGCGCGGAGGTCGTCGCAGTGAGCGGCGCGAGACAATACGAGGCGATGGTTGTGCAACGAAGCAGTTTACACAACCTCACTCCGCAGCCCTACCGATCTGCAGCTAGCAACGCTTAACAATAGCGAACCTAAATATTCGAATATTCGCTAAATTATAATAAGTAATATTACTCCTCTATTATAATATTTAATTAATTTGCAAGCACCTAAGCTTATTTAGAAACTGTTTTTAATAGCATACAAAAATGTACCTATTATTATTACACAAAACCTGTTTTTTTCACGAGCATATTTTATTTACGCGCTATGTCGCGTCGCGTGTTATATACAATCGTAGTCGCTAGTAACGACAAATACAAACACGTGCCATTCAAACATAAGGCATACTTTGCGACTTTTTCATATAATTATTTTATAAAGAACGAGAGAATCAATATCCAGTGGCAACTAGAAGTTATAAATTAATTTACTCGTTGCACCTTATAATACTTTTATTTTTGATCGACAATATTGTTATTAGTTATTTAATAATCGAAAGGTTATTTTATTTAAATTTCTAGTTTAATACTTGCAATACTGTTTTCTTTATAATTTGATGACAAACGGAATGAAGCACGGGATGCGATGGCAGGGGTCAAGTCAATTGACATCGGGTTACATCCGGGCGCGATTCGTCGCGTCCCTGCGCTAGCACGTGCTACTAAAACAATTATATCATACTCGTTTCACCATCAATACAACCTAGTTATATGACACATCAGGATAACTGGTTTTATAATATTCCGGCTACAGTCCACTACATTATTTTACCGGTAACGTATTATCGCCTATGACTTTTGAGATAGTACTACAAATATTACTATTTATAAATTCTTTTGTGTTTGTAAATGCAATAACAATTTAATTTTGGATGTTTTCGATAGAGTTATTTTACTTTCATTACAGGTTTAAACTGATGTTAATCTTGACAATAATGCTTATCCTATAATCAGATCGAAATAACTAAATTATCACAACAAAAAACATCCATTGTCTTGCTGTAATGCTGTTGTCAATTCGTCGTGTTCATTGATTTGATAATCCGCATATGATGTGTAGGTATCCGTTCCTTACTTTAAATAAATATTATAAGATTAATTAAGAAAAATAATTATTATTTTGTTAAGATTATATGTAAATATTTACTTATTATTTAATTACTAAACCAATTAAAGCACTAAACTAACGATATAAGACAAATTATATTTTAAGACTAGATAGTAATGAGCGACATTCATTTACCCACGGCGCCCTTTTTGAAATTAAACGTTTAGCTCAAACATTTGTTTTTATTTTGAATCATCAAGAATTGTTATGTTCATACAAATGATTCGCATTCGAATAGGCGCGAAACATCATTCGGTATTTAAAATTTCAAACCGTATATGCGATATTGTTAACATTTTAAAAATGACCCGTATGAATACGATAATTTGTTAAGGATCAATTTGTATACCACGCCTAAATACCTCGAGTATGAGTGTATAAATATTAGATTTTTTAAATTAAAATAACCAACATAGCAACTCATTCCGTTAAAAATCATTTCTCTCATTTGTTAGTCTTTTCCTACAAGGAAAATTACTTAATAAAGGTTTGAATAAGTACAAATCTCGCTTAGATTCTTATGTCACGCTTAAAAACGATACACTACAAACTATTAGAAACGTGCGACATGGAGTATCTCTGTTTACTGTTGGACACATAAATCAGAAGCTACGAGTTTCTATATAGGTAAAAATGGATATTAGTATATCTTATTAAAAGTTTACATAAAGATATTTATCTTTGACTAACTAATATACTAATGACACCGTTTACCCGATCACCGTGAAAATTAGCACATTTATACATTTTTTCATATAGATTTTGATGCTGTCCACTTTATTATAACTCGCCACGAGATGGCGTGCAGCACATAAATTTCACCACCACAATTGTACCACGACAATTGGTACATACATAGATATAATATATACAAGTGTTTATATAAATATATATAATTTGAACGAATACTACGACCATAATGGATGACATAATAAACATAGTTGTAAATGTAATAAATACATCAAATTACTTTCAAATTTATGTGCATACAAAATATTTACATATTAACATTTATTATTTTTATTTTTAAAGTTATCAATTATTATTATCCGATTAAGATTGTTACGTTAATTTTAATATCACTGATAATACGTGAGAAACGAGTACCGCGGCATCTGTCCTTCGTAATAACTTTTTATAGCTCGATCAAATATTTACAACAGTGATAAATAATTAATTCATCGTGCATTATAAAATTTGGCGTTGTATTGCAAAAGTGAACATGCACCGTGAAACCTACGTAATTGTAAAAGAACTTCAGCGGCAAGGTTATATGCAATCGATCAATCGTAGTACCTACAGTATGGCACGTAGCATTAGGGATTGGCAAGGTTGATGTAATACGGTGAAGGGAGTGTATCGATTCAACTGAACATGTTAGATCTCCGCTAACTAAAATTCGCTTTAAGTCAAAACCTGCACGAATTAAGACTTATATTATATATTGTAGTATCGCAAATACTTTTATATGTATGAAGTCGAAGGAAACATGAGGTCAAGTATCCAAGGTGACATTCAAACGAAACGCGCAACCAGTTATGTTACGTACGAGCTGTGTTCGCGACTACATTCGCGTCGAGTTTGCACTTTGATATAACATCCATTGCTGTATTCAACATCACAGAACCTCTTTGGAAATCCGAGATAATACGAATATTATCGCGAATTTCAATATTGATTGACATATTTGATATAACCATTTTTTTTTACTTTACAATTATTACTTATTACAACAACGTTGTCGAAGAGAACATCAGACCGAGCGCTTTCTAGCGAACGGCGGCAAACCTGTAACAGGTATGTATCACAATATTGTATAAGAACATTTGAAAACAAAAAAATTTTGCAAAAACCTCCGCGACAGCATACTGTTTAAAAAATAAAGAAAGAAAATTAGCACTAAAATCGAACTAGATTGTTTATAGCACTATTTTAGTACTTATAAAAACAATATGTATAGTAATTGAAGGTTTTCGATGTAATTGTAAATTGTCCTTTTAACATTGTAATTTAGACTAAATAAGTAACATTTGAGATCTAAATTAATTATTTTTACAAATAATATATTTGAATGTGATGGTGACTGGTTCACTCGGAAAGCGTTATAGTGATTCGAGAGCTCTGTAGAAATTTTACTATAAAAGTATACTTAGAAGATAAAAACCAAACATTATCAATTTATTAAACGATTAGTATCGAACCCAAGATTGTTATTCTGTAAGAACTCATTTTATTACTCACCCCTGCAATGTCTATATTGACTATATCGACGTGCGTCTATATCCGTCCAGAAACTATAACCTATCGTATTGTGTATAAAATAAGGGCATGTGATATAATAAATACGTAAATTCATTTGTAAAAGAATTGTTAGTATAAAGTAATGTAAGATAGCTCACACAGCTCACATGCACGCTGCTGTGCAGATTGCTGCTAATGGCAGGCAGGTCGGGCTTGCGGTCAGTCTTCTTCGCCTGTCGCTTGGCCTTGCCCTCGAGAAAACGCTTTTGAAGCGCGCTCGTCTCAAGATTCTGCTGTTCGCAGGCTCCACTGAATGACTGGTCGAATCTCGGCACGCATTCCGACTGACGTCTTCTATATGTTTCAATTCTTCGCCTGGGAAACAAAAAAATTATTGAATTAATTGTTTTCTTTTATTACCTACCTTATATTCATTAATATTTATCATTTCTTTATTATTCCTTATCATTGTTCGGAAGGTCATTGAATACACACAACGGCTTATCGATATTTTTTAATATTTTTGCATAAACAAATTAATCTTATTTCCGGTACAAATTGTTTAATTACAATCTATTTATTTGATTTGCTTTATTTTGAGTTAAATAACTTAAATAGTAAGTTTCACAGTTTTAGTAGTTTTAAAAATAAAATAATATTTGAAAATCCCTTGTATTTGGAGAAATTATTGTATAGGATCTTAAAATAATCAGAAGGTTATTCCTCTTGATTATTAGGAATTTAGGAACTCTTATAAATCGTAATATTTTTTTGCGGAACAACTAAGAAAATCCATATAAATTTGATAATGTTATGTATCTACGCAAGAACATAAAAGATTTTCCCAGAAATTGTGACGTGGTGTTAACACACCAGGAACAAGTATAAACTTACTACTATTACCCGACTACACAGTGTTAAGTCTTTTATGGGACAATGTATACGCTTTTACAACAGGATCGCAGAAAACGTTCAAAAATATTCAATTGTGAAATTTAAAAGAATCGTTAAGGAACGCTTGTGTGCTAAAGGATATTACACAACCAATGACTTAGATTATTGCACACCTTGGGATACTTATTCTGTTATGTAAAATCCACGCGTTATATTTGTTTTAATAAAAAATATTTTACTTCAAAAAGTCAAAGTCAAAAATCTTTTTATATATTAATATATTAATTCGTCAATAATAAATACCATGAGAGTGTGAGTATGTATGCACTGTATTTAATATCTTCTGCGCAGTCTCAGTGAGTATGGCCGCCGTAGCCGAAATGGGGTAATAACGGGCGACAGAATCGCTCGCTGGACACGGGGATACTATTAATTGCGTCATATCTGAACACGTAAGCTAAATTTAATGTGAAATTACAGAAAAAAAAGTTTATCCCTAAAAAGTCGGATTTTTGCAGATAATAGATATTGTTTTGGTTTAAGATAATTCATAGTGACATGTTGGAATATTAAAAGCTGTATAGTTCTTCGTCAGGTGAAGATGAGGCACATGAAGGTGCCAAATGTGCTAAGCGATGTCGATGTTCAGTCAGCCGCAACTCCCGAGCGCGGTCACCTTGAGCAAATGTTAATGCGGACACTCGAACAAAAAAAATAATCACTACATTATTCGTCAGCAGTGTTACCAAACAGTAAAATTCAAGGCTTCTGACCTTTCTTACCTTCGTATTTTTCACAAATCAACTTTTTTTTATATAATGTACAAAACATATATTTTCAATTAGCTACCCTTAACATTAAAATGTTTTTAAATTGATAAAAGTGTGCTGGTTTCATTTTGTAAAATGTTTTTTTTTATGTTACACGTGTTTGCCATTATTAAGTATGCGAAAGCGTCTCAAATCCCAATGTTTATAGTGATAATTTATTTATCGAAAATAAAAATCAATAGATACTAAAACTCACACAAAAATTACGTTACGATGATATACAGATTAAGTTACCGTAACAGCATAAGAACGGAAGAAATTGATGACTAACATATCAAAAAGTTCTAAAAAAGTATTTCATCTTTAAGAAACAATATGAAATAATTATATAAATACACAAATTAAACTAATTTAGATGCCTAATGAATAAATTAAATGACAATACAGCTTTCTAACACGTATAGACATATTAATAAATTAAAAAAAATATATATTAACAGAAGTCAGACTTTCCAAATTCAAGATTATTGCAAATGATTAAATGCGAAATAAGCGCACCAATAAAGAGTAGAACAGCAGTTCGAGACACTTACTAAACCTGCATCAAATCTTTTATAAGATATGCATCTTTCATTATACGTTATTAATCGAACGAAATATTTACAGTACATTCTACTATCTCATGTTATTTCGAAATTATCTATTGTGATAGATATATATGTGTTGTATGTGTTATAATTCACACAGGAAATTCGTATTTAAATGTAAAAAATCATAACAATACCTAACTGATAAAAATAATTATATATACAGGTAAAATATATTTATTAAATCGATTATTGAATTTATTACTTTCGCTCTCTCGTAACAATAATAACTAGTCATTCACCGCATCGCGTATGAGTTAGGTAATCTTTTCGATTTGTAGACATTACATAACAAGTCAGTATCGGTGTAACGTCACTCGACGTTTCAAAGCCGATATCAGCGCGCATAGCTACGAGGTATTGGGCTGTATAAATTATTAAATGCGATAAGAACCTTGTTTAATTACTAGAATACCGTGACGCGTTACTGGTGGCAGTGATGCGCGCGCGTCGTTGTTTATATTGCGACTTGCTCGGACGCTTTCGATGCTGAGTGCGACAAAGTTGTTGTAACTAGTACCCCACCTCACTGTATTATCCAGGGAATGGCAATAGATGACGTTACTAACCACTACCAGTTTAGCTCAATGCTACTTTCACTTAGATACTTTTAACGTAAAACCGTTATTATATTATAATATATAGATAGTTTTAGGTAAACGAGGAACAAATTTCAGATTCAATTTGAGTTTCTAACTGTTGTTGAATACTAATCATAGTAAGCCGGCTGATGTTGACATCGATAGTTGATCTTATATGGCTAATAAGCAAACCGACCGTCAGCTGACGAAGTAGCGGTGGATTTAGCTGTGGGAGGTTGCTAAAGTTGTAAAAAAAAACTGACGCTTGGTTTTTCGCAGGTGCGTCAGCTAACGCTTGGTTCGCTTATTCGTCATTCGAGATCTATTGATAATAATGGCAATCGATCGGCATAAAATCAGTACCTAAAATGCAACGTTAACTCCCGGACCATACGTCTGCAATCAATATCGTATCAAGACTTAATCTCGCCTGCGTTGTTATACGTCATTGTACTTAATGTGTTCTTCTATAAATGATAAAACAGTATCTTGGACTGCAAATACGATCGATGTGTTGGATAACAGTCAAAATAAGAATTATCCATTTGAGTATTAAGATAATTTTGGTCTCATCACGGTGAAGTGAAATATTAAACAATTATAATCGGTAACAAGTTAAGTTTCAAGATTTAATACAAACTAGATTAACGCTCCGGTACCTCTGTCGGTCAAAAACCTGTCACATTCAGGTTTTATGATAAGATATATTTTATCATTCGTCGGTCAACAACTAATACGTTAAACATTTTTAAAATTAATATCTTAGTGTGGAAACTTATTTTTCATATTGTTAAATTAATATATTAAATCGTAAGCTGCGATTTTATATAAAATTAACAACATAATATTTTATAGAGCAGTTAAGAACAAAACTTTGGTTTATAGTCGTTTAAGAGTTTTTCAAACTGTTTTAAAGACATTATGATTTATTTAATAATTCATAAAATGGTAGTTAATTATTGTGTTATAATCAAAAGTCGCTGTGGTGTTTATTATAATGCTGTTTACTTGTTTATTGCTTTCGTTTGTTTCAAGTTTAATTAAAGGACGTTTCAGATGCATACATCGGTACGAGGGGCCCGGCACGTGTGTTCGGGCGTACCGCACACTACCCAGTCGCACATAAACTCGTAGGTGTTTTTGTTTAGTTCATTGACCAGTACGACTGTCGCGCAACGCAAACAACGCCTCCGATAAGTCCCGATTGTGTGTCACGCTATGTCACCGACACCGTAACGTTGTGTTCCCTCAGGTCTCGTCTTTCTTTTTCTGCATTTTATATTCTGTTATTAATCCCAATCAATTACACTAGATAAGGTACGAAGACAACAACTATTACTTCCTACGATACATTTATTAATAATAAGGATGACATCATTGTCTGAATAATTTTATTTCATTTTAGTCACTTTTCGTATACAAATTCGAGTGAAATCGCTGGCTTGCGATGATGAATGAATTATTATTAAAGTGGCTATCGCTCAATATATTTATTTAGAATACGTATTATATACCAATACGCGATTTTTTAACAACTTACTTTATTTAATCGAATCATTGAAAAATTTATAGTAGATCTGATTTCATCGTTGTTTCGCATTGTAAGTACAACTTTCTCTGCGATACGGACGCGATACACATACTGTAACCTCCAAAGTCTGCTCCTTTCATATTAATACTCGACAGAGAATACAAAATATCGATATTAATCGAATTTAAAATATTATCAAAGATATTTTTCCACTTTTCACGGTATAAGTTAAACAACCATCTATAAAATATGTAGTATAAAACCATGTCGCTGTCTGACACTGTCTGTTTCTCTGCTTATTTCTTTTAAACCACGCAACGGATTTTGATACGGTTTTCACTAATATAGAGTGTGATAAACGAAGAACGTTTGTTTATGTGAATGGCTGATTAATGACGGTGTTTTGTGTAAAAAAACCGTTTTCATACGCTTACTTAGCTAACGATGGCTAAGCCTTAGCAGATACCTCCAAGCGATACACAATAATAAACAATATATCACCGATTCCAAATTGCGTGCAACTAAAATCTTTCGTTGCGAAACGGGCGAATAGCATTATAACAATAAAATTTTGACATTAGCAGTTAAAATTACCCAAAGAATCTATAAGCCGTGGTAAAATTTTAATCTATGTTTCATAATAAAATTGCGACGCAAACTAATTTTGGTATTTTTCATACTTCACATTTATTTACATAAACTAACAATTAAACTTTATAAAATAAATATATCTAATTAATATCTTCTTGTTAAGCCGCACTTTTCCTTTTGCTTTATTAATAAATTGCACCCGTGCGAAGCCGGGGCAAGCTATAAAGCTTATACAAAGAGTGATAATTTTTCAATGATGTCAATGATGGTAACATAGGCCTTTCTAATATTATATTATTAATATTTTATTATTATATATATTTTTCAGTCTTCGACGAGTCTCATCAGAATGTTTGTCAATTTAAACCAGCTTGACAATACTGGTTTCCCTCGAGGCAGCTGATCTCGAGCTGATGATTTAGAACCGAGATGGCCCAGTGGTAAGAACTCGTGAATCTTAACCGATGATCGTGGGTTCAAACCCAGGCAAGCACCACTGAATTTCATGTGCTTAATTTGTGATTATAATTCATCTCGTGCTTTACGGTGAAGGAAAACATCGTGAGGAAACCTGCATGTGTCTAATTCCACGGAAATTGTGCCACATGTGTATTCCACCAACCCGCATTGGAGCAGCGTGGTGGAATAAGCTCCAAACCTTCTCCTCAAAAAAAAAAAAAGGAGAGGAGGCCTTTAGCCCAGCAGTGGGACATTCACAGGCTGTTACGGAATATATATTTAAACTAAAATTAAGTCTTACATAACAACGCTGACCTTAATTTGGAACCGTAACATTTTTCGTTATTTCTCAGTAATATAGATTAACATTATTTCTATTATTTTTACAGTTTCAAAATAGTTGTTGTCAAATCAACATAACTAAAAAATGATATCTAGATCAACTTTAGTGATAAGTTAGTATTATTATACTTAACCAGTTACGGTAACGTTATATCGCTCATGTGTACATAATACAATTACATAAAATTGCCTACACTACATGTCCTGACTGTCAAGCTACAGGTTTCAGTTTTTAGGTGTATAGTGGACACCCAAAAAACTAAAACGTTGGCATCGCATTCATATTTCGACATTACAGTAACAGCCTGTTGAGAGGAGAAGGTTTAAAGCTTATTCCACCACGCTGCTTCAATGCGGGTTGGTACGTAGGTTTTCGACACTGTTAACCACTTAATAATAAATATTTTTAAACGACAAACTCTTTCCTTACCATAAACAGGACGTGAAAGTTAACTTAAAGTTAAGATTGATAGAAATTTTAATTTAGAGTATTTCCATATTTTCTTCCATTTCGTCCTTGTTAACCTTAATTTGAAAAATATATATTATATATAAAATTTTACCCGAAAAAGACTACAATGATAGTTTCTATATAAGAACCGATATTATTTTTAATATCATAAACATTCGTTGTTTCGGTTTATTTACGCTATAGCAGCTCTAACCGTGTTATCATCCTCGTTAATCCCTTTAAAGTTTAATTTTTACGTTTGAGTTTAAATTAAATTAAAGTGACTAAGGCCGGAGAATATGGTGGATGAACAAGTATATCGAAGCCAGCATTACGAATTGCGTTAAGCGCAACTTTCAAACGATAAGCAGAAGAGTTGTGAAGAAAAAAGTCTGTCCTTTTGTTATGTAGTCAATAAAAATAATTTCTTCACTATCCTAGATCACTAAGGTCATAACTTTTCCAATGGTGGAATAAAATCGAAAGATAACCATGGTGGAGAGGATGGGCGTTTCTAAGACATGCTTTGTATCTTCAATTTCGGTATCAAAATGGTGGATCCACGTTTCTGGTGACGTCCATAGCACGACGGTTTCAACCGCGTTAAATTTGAATAACATAAGCCTGTATCATCAGACCCTGTTTCGTATAATTATGACGACCTCTTGATAGATTTTAGGCCACGGCGGCCTTTCTAAACGGAGACTAGCGAAATGTACACGAGATTGTTTCCTCAAACAAAGAGGCACTAAATTCACTCACTCACATGACCCGGTGGGACGGCAATCCGACACGATCGGAGAGTTCCGGCGCAGCACCAATTGGTTAACATGCTTACCAAGGCATTGGGATTGTAAGCATTTCCAACTTCCAAACCCCATGCTGTTACTGAGATTTTTTTTTACAAAAAATCCCAATAACATTATTTACCCGACTCGGAATTTGCAGAGTACTTATATACTATATATTTTTATTAATAAAAAAATATTGGTATTTGACACAGAAGTAAAAGTTTTTTTTTTTTTAATATTTTGCCTGACTGATATTGACAAACTATAACTTTCTTATATTATTAAGAACACAAAAGTTTGTGTACTAGGTTATTTGTTACTCATTCACGCTTGAAGGAGTGATCGGATTCAAATAAGATTTCGAATGGAAGTCGTCGTAGATTATAAAATACAATATTTATTTATTTATAATTTAAAAATATATTATATTGTAATGAATGCTTAACAAAGTAAATGATTAAGAGACAGTAAACTAAAATTAATTAACGTGTTAATGACGCAAAAGGATGTTCGAATAGTAACGACGATAGGTAACTTATCATGATAAATTAAAAGTAAAATACACATTAAGCATATCAATGAAATATAATGTCTAACATTTTATACCTAGATAGTTTATCTTGGAATGCAGGTTTGCCGAGAAATAAATATAGTCGAGTGTATGCATGCAGTGACCGTTTTATACCGTTAGATTTAGCACGGGCGTAACATTGTACCTAGAACAACTCAAATTATGTAGGTACGTATCTTATAAACATAATAAAGATCATCATTTAAATATTATCTCGCAATAAGCGGCAACTATAAACAAAACAATCAAACAGGATTAGGATTTGGTTTATTTAGGGAATACAGTAGCAAAACAATTAAGCCAATAAAAATAATTTTAAAATTTTATTATCAAGTTAACCTGGTTAGATTCCTGAACTCTCGCATGGTAACAATTATAAGAGTACTAATTTTTTTTTTTTTAATAATCTAAATTATTATTACAAACAATACTATGGTAATACTATTTATATTTCCATTTCGCTTTTTTTAACAAGTATCTCATTATCCAAAACTCTACATATTTGTTTCATAATAGTGTTTCCCAACTGGTGGTCTGCAAATCATGGTGATTGGCTATATTTTTTGTAGTCAATTAATTTTGTGGTCTGTTTTCTTTATTATAATAACATTTGTTTGCAACGTTAAAGTGCAATACTAATTTTTTGCTAAGAAAATCGAGCACTTTCTTACCATATAACAGTAAGTTACATTCAGCAATACAGTTTGCCATATTATATTGGTGTTTTGTTATAAGTACTTGATACAGAGTATTAAATATTATATAATTTTGTCTTAATCAGTATCCAATATTTTACTTATATTTTATCGGCAACAAATCTCATAGACTAGAGTACGATATATTATAGGGCAAATGAATAAGCCCAAACACAGATATACTCTTATTTTCTTTCTAACTTAGTAGTGATAGTTACTGTAGCTTGCTTGAAATATCTTGCCAAAAAATTCAGTATATTTTTTTTGGTCCCGAGTTCAAGATATGAATACAAATTAGGTATTGCTGATGTTTATACAGCAGTGTTTTTCAATTTTCTTAAATATGCGACCTCTTTACACATTAAAAGACCCCTCCTAAAGTGTACTAAAATGAAATCAATGATTTTATAGATTAAAAATCAAGTTTAGGGTAACCACATTTTAACAAATTATTAAAAAATAAACAGGCACAGCATTCCCACTGAAATTGTTATTTATTAGAGGGACCTAGAAACACTTGCTTTTCTTTTATCTGCAAACCCTCAAGTAATGTTTTGCGATCAACAAGTTGAAAACACAGACATTTGGGATGTATTTAACTACCTTTTGTTTCTGTTTTTTATTTAAATATTCCTTATTTCTGTATTTTTTTTTATTTGTATATTTTGTTACCTCTTTTTGTAATTGAGTTAGGGAATGGTGTGTTCTCTTAGGTAAACATAGTGTAATTGGTTGTGCATATTTGTTTTAAGATAATGTAAAGTGTGTTTTAAATGTGTGTTATGTGCAACTGTTGGAGATCCAAATAAATAATAAATGTATAAGCTATTTAAGCAATTTAGTATGACTTTGTCATTGCTCAAAAGGTAGATCATTGCTATGTTTGTTTTTATTTTGTTTGCAAATCTCAATTCACGCTTAAGCCAAATATTTTAACAGAACAAACAAATTTCCCTGAAGTTCTGAGAGTTTAAGCCTTGTTTACGTCTTTAGCCTTACAGATAAAGTAGTCTGAGCATAAGAGAAGACCTAGGATTCACTAAAAAGGTTGAATACTTCTATTGAAAAAACTGTTGTCTAAATATTTTATTTTACTTATTTAAAAATATAAGTATAGAATTTTACTCATATTATATATATATATATATATATATATATATATATATATATAATATATATAATATATATAATATTTTGCTTATAGTTAAAATTATGTTATCATCAATCAAATCATTATTTTGTTATGAAGATATACATCTGAGATCAAAATACATACAAGAATTGCTATTTTTATATTATAAGATCAAGCAATTTATATTTATTATAACTTAAATTTATAACTTTTATTTCAGTGAGCTTTAATTAGTAAATCTAAAATCCAATATAGCCTATTTAGTTTCATCCCCTATCAACTATTTGTTTAGTAAAAATTTAAATCAAAAGAAAATCAATTAAGCAACTATGAATAAAAGAATATACACACGTCTAGTAGGATATGTATATAGGTATAGGCAAATACTTAGTGAATATACCATAAATAATAAATATTTGCAGTCATTAACGCTAAATTCTTGTAAGAATACTTTTAACATAAGCCTAATAAATACAAGTAATGAAATAATATTCCGATTGTTTGTATCCATCAGCTACACAATGTAACAAGTAGCTGTTCATATCAAATAGCTTAGCAGAATTTTTGATAAATGTATTCAAAATATGTTTATGTATGTAGCACTCACCTTAATCGGTCAACAACAGCTTGACGTTTTGGTGGAAGGATCATTTCTTCCATTGGCTGCAGCATATTAGGTGGATGCTGGGCGGGCGAGGCGCCGGGCAGCAAGCCGCCCGCGCCACCGCCTCCCACCAGATGCTCCACGGTGGTGACTGCTTGGCACTTTACCTTTGCCCTCTCATTCTCTATTTCTTCTCAAAACCGGAATACACTAAGTACTACAACGTAGTTGCGATAACACTATTAAAAAATAGCAATTCGTCCTGAATACACTAAGTACATTTTTCATATTGACACTTGAGTCTGAAGCACTTAATTATATCAATTTATTTTATACACGCCAAAGACTAGAGCATTATTTTTAAAACATCTAACAAAGTCGTAGATTGGTAGTAATAGTCATAAAATAAATGTAGAATAAAACAAGTTATGAAGTCAGGGCCCAATCATCCACATAAAAATATTTTGTTTCATAACACTGACTAAAAGGGTATAAAATTGGTAATAAAGAAGAGATACGGATTTTTTATTTGATAATAGTTTGGATAATACTGGTTTATTTTAAAAACATTTCAAAAGTTCTCTTTTGTAATCTAACTACGAACACACAATACCAGTAAGTTCTCAAACATCAACTGACTGACGGCGACGCTTGCTCTACTAGTAAGTTGCTTGCTTGTTATTTTTTTTATAGACGCCATATCTGAATACCAACATTTTTAGATTAAATATAATTTATTTAATTTATAATAAGAAAATTCCATTCATATCTTAAATAGAAAAAATATTTATCAAGATTCATATAGATCCATAATAACTTCGGATAAGGGATAGAAAGTAACCCATCAATAAAAAAATATTATATTGTATTATTTTACTACAATGTATTATTACATTAAATTAGGAAGAATAATATAAATGCACTTTATATTTCTTCTAAAAAAGTTTTACGCTTACGAAATCGAAGTTATTAAAAATATCTAAACATAAATAAGCATAATATTGTCTATATATCAGGCTCATTATTATTTGGACTAAAATGTCATTAAAGCCTTAAATAAATGCTGGTAAAATAGAATAATTCTTAAAAAAAAGACATTTCTTTATATAAGAAGTGTCTCATTTCGGTACTACTCCCTTAGTCGCTTTGGCCTTTTTTTAGTACAAAAACATTAGTATTTTTTTAATTGAAATATTAATTAAACAAGATGACTGATGCTTTTTTAGAACTCAAACATAAAGAAAGTAGGTTTAAACCAAACAAACGAAATGAGTACATACCCTTAATCCCTAATATATATGTCAAGAAAACTGACGATGTGTGTAGCAACACTATTTCCAATAAAAATTAAAGAAAAATCTCTATATGTCAATGAATTGTCAAATTTACAACCTAGAAATGAAAGATATTTGTTAAACCATTTTCAGACTCTTGATCTTGATATTTCTTATTTTGTTCTTGGTTAACTTTAGTGCCTTTCTAGCGAAACTAGTGAAAAACAAAAAATAATACAATTCAAATTTAGTTTGCTATAATGTCAGCTCTCCGTGCTAGACTAAGTTCCACAGTATTCGTTAGAAGGTTGCTTTATCAAACAAAAAATAATTCAAAGACAATCGTATACGCTAAACCTATAAATCACAATGGTTTGTTGCTTTAATATAGATATTGATAGAATTATGGCAATGAGTTATATGTATCTCAATCACAACTGAATAATTCTAAATTACAGGCAAGTTTGTGTTTGTTTCAAACTACAGTACTGTGTCGGATCATCAGCCGGCCGACACAGTAAAAGGCAATGCAGAAAGAAAAGAGTTCCAGGCTGAAACCAGAATGCTTTTAGATATTGTAGCTCGTTCCCTTTATTCAGATAAAGAAGTAAGTAGAATTAAAACATAAAAACATTCTATAAACCCTATTTATTAATTTAACATGAAATATGTTTATTCTAGGTATTCATTAGAGAGTTAATTTCCAATGCCAGTGATGCCTTGGAAAAATTTCGCTACTTAAGTGTTAGCTCAACACCAGAATCACCAAAATTGGAACACATTGATAGGCCCTTAAATATCCAGCTAACAACAGATAAACAGAACAGAACACTGACATTTCAGGTAAACACTATTAAATAATAAAATAATAGTATAATTATTTAATTTGATAAAATAGAATAATGGATAATTTGTCATTCACTTCTAATAGGATTCTGGTATAGGTATGACTAAAGAAGAAATGATACAAAATTTAGGAACAATAGCTCGATCAGGTTCAAAGTCATTCATAGAAGAAATTAAAAAACAAGGGGCCGAAGAAGCCAGTTCTATAATTGGACAATTTGGTGTAGGATTCTACTCGGCATTTATGGTTGCTGAAAAAATTGAAGTCTTTACAAGAAGTAGTATTGAGGGCTCCCATGGATACAAATGGAGCTCTGATGGGTTAGTGAGCCTTCACAGATGAAAAAACACCTTCTTTTAAAATTGTATTCAGAAATAAATGATCTTATAATTCTGTTCAAGGTCTGGTTCATATGAAATTCAAGAAGTTGATGGAGTTCCAATTGGTACTAAAATAATTGTGTACTTGAAGACTGATTGTAGGGAATTTGCAGATGATACTACTGTCAAGAGTATGTGTTCAAGCTCAACCTATTGCATCAATTAGTTTTTGTAATATAATAATAAGACTTGTTTAATACTTTACAGATATAATAATGAAATATAGCAATTTTATTGGCAGTCCTATTCTTCTGAATAATGAACAAATAAATTCTATTAAGGTTTGTATCTTATATTATACATATTATAAGAAACAATCTAAAAAGTTTCATACTATGTGTATTTCTTACAGCCGCTTTGGTTGATGGAGCCCAAAGAAGTAACACAAGAGCAGCATATTGAGTTTTATAGGTTTATCAGCAATTCCTATGATAAACCACGTTTTACGCTCCATTATAAGACAGATGCCCCCTTGAGTATAAGATCTATATTGTATGTGCCAGAAGGCAAACCAGGACTGTTTGAATTGTCAAGAGATTCAGATGTTGGAGTCGCTCTGTACTCTAGGAAAATCTTGATTAAAAATAAGGCTGAAAATATCTTGCCTAAGTGGTTAAGATTTGTTAAAGGTAAGATGTGGTTTAAATCTGTGAATTTAAAAATAGGACTTTTTGATATTTTAATTATACAGTACTTTTACAATAGATGACTATAATTTCTACTAAAAAGTATGACATACTATACCAGTAGTATGTAGTTACCTTAATCAGCTAATTAAATCTTAATTAATCATGATGACATTTTATTACTAAGCATATATGTACGACATTCATTTTGAGACAGTTATTTTATTCCAGGTGTTGTTGACTCTGAGGATATTCCTCTCAATCTGAGTAGAGAATTGTTGCAAAACAGTGCATTAATTGCGTATGTATTTTTTATTCAAGAATTTTTATCTTTTTTTTAACTAATATATGTAGTGTATTTGCAAATAATGATAATTGTTATTATTTTTTAGGAAATTACGTCATGTATTAACAAATAGATTTCTGAAATTTATGGTTGAAACATCTAATAAAGACCCAGTCGGATATGACGCCTTTTATAAAGACTACTCTCTTTTCTTTAAAGAAGGAATTGTTACTGGTCAAAGTCCTTTAGAAAAGGTTGGTTATTCCTTTCAGTCTTTAGTTCTTTATGAATTAAATCAATTTTATTTTTAATGAAAACATGGTTACTAAGTATGATTGTATATGGTTTGTTAATACAGGAAGAAATAGCTAAATTACTTCGTTTTGAATCATCTAAATTGGAAAGTGGCTCTAAAACTTCTTTAGCTGATTACAATTCACGTCAAACTAATGATCAAAGAAATATATACTACTTAGCAGCTCCTAGGTGAGATATTTTTATTTTACCGAAAGATCCCTTGTTAAAGAAGTATGTTAAAGTAAATTAATCAATGACAACAATGATAAAAATAAAATATATTTAAAATTCGATAATTCCTTATTAACAATATGTAAATACTTTAACTTATTTAGAGGAAACAAATACTTAATACCCTTTACCTTATTTGAATTCGTCAATGTAAAGATATTTTATTTACTTTACATATTTACTATTATAAGTCAAAAACATAAAATACTTTTATTTATAAAGTTATAACAATTTTAGCCGTGAATTAGCACAATCATCGCCCTATTATGAATCCCTAAAGAAACGTGATGTCGAAGTTTTATTCTGTTATGAAATGTATGATGAACTAGTTTTATTGGAACTAAAGGAGTTTGGAGGAAGACCACTAATTTCAGTCGAAAATGACATGCAAAAGGATCCCACTGATACATCAGACAATATAATTGGTTGGTAACATTTCATTGCATTACAATTCATTTGTATTTTGTTAAAGTTATTTATCTTTTGACGTCTTTGCCTTTTATTTACAGGGAGTAATGATTTACAACAAGGTCAAGTCAATGAAATTATAACATTCCTTAAATCAAATTTATCTGGTAAGGTGTTCGATGTACGAACGACGCAAAAATTAGATTCACACCCGTGTGTTATCATTGTTCCCGAAATGGCGGCGGCGAGACACTTTATTCGAACACAGGCCCAGAACCTTAGCGAAGAAAATAGATTTGCGTTATTAAGGCCACAGCTAGAAATAAACGCAAAGTAAGTATCCAAGAAATAAGTTTTTATGTTAAATTATGAATACATTTTATCAAGTAGGATGAGTGCAGAGTGCGACTAGTAAAAAATAATCAAGGAACATATATTTTGTATAAGTTATTAGGACATTTGGCATTATTTCGTGCATCTTATTAATTTATTGACCAAATTGAACTTTATTCAACGGAGCGAAGTCCCATAATACTCGTCAAAGTTTTGTTTCCTTTCAGTAACCGAAAACATCATTTTTTTACTCAAAAATAATGACTAAACTGCAAACTAAATAAACATTTTCACAACACGTTTGAGAAAAAACGAATATCTAAATGTTTTTTCTTAGTGTTTTAAAAAACTTAACTAACGAAATTAGCTGATAATAAAAACTTTCAAAAATTATAAATAATAAGAATAAATATTAAATTATTTTGATATAAATTCTTTTTTTTCTTTATATAAAATATTTTGATAAGTATTCTTAAATTAATTTTTACTAGACTAGTCCTAGTGTATATATTCTTAATTTTTAAATGACCGAATTTATAACTATATTTTAGTAATATAAATATATGCATAATATTTTTAATTAATCATTTACATGTTACAGGCACCCCATAATCAAAAAACTACACAAGCTTATAAATAGCGACAAAGATCTAGCAAATATGGTAGCCCAGCAGCTGTTTTCTAATGCGATGGTGACAGCTGGTTTACTTATGGATGCTAGAAATTTAATTACAAACATTAATGATCTTTTAGTTAAAGCTTTAGAAAAACACTAAATTTAAAAATGTAATTATATTGTAATAAATTTATGCCATAACGTTGATATATCTTCATTATTTCTAAAATAAATTTACTGTTCCCCACGACCCCGTTCCCGACATTTTTTTTCTATTACCTCCATGTCAATTTTCTTCTAGTCATCAGTTTTTTGGTCAAATCGTGGTGAGGAAAAAAGCAGTCCAAGTCACTTTCTCATTTGTACTATAGATAAAGGCCAGAAAGAAAAAACCTATAAAACTTAAAGATTCTATTCTCTGGAAGTTAAGGGTAAAAAGAATCATAAGTAGGTTTTTGTTCTAATTTAGGATAAGTACACTATATATTTAATTTAAAGTTTACTGTGATGTGATGGAAAGGGAGAAAATAAATCAGTGTCATCAAATTTTTCATTTAAATTTATTCATTAGTTGGAGTAAATAAAATAATACTTGATTACACCATTAAATGTAACGTCAATTGTTTGTCAAGAATTTAAAAATAAATCATGTAACCAATATATGATCAATATCCTAAGCGGCGTAGATCCAGTGCAATAGCCGGTGCAGTGATAGTTTACTGTTACGCTTTTCAATGTAAACCGATCTAAAAATATAACGTCATTATTTGCAATAGGCATGATGACTGATTTTGAAATAACCTTCTATAATGTAGGTACACTTCTACTATTGCTGAAAATCATTTTATTTCAGTAATAAAGCAACTGTTTACGCAAATAATTGCATTTTCATTTACATATTTTGAATTTCGCTCGAAAACACCCGCAGGTGTCATGGCGCCTGCACGTGACGTCACGCCACAGTAAGCGACAGTAAACGTTGTATTCTGTCTATAAATATTACGTATTTCCTAAGGTTAAAAATGAATTCCAAAGTTTGTTATCGGTAAAAATGAGTTTCCATTGTTTGTGTATGTTCCAAACAAGAAAATTGTGAGAAATAAGTGGCACTTCATTGCATTTCACAGTGCAAATTGTCCCTTCGCGTTATATTGCACTTAGCTAATAGAATGTGTGAAGTGAAGTGAAGCGAGGATCTAAAATAAACAAAATTGATGATTGAGATTAATATACGAATACAAAAGGTGGCAATGGACAGGGTGCTTATTAGCTTAAAATAATCACCTGAGATTAGATGTTTCATTTAAATATATAGAGGCAGAGATTCATAAACATTTATTATATATTTATGATATATTTAGACTTATAGAACTAGTGGAGCTAAATGAAATATTGTCTTAAAAATTCTTACTGGTAACAATATAAGGGCTCTTCATCTGCGAGTAATACTATATAGCTAACAGAAAAAAACCTATGATAACACTAAAGATAAATAAAAAACATGAACAAAAGTCTTTATTTGATGAAAGAAACTCTCCTGACATCAACAAATCAATCCCGGGCAAATTAGAGGAATCTGCATCAAATAAACCTTGTTCCATCATTGACGGATCTTGGATGTTTTATTTTCTTCACAAAACCCCGAAAAACCAACGACTCAACTGATTAAATGGCGCAAAATTAATTTTGAAACGCGTAAACACAACAACTTTTCAAGAGAAAGGGTTATAGATACTGATGCGTGACGTCATTCGCTCTGATTGGTGTTTCAAATATAATGGCCGATTGCAGAATTTTATACTTTTGTTTTATTAAAAATTTTATTCATCTCAATATGTATATTAAAATGAGACAACTTTTTAGAATCCATTTAAAATTGTTTCTTCTCTAAAATCATTTATTTTTTAATTCTTTAATACTGTCATCATGCCTAATAGCGATACTTCTGTTCCATTAAGTGTTCAAAAAATTATGTACATGTTAAAAACAAGAAAAAGACCCGTAAAATTAAAAAAAAAGTGATACATTAAAAACAATAAAAAATATATTAGAAAAGAATGAAATAATATAAAATAAAAGGATGCGCTAATTAATTGGGATTTCGAAATTTGATTAATATATTAATTTCAAAATTTGTAGGTTGATGTCTAACTGTCTCACTTTATTTCCTTTTAGTATTAGCAATGCGCTTATAACAAATTTCATCCTCTTGCTCTATTCTCCATTTTGTAAACTAAAATAAAAGGAGCTTTTTCAATATCAGTACAAAAACTATAATATATAAAGCCTAAAATTTTAAATACTTAATATATTCAATTTTGATTGTTATAAAATTTGCAACGATTTTTTAAAAGGTAGTTAAAAAATATATACTTTAAAGATTTTTTTATTTAAGCATAATAGCAATACTGAACTCGATTTTAATCGACCGAAGCGGCGGCGAATTTGTGATTGGCATTTGGCGTAGTCTGTCTGTATGTTGTAACGGAAGAATGGACTGTTACATTAAACAATACAGGATATAATAAGAGTTTACCAAATAACTGTAACAAAAACTGATGTTAAATTATAAATGTAAGTGATCTATTTTGATAATCTTTTGCTTGTTAATTACCTTGCTAATGTAATTTTGTTTCAAAGTTTCGATTAACATTAAGCTCATTACGCCTTTTTCAATTGTTGTATGATATTATATTTTAATAAAAATGCTACTCTCTTTTATAGTATAGTCTCTAGTTTTCAAAACAAAGGAGTCCGCGTTTTCAATGTAAAGCGTGCATAATACAAAAAATAACCATGAGTGCAACTGATATAAATAAAGTTGACGAAGATGAGACTAAAACGTTGGACAAGCAACAAATAGAAGCCGAAGAAAAAGAAGTAATGTTGAAAAGTGAAAATGAAACTGCAGAAGATGATGTAGAGCTACGAAATGACGAGGGCCCTGTTAAAGCAGCGCTCTCAGGAGATATTACTGAACAAGGCCGAGAAGTGAAACCAAAATTCATACCTATTGGCGCTATTAAAATGCCTGGCTTTTTTACTAGAAATTCAGATAGAGAAAAATCAAAGGTAATTTTTTTTGTAATAAAATATAATAAGTTAATTATTGGACATATTGAGTGATTTTATTTATTAAATATGAACACATTAAAATAATCACTAAATGTATTAATGAATCCAATTAATAAACCTACAAAGTAATCTTACAAAAATAAATATATTTTTAAAAAGAAGAAACTTTCTATAAACAACTTCATACTGTCAAATTAAATAAATAAACAATTGATAATTATTTTTATCTTTAGGAAGAGGAAGCTATTGAAAAAGAAACTGATAATGATAAAAGTCATGAAAAGTCAGATGAAGATAATAAGACTAAACAAGGATTCCAGTTTTTTCAATCTTGTCTATTTACAAAATTTTTGCAGCAGACTCCAAAAGAAAATGGTATGTGAATAATAAATTATTAAATCCACAAAAAATTATAGAACTTTGATATAAACCAATTAAAAATAATTTTAATCTTTCTCTAAATTATGTCTTCAACTTAGTTCAATACTTTATATTGATTTGTTTGAACTGTGTTTCGCAGACCATGCATTTAAAAAACCGAAAAGGTCACCTACCCAAATGTTTATTAACTATTGCTTCTGTCAAGTGGAGTTAAGTTCTTAAACCCTGTGTATAATATTAATAGCAATAAATGTTTTTAAAACCTTGACACATATCCTTCCAATCCAATCAAAATATATAAGACATAGATCTTTGTCCATTACTTATTGTGGTGTGCACAGTGATTAAAAAAAAGTACTTACTTTACTTGATACTTGGGCCTTGTGCAGACCCATCTTGGTAAGTACCACCATCATTACATTTTTTTCCAAACAACAATATCTGGATTAGGGAGCCAGTGTAATTACAGGCACAAAGACATAACATCTTAGTAACTATATGGTATGTAATACATTAATGATGTAGGAAATAGTTAATAGTTCTTACAGTGCCAATATTACAAGTAATTCTTTACTTTCTGAGCTTTGATTACATTGTACATATATATGAAATATGAAAATTTTCCAATATATGTATATTATGTACATATATATTAAATTATGATTTATACCTGTTTTCAATTGTCTTATAATTTTATTTGTCACCAAACATTAACAAGTAAGTAAAATTAGTTACTGCTATCAATTTCTCCAAAAATTAAATAAATAAACAAATACTATAATATTATCCTGGGACATTATACACACACGGCCATCTGATCCCAAACTAAGTAGAACTTGTACTATGGAAACAGGACAACTGATATACTACATATACCATTTTTCTTTTGTAAATACATACTTATATAGATAATTACACCCAGACTTAGGAAAAACAGATGTGTTCATACACACAAATGTCTGTCCTGGGTAGGAATCGAACCCAATCAACCTTCGGCATGAAAAGCAAGTAAAAGTAAAAGTCTACCAAACACACCAACGGGTCCGGCTATAAAAATATAAATTGGTTTTGTTTGGGTTTCTAGAAAATGTTTATAAAACATTCATCTATACATTCTTCTTCTTTCGGTCGGAAAAATATACATAACAAATAAATTTTATTAATAATAATAAATAAAATTAGAAATAAAAATCAATCTAATGTTTATATCCTGTATTATTAAACTTTAAAATAATTGCATGGTCTAATTTCAAAATGATTTTAGATGGTGATTCTATGGGAGCAAGGAAACGATTTGGATTATTCAATGTTAGATATCCAAAATTATTTCAAAAACATTCTGCTACTGAGGCAGCACTTGCATCAATGGAAACTTTAGAGGATAAACAAGACACCCCAAATGATGGAATGGAAAATGTGAAATTGGATGTGACTGTTAGTACTTAATAAATAATAATATTCATCTTGATTATAAATAGTTGCTGCAAATGTTAGTATACATATATATAGTTGGTATAATATTACATAATTCTACTTCAGGATGAACAAGATGGTAAAGTAGCAACAAGGCTTCCTTTAAAAGAAAGAATCCGGCAGAAGAAATTTATTATTGGTAAGTTAAATATATATTTCTCAAAGTAGAAGTCATGTACCCTACATAAATTAATCTTTTTTTTTTTATAGAATAGGAAGGTGGCCGAGCATATGGGCCACCTGATGGTAAGTGGTCACCAATGCCCATAGACATTGGTATTGTAAGAAATTTTAACCATTGCTTACATCACCAATGCGTCACCAACCTTGGGAACTAAGATGTCATGTCCCTTGGCCTGTAATTACACTGGCTCACTCACCCTTCAAACTGGAACACAACCCTCTTAGTTTCTGACACATGCAAGTTCAAGTCTCCATTGACAGTAAGATGGACAGTAATTACATAATAAATATTAAAGATAACTTAAAACAGCTTAATTGTACATTTTAGATGACATTGTAGTATGTGGAGTAACAATATTGGTGTTACTTGTTGTAATTGTGGGGATAGTAATTGGAGCACGTTCTGGACCACCCACTGAGCGCCCCCTCCGTCTTGGTCGATTTATCACCACCCAAACCACATGTGGATTGGTAGAAGGGTAAGATATTTAGTTATTATTATTTTTTTATTAAATCACTTAATTGTTACCAAATCAGTTGTTGATTAACAAAAAGTTTTTTGTAACAGGTGATTGCATATATTTAATGAACCTGATAGACAGATACTGTTTAATATTTTTTATTTTTTAAATTTATGTCTCTCAAATGACATTTCAAATAAAAATGTATTGTTTCTAAAAATACTTTATTCTTAAAATTGTAATCAATAATTTGGTAATTTATATATAAAAACCAAAGGTGTAAAATTCAACATCTACTTTTATTGTACCAATCGTTTTTGAGTAACAAGCTGTTCTTATAAGTTATTATGTCTGTTATCAATGTGACTTTGAAAGTTACATAAAGACATTTTTAAATAAATGAGGAGATTTTTAAATCCATTAGCAAAACTATCATTACAATCAGACAGTATTATGTATGTTAGTAGTTGATCAAATTTTAAATGATTATAATATATATTATATTTTTGGCTTGCAGAATTCTGGACGACCAAGTTTACAATTTCTATAGCATACCATATGCAGTCCCCCCAATAGAAGATAAAAGATTTACATATGCACAACCATTGAACAATATTTCAATGTGTTGGAATGGTACATTGGAAGTTCATGAACCTGGCCCACTTTGTTTACAATTTTTGGAAAACGGAACTATTACTGGAGATGAAGATTGCTTAACTTTGGATGTAGTCACCCCTCACGTAAGATATGACAGTCCATTACCAGTCGTCGTTTTAATTGGCGCTAATACATTAGCAGGTGGAATAAGTCCAGCTCAACCTTCTGCTATGTATGCAAGAACAAAAGAAGTTGTTTTCGTAAGACCCAATTTCAGACTTGGTCCATTCGGCTTTTTAGCCCTGGATATATTATCGAATTCTAAATATCCACGTACATCAGGCAATTATGGTCTCAGTGATTTAATTGTAGCGTTGCAATGGATACAATATAATATTAAACATTTTGGAGGTGATGCCGAATCTGTCACTTTGCTTGGACATAGAGCTGGGGCAACTTTAACTGCCGCTTTAACAACTGTTAATAAGGCTCATCAGTTATATTCGAGAGTTTGGCTGTCTTCACCTTCCGTTATATTCCCCGGTGATGCTTTGGAGCAATCTCAAAAAGCAAATGAACCCTTTAAACAAATCAGTAAATGCAATGATGTTGACTGTCTACGTCGTATATCACAACTAGAAATTATGACTGCCACGCCGGATACATGGCTGGGAAGTGACATTAACTCTTTACCTGTTGCTGATGAACTTAAACGCTCTTGGCTAGTACTAGACGGACACTACTTAAGAACTCATGCATACGAAAGTTGGGATGCTCAAAAAGAAGCAAAAAATTCAGGCAAAAAGAAAGTATTTAAACCCATGGTCTTCGGAACCACACAACATTCTGGCCACTCTGACGTACTACGTATGAAATACATGAATTGGACAGCTGAAATTGTAGAAAAAATGGTTAACGAAAGCTATTTAGGCGAGAAAAATTTGACTAATGAAGTATTTAAAGTGTTTAATAAATCATATGATGGACTTGTAGAATTAATTTCTTCTATTCGCACATTGTGTCCCTTAATCAGCCTAGCTCGATTGCGTCTGGTCGTGCCAATGTATGTAGTGTTGGGATCAGGTCCAGGCGGAGGCATTGCCGCTTCCGGACTGGCAGATATTAATTCTGATATTGAAGCTATTCTCGGTACTTTCGATTCGGAAATGCCAGAACAACGTCGTTTCATGGCAGCTATTCAGCAGTTATTTTACTATTTCGTTTGGCATGGCCAACTACCAGGACCGGAGACTGGTTTGATTGCAATTGGACAAGACCTGCTTTCACATCATGGTCTGCCGGCTTGTGATTTACTCATACAAGAGGATGTTGTACCAAGACAAGCCCACATCGACTAAGATTTAATTACAGTTTTAATAATAAGAAAGTTTTGCTGTCACTTTTTGTGTGTTTCTTTATCGTATATTTAAAACAATCTTTTTTTAATAACATATCTGTAAGTGTAGCTTTCGTAGAACTTATAATGCACATGTAATAATATTTAGGTTATTAAATCGAATATCCTTCTACTACTGATACAGCTGGTCTTCTAGAATAAGTGTCTTGTAATACTCATGTAAAAAAAGTGATCTGGTCTAGTATATTTAAGTACAAATATTTTTAAATGTGTCTTAAATTCTTCTCAAGGAATAATTCAAATAAACGAATAAGACTGATTTTCGAATCCCATCATACCAATGATCTCATGTAAACATTGAAACAGTCAGCTTATTTTATTAATAATTTTTATACTGATTAGCTTAATGTAAATCGTGTAGTTAGTTTTATTACTTTTATATACAAGTATTTTATAAACATTGTAAATTAATTCTATAAGGTTCATTAATAAAATTTTCTAATAATTAAAAAAGATTGGCCCCACTATAGCGATAATTGTAGTATTAACCTTTTGAATTTGTCTTTGTTTTCTTCCAAAGAATCTTATCGATTTACTTTAAAGGCTGATGATCCAAAGAGTGATTTGTGAATAATATTTGTATCAATTTATGGATAAACTAGCATTTTTACTATAATGTGTAATAATGTGACAGTTCGTATTGACCTTGTCATCAATCCACATCGATCTTGCCAAATAGTAGGGCATTTTGCCATAGTTTTTTAGGTGTGTAATTTTAATTAGCAGCATTAAAAATTAATATCGAATCTTTTTATGATAGCAGGTAAATTATCCAGCAGCTTGCATTTGACCAGCTGCACTTAATGTGTGTACTTCTTTGTGTCATTAGTGTAGTTATGTAGTCATAAATTATGTTCAATATGTTACAATTTAATAAATGTATGACGCTATCGAAAAGTATATTTGTTTATTTTTAATAAGACCTCTTTGATTATTTACTTATTTGAACTCAAAGAGCTTTCGAGTTCGCAAATATTGATAAAAATATCAAATATCTCTGTTAAAACTGACATAATAAAATAAATATTTCTAAGCTTCTGTATTGTGGTCATGTGGTAAAAGGTATTAATTAGATTAAAATTACGATTTGTATCATTAACAACAACTAAAAAGTTTACCTATCAAACTAAAAATTATTATGACTTAAAACAAAACTAATAAAGTGTACTACCCAAATAGACTTTAGATAAAAATATAAATATCTATAGAGCCAAACAACCACAACTTCGACTGTCCTGATATTTCGTTGGATCTCTACATTACGTCACGTTCTGGACTTTTGGTAAAACAGTCCAGGTTTCTCTCGCCATCTTCAATCTAAAACCTCAAACGGTGAAACCTACTGTCGTGTGGATGTGGGCCTTTACTATGCTATCCTGGGACATTTTCACACACGGCCATATAGATTACTAATCTCTCAACAACGATGCTGATAAACTTTCATACTTAACTCTGTGTTTAAGCGCTATTTGGCGAGCATGCACCTTGAAGATCCGCGAAACTGAAACATCCCCTTGCAATATGGATAGGGAATTCGCTGTCTCGCCGAGAACGGGCATTCAAATCTTTCAAGCGTAACATATGCATCCTGGGAGTTATAGAGGGTTGCACGACATCGCTGTAATCATATTGTTTTCACCACCATCTCTCGCTGAGATAGTTAAAGATTGGTAGCGTTTTATTTTTAATGGTATGCAAAGTTAAAAATTACTTGAACATTTTCAAGTTTATTATATTAAGTGTAAATGAGTAAGTAAATGTAATATACATAAAAAAATAACTGGAAGTGCACTGAATGTTTAAATAAGCAACTAAAAGTAGGAAACATACGCCTATTAGGTCAGTCACCGCTCTAGAAGATTGTAACAAATCTTCCACGGACACTATGGAAGTATCCTATGTTACGAAACATAAAGCTGAGTCAATCACCACAATGTACCAATACTCAATATAAAGTCGATAATATAGACCTCACAGAATGTAAACTTCGTAACATTATACAGCAAGAGTTAGCTTTAACGATACTGAATTTAGTAACCACGCAGCTAAATACTATTAATGATCAAATAAAAGGTTTTTGTGAATCACTAAACTTTATTAATGAGCAAATGAAAGCAAAACTTGATGAAAAATCAAACATTGTTGACCAACTAAAACGTGAAAATGATAATCTTTAATCCTCTGTAAAAGACTAGATTAAATACTGTTGAAGTGCATATGAGGGAGTGCAATGTCGAGATAAATGGGTCAGAAATGGAAATAACT